>NC_062213.1:157885156-158215990 GCF_902686445.1 Sciurus carolinensis | reverse complement strand
AATCCCTGGGTCTTAACATTTGACATCTTTTGTCCCCTTTCCAATTTTTACTACACTGGAAAGGCAGGCACCCCTCCTTTATCTTTTTAAAGCATAGGAGGATGAAGGGCAGGGGGCAGGGAACCAGGACATCCTGCTCCTGGTCTCAAATGTGACCCAATATTTGAGGTGGCCTTGCCTACTTCCCTTGCCTTCCCAAGGGTTCCTCCCAGCCTCCGGCAGCAGAAAACCTTTTGAAGCTCTCAGAGGAACTCCAGGGAACGAGGCACACCTAACCAAAGTGATAATTGTAGAATCATTATCAATTATAGCCCCAACCAAATATGATTTTACGTTCAATTGGCCTGGCATAGATAAATGTATGTTTGTGCAATAAATGCATCTGTCAAGATTTTTTTTTAATGCTCTAAGCTGGATTTTCATTAATGAAGGAAGTATTAATTTAAATTAAGCACTCGGAGATCTTTATTAGTAATCAGTAGCAAATAAGCTGGTTAATCAGTTTATATATCCATATACATCTTTCAGAATCAATGTTTTCAACTGAGACCGTTGCCAAGTGGTTAGAATAAGACAGAGAGAAAAGTCACATGAAATACATTTCATTTGCTAGGCTGATGTCTGCCGCAGCCCTATTGGCGTCTCCGAATGCAGCCATTGATGCATCTACGATGACTGAATAAAATGTGTTTAATTGGCATGAAAAGGCACTGAGAGCTGGTGGGGTTTCCATTATCTGGGTGGACATCTTATTTACTTTAGAGGATCCTGGGAACAAGATGAAAGTATTCGAGAACTGAGGCGGGGTGGAGGCGGGGTGGGGTGGGTATTGAAGCTGATGGGGTTTTTTTGGTTGGTGGGGGGTGGTGGGTAGGGAGTTTAACAATCATCCAGTCAATGTAAAATACAGCTCTGGGATGCCCCTCCTGTTCCTCACACCCTCGGGAGGAGGACCAGGGGAACTTTTCCTAATTAGAATCTGCAGAATCATGTTCACCCAGTGTGAAACACACACATTTTAGAGATTGCCTTACATTTTAGAGATTGCCTTTTTGTAATCTTTTCGGTATAACTCAAGAGCTGGGTGGAGGAGAATGTCATTTAAAATTTCAACCTCAAATAACACAGTGGGGTAAGAAGGGGGCTTCTCAAGATAGTACTTTTTGGTCATCTGCATTTCTTCGGAGTCCCTTGGGCTACTGTCCACACCACACTTCATGCCTTTGGCAATTTCCGTGGTTATCAGCTTCAATATTAAGTCTAGATTTCCATTCATTGTTACAAGTTGTTCCACATCTCAGTGGTGGAGTTCACATTGATGTCAGGGATAAGAGCCACACCGTCCCAAGAGGTTCCCACATCCTGTGGGATTTGCCTTTTGAGAACTCTGTTCAGCGCCCTGGTCTCATGCCTCAGTGTTCAGCACTGAGAACAGAGAGGACAGCAGCAGAGGGAATTGCATTCGATCGGATCCCAACCCGTGCAGAAGGGGTTTGTTAGCCTGTTGTAAGTGTGTGCGAGGCTCCAGAGAACAGTAATGCCTTCACATACCTATAGTCACTTCTCTCCCAATTTCCAACCCAGAGATCTCTCAGAGAATGCTTCTAATTTGTGGGCCATGAAAACTGTGGTTATTAAAGGCTGAGACAGATAGAGGCATCGAGAGCATGTATTTACTTTTAAAATCCACATTATTTGAAACATTTGTTTTGCAGCTGATGGAGAGCTTTGTGATGAGTTCTGGCTCCTTCAGGAAGCACTTGAAGGTTCTCTGTGTCTGAATCTGGAATGTTCGAAGCTGGAAGCTGAGGTGGACAGGTTGGCTTGAACCTACCTCCCCAACCCCACGACCCAGGGATCCTGGGTCCTGATAGACTCCAGGCCCCAGACCCTGGCAGTCACAGCTGACAGTTCAGGAATTGTGAAAAATATAGCTCTTTGGCAAAAGGTGTTAGTAAGAAAATAAGCCTTTCTGACCAAACTCTGTATTGAAGTTTTTTTTTTAATTAATTGGAAATTTAAAGGAGAAAAACAGTATTTAAAAAGGAAATTGGGTTTGCTGTACAGACAAAGCCACAGCCCTGATAATGAAGTGTGGAAACCCCAAGTCCCGTGTTGGTTCACACCCACTGGGGTTCTATGGAGTGGAGTGCTTTATAGCCGGACTCAAGGCAGGGGTGTTAATTCTTAAGACCTGTGCTGTCCTTGGCAAAGTGGATGGGATGCTCTCTTCTTACCACTACCTGTTTTCTTCCTATTGTTCCCTAAAAGACCCAAAGGGCCATTGGTCACCAAGTTTCCCAGAATTAACACAAACTTTTTGTATAATATTTATACAATATTATCACTAGTAGGTGCCAGGCAAGTAATTTCCATGTAATCATCTCATTTAATTTTTAAAACCAACCTATGACCTGAAGACTTTCATTAGGTCCCACTTTATAGATAAGGAAACTGAGTCACCCAGTGGCTAAATAATTTGCTTAAGGCCACATACACAATAGCAGGTGGCTGAGGCAGGTCTCACATTCAAAACTTCAAAACTTCACATAATTACTGCCCTCTACTACCTACCAAATCCATTTTGGTGAATTTAGCCAGGACCAATAAATAATATGATTACTCCTGACACCATGGTTATCTCTGGGTACCTCGGTGGCTCAGAAAGATCAAGTATGGAAGGATTCCCCTCCTTCTTCTTTACCACCTCACTGCTGCTGAGCTGAAAAGCCAGCTCCTTTGTTCAAGTTCTGCACCCATTGTCAATATGTCTTACAAGGAGGACAGATTGCGGCTGCCACTATCACACCCCTAGATGTGGAACTGGACTGAGGGCTGAGAGAATGAGCTGAGAGTCTGCTCGATCCTCAGGGACATCAAGCAGGTGGCACTGGATGAAAGAGCTCAGCCTAGGTGGGAAACTCAGCTCTTCCACTTGCATCCCACATGATGGTGCTTTGGTTTTCTCATCTGTGAAATGGGAAGAATAGCAACATCTACTTCATAGAAGGAGTATGAGGATTAAATGAACTAATATCTGTGTGGTGGTTGGCATGCGATTAGAACCTGTGGTTTTGTAACCATGGTGTTGTGTAACTCTCAAAGAAGACACTGAAACAACAATTTCAAGATTTGTGGTTCAATCCAGATAGTCAATTTGGATAACTACAACAAGGATAGACAGCTCACCACTACTGAGAGAACTGGGTGGCGTGCCGAATTGGCTTACTGTTTCCAAATGATCCAACAAGCCTCAAATAGAAATGCTTGCCCACGAGATAGTTTATAAGAACTATCATCCATTCACCAGTTAATTCAACAGAAATGCTTTGCGTCCTTCCTCTGAACCACGTACTAGAGATACAAAGCTGCACGAGACCATTCCCAGAACATGCTATCTAGAGAGCAGCAAGTAACCGAACTCGAGCGCCATGTGGTGTGTGCAGTGGCTGCTTCAGTGAAGGCGAGGAGGAGCTGCTGGGTCAGCGGTAGGTGGTCCTTGAAAGTCTCCCAAGCAAGCAACACTTGGGTTGGGGCTTGAATAATGGGTTGGCATTTGCCTGCT
Source organism: Sciurus carolinensis (assembly GCF_902686445.1). NCBI lineage: Eukaryota > Metazoa > Chordata > Mammalia > Rodentia > Sciuridae > Sciurus > Sciurus carolinensis. The sequence goes on along the minus strand of NC_062213.1, from coordinate 158,212,425 downwards.
GGAGGCTAAGGGTTGGATATGGGCATCCAAGTAGAAAGGGCATCTTGCAGACATGCAAGAAGCTGTAGCAGTTGAGGCTGTGTCCAGAGAACATTCTAGGTAGGGCCGTGGGCAGGGTGTGCCTTGGAGTGAACAAGAGAAGCAGCTGAGAAAGGAAATGCTGTTTCTTAGAGTCCAGAAGTAAAAATACTCCACTTCTTTGGTTGCAAGTGACAGAAACTGGACTCCTTTGGGTTTAAGTCAAGGGAGGCTTTGCAGGAGTGGCGGAGAAGCACCCGGATGAATGGCAGGTGTCTTCCTCAGGCCCTGCCCACTGCTTTCTCCACCCCGACTCTGTCCCTGATTCGGAGTCCCAGGAGCGAGACTCTGACTGGCTGAGCACAGGTCACGTGCTCACCTCATGGCTTACTAGGTGATGGGAGGAAAATCTGTGACCCTTTGCTGCCAAGGTGACAGCATACTAGGGGGCACAGGGACTACACCTGATTAGGATAAGTAATTCCCCAAAAGGAAATCAGAAGACTGATAGAAAGGGCTACTTGACCCCAAATTACTTGATGTCCATTAAGCATAATAACTAATTTATTCATCACATATCATGTATTATGGTGAGTACATCTTTTACATGAGTGTTTTATTTAACCAATATAATACTCCCGGAAACAGGTATACTCCCACTTCATAAGATTGGGGAAGGTATATCTCATTTTTACAAGTTAGATAAGCCACATCTCAGAGAGGTTGGATCATTTGCCCAAGGTCACACAGCTACTAAGTGAGCAACCCACACCTCAAAACTAGAGGCATCTGATGGTAAAGCTCCCAATCACTTCATCTTGAACTTCCAAGCCTTCTGGTGAAGTGAAAGCATCTGAAGATTGGCACTGGCTCCCTACTGCTCCACCGCAGCCTCTCCTGCCTGCTTCCTTCTGAGTCCTGAATGGGCATAATCAACACGGGGACCCAGGACTGGGTTTAAAGAAAGAGGCACGGACGAGAGTCTTCTTAGCTTCTTGGCTTGTAGGTTGCATAAACCACTGGGCAGCATCCTTTGCACATGGGCCAAACCTAATCTCTCAAGCACTCTGTGGGTGTCATGTGGAAAACTCCAGATCAATTCGTTCCATATCAATTTACAATAATGCTTCCTCAGGAGCACCAAGAATGGAAAGCCATGTCCGTAGGGCTGCAAAATGTTGTTTCATAAATGATTGAGCGAAAGCTTCTGTAATCCCTGAGGGTGAATCTATCCTGGGGGTGGGGAAATAAGAAAGAAAGAAAAGAAGCAAAAAAGAAATTTAGGTCAGAAAGTATTGGGGTCAGAAGGTATTGGGGTCAGAAGGTATTGGGGCTAATTTGTTCGCTGGTGGTTACATTTTCCAAAGCACTGGGTCTGCTATTTTCAAATCAACAACCACCTATTTGGCATAAACAGAAAAAAATTATTCTTCTTGATAGTTACTCAGTTGTCCTGAGTGAGTCATTAGTTTAGTCTCTACCATTTTTTGTGCTTAATTTTCTCCTAAAAGTGTTATTTTATTTACCCAAACAATGCAAGGTAATTATTAGGATCCTCACTTTATAAACAAAGAGATGGAATCTCAGAGAAGTAAGCAGCTAGCCTAAGCCCACACAGCAAGTAAGGGACTCGTTTGTGACCCTGTGTTCTGGGTCATGATCGCCCAGCCAGTATTCACTGGCCTGATCTTCTTAGAGTGTTTGACCAACAGAGACTGCTCTGTACAGGTCTTCACCGGTACCTTCCCTGTACCACCCAGGACTGTTTCTTGTTTGGAAAAGCTGCCTGAGACTGAAATGCTCTCCCTGTCTCCAGAACTTTACTCTCCAATTCACCTTCCACACTTGCCATCAGCAATGTGTCTAAAATGTAGCACCAATCATGTTATTTCAGAACCTAACTTCCGTCAATGGCACCCACTTCCTATAGCAGGAAATCCACGTGGACGTAGAGTATGGGGCCCTTCATGATCTGGGCCTCGGACACCTGCCCTCTCCCAGCTCCCTAACACCCTGCAGGCAGATGCACCCTGCACTTCCTTGCTTTTCTCTTTAAAACAAACACCCTGCCCTTCCACGTCTGCCCTGCTACCTCCTACTCCACCCTCAAACCTCAGCCCAAATGTCTCCTCTTCCAGAAAGTTCCCATAGGAATGATTGCTTCCGGTGTCCACGAAGGTTCCCAGAGCCTGCCAGGGGTGCTGTCACCTGGTAAGGAGTTGGAGGACAGTGAGGAAGTTTGAGGACTGCATAGGACAAAAATCCCTACTGGAGTAAGGGTTAGACTAGTAGGTCTACTTCACATACGGCATTTGCAGGTGGAGTGGGCTTCAGATGTGGTGCCATGAGGGTGTCAACCTTGGTTTTCTACAATTCTCCCGGATCTGCTCCTCTGGATATCTTAACTTTGTCCTCAGGCTAGCCTCCTCAACCGTCACAGGACAGTGGCTAATAGCAATTGGGATGACAGGTGCAGAGGGGCAAGAAAGAACTTTCCTTCTGGATGTCCTTCCCTTTGGTATGATGAGGACAGTTGAGGTCCCATGCCCATCTCTGGACCAGTTACCATCACCAATCAAGCAATAATTGGCTGAAACCAGGAGGCCTGAACCAATCACAGGCAAAAGGGTATGTAAGACTACCATGATTGGCTCAGACCGGTAAGGATCAACTCCACCTTAGTCACACTGCTTAGTCAGAGGAGGGGAGGTACCTGATCAAAGACGGGGTCCTGTCGGGGTGGAGAAGGGAAGGAATGTGCCAGCTGCGGCCGTGTGGGTGTGTACACCCATGAGACTCCTGTTCTTTTCAGTAAAGGGGACTACTGTTTATTTCAGTATCCTACCATCCAGCACAATACCTGAAAGAGCTTTGGGGAAAAAAATGGGATGAGTAAAAATGTTAGAATATTGCTGGGGGTGAGGTTTGCACAAAGCAAAGGTTCAGATTTGCAGGAGGTAAAGAGGAAAGGCACTATTTCTATCTGCTGGATCCCTGTTTGGTATATAAATTAAATCTTTTTCAAAGACATGTTTCTGTCTGTCAGACCTCAGAAACAGTGATCTAAGAGTCAGACATTTCCTATTAAAGTTTTAAAAACATAGCTTTAAGTCATACATTATATTGAACACTTTAATATCTCATCTGATTCAGTAGCTTTTAAGCCTCACTGAGGTCACATTTTGAAACAGTAGTCACTTTTTACAACATCGCCAAACATTAAATAAAAATAAAAGTTATTATGAAGAATAGAGATGCCCATAGAGACCACTAATGTGACACGGGATCTTATTAAGGACAGTATTGTGTGGTGTCTGAAGTTTACGATGGCTGGCTCATCTCTAAGCTTGATTTTTTTTTTTTCTTGATTGAACTGAAGAAGATTCTATCAATGCTTATCTGTTTTTTTTAACTTATCTAGAATGGGGTTCTTAAGTGTGGCCACTTCAGGAGTACTAGGAATCCTTAAGACAGATGCAAAGTTTTGTGTGTATCAACATTTTCCACAAGAGAGGGATTACAGTTTTTGTTATATTCTCAAAAGGGCCCTTGATTCACAAAAAGGTCAAGGGCCACAAACACTAAAGGGAGATTCCCTCAAGACCGTGGTTGTCCCAATTACTGGGGTTTCACATAAAGAAGAAAAAGCTATTCCCAGGGTCAGACTTTTAACATAGATTGGTCACTTCCAGGAAATAGGTCGTTCTTGGGCTTCTTTTAGGATGTTTTAACTTGAAGAGTGATGGAGTTGGTAGAGACTGGGGTGAATGGGGTCCTGCAGAGAGAAATCAGCAAAGCAATTCTGCAGCTCCCACCTCTGCCTGGGGCCTCCCCCAGCCTTCCTCCAATCTTCTCCTTTAGCCAAAAAGGACCATCCCGATCCTGACAGCACACCATTGCTGGTTCACTTTCAATGGGGATGCTGTGTAATCTTTCTAGGGACTGGTTACCATTTGTAAACAGAGATAACATTAGCGGCTTATTGTTTGTTTCTGAAATCTTATTACGATTTTCATGTGTCATCTCTTCAGCCACAATAGATTTTTTTTCTTTTTTAAGGCTATGATGAAGTCCAATGATAAAGGGAAAACAAAATCTGGAAGGTGCGTGTGTTGGGGGGCACATGGGCCCGTGCCTGCAGGTGTGCCTCCGGGGTGGCTCTGAGAGAGGCTCTTTGGTCCTCCCCACGCCAAGCCTCCTAGTCCTGGAAGGAGGATGGGTATTGTTAGTTGTCTGCTTTTTCTTTGTTTCCTTGCTTCAGTGTTCTGTTGCGTTTTACTGTTCAGAACTTGAAGGATGCATTCAAACTTATGGAGCATGACATTTTAACTATCTCATCTCACCATGATTCATCTCAATTTACTTTCCTCCAAACCATAGTCTTGAGAAAGCACACCATCTCCCAGTTCTCCAGTGGGTGGAAGGCCATAAACGGTACTCAGTGAGGCCAGTGTCAGCTAACGGGTGAGCCAGGCTGGCTCGCCAGAGCCTTATTGTTCTCCTAATGAGATGCTGTACTTTAGGAGGGGAACGTGGGGGAACATTCCCGATGGTCTCTGCAGCGTATTGCTGAATGTTCAATATAAACCAGCAGAGGTGAAACAACATGACCAATCAAACATTCCCAAGGGGATGTGGGGATGTGCTGAGCCTGTCGGGCCGGCGGATCCTTCACACGGGATCCTATCTGAGGCTTCTTTCCCTTGAACAGTTGCTTTGCTCCCAGATGATGCATTACATGCAAAAAGTATCAATCCTGGGACCCAATATACGGCTACCAGAATATATTTTACTGTCTTTAGTTGACTTCCATTTTAGAGTTCAACCTCAACTGAACTTTGGTGGTAAAAAATCGGCTCTGTCTTCATCCACTCTAGGAACCTCTGCTTCTGAGTAGGATGAATCGATAATGAGGTCATGAACAAATATTATTAATGCCTCTTATTATTTATATGGATGTTAATGTGTCCAATTGACGCACAACTTTCTACCTCTCTAGTCTAACACTCGTGACCCTTAGTACCCTCTTCTCCTCCTCTCTCTCTCTTTCCATTCAGTCACAGATACGGTGAAAGAATAATATATCACGAGCCATGACCCCTTGGCCTTTATGAATTATCTGTTTAGAAAGATGTGAAGCCACCTTTTATATCCACCATAATAGATACTTAGACATAGTGGATCAATAGTGAACAAGTTTGCTGGTTATAGTTAATGGGTACCAAAGGGACACTCTGGCAGTGACCTCTGACATTGTGGCTGACAAGAAATCTATAGAACAAAAAATAAGGAAGACAGACAGTTTTTAAAGTTATGAACATGGATCTGTAGCAGATCATGATAATTTTCTCCCAGTGGAAATAATACAGACTTGCAGGTGGCCACTGCTTTCTTCGAACCCCTTGATTCGGATCCCTGCAGTAGGAATGGTAGTGTGTGGCTCCGCGATTTTGGAAACAGCCCAACCTGACAGGAGTCCATTTGCTATCCAAGGAGAACCAACTGAGATTGTTTTCCTGTCAGAAAGGACTTTTCTCTTTCTGAAATGGGCTGTCATTTATAATTTTAAGCAGGCATGGGTTTGTTAAACAGCCACACGGTAATGGGTTTCTATAAGAAGATCCACAGACCCATAGTTCTGGAAAGAAATCGAGCTTAGGAGATATTTAAAAACCTAGTGGGAATGGAATATTTGGGGTTTGTCGAAAAGATGGTTTCTGTTCTGCACATCGTCAAGGGAACGTAACAATAAATTCATTGTTGTGTGTCTGAGTCTGTTGGAGGCAATTATACTTTCATACCTTCTGTGGAGTTGATCTGAGGGAAATCCACCAGGGCACCAAACCCACCTTTACACGACACCGCATGAAGGCTTTTGGTGGCAAGCAGGTTTAAAAAGAGTCTGGAAACGGCTGATGTGTGAGTGATCTTGAAGGGAGCCGACTGCGCCATTCCGCCTGCAGAGAAGTGACTATAGGCGGCCTCCAGTCCCCGGGAGAGGGCAGGATCGCGTGTGCAGAGTCCTGTCCACGCAGCTGCAGGGCGTGTGCGCGGGAGGCCGTGTTACACCACAATGGCCCTGCTCTCTCGTCCCCCGGGCTCCCCGCTGCTAAGCACCACTGAAAACACATTTGTCCCCACTGTTCTTTCCCTTTTATCCCCCTCTCATCTGTGTAAGATGAATCACTCCCGGATCCAGACAGACTCGGAGGGCAGAGTCAGGTCCTGACGAGGTAGCCTGCCTCCCAGGGCTCAAACATTTTAATTAATTTCAACACTAATGCACAAATGAGAGTTAATCACTCTGCCGCAGTGCTTTCTAATTTACTGAGTTTATTCATTAAAACTTTCCTTACTGAACTTTGATTGAATGTCATGCTTTTTTGGAGGCCTTTCAAACTGCCTTCAGGGTTTTTTAAAGTGATATCTTGGGCAGCTACTGAAAGCCTTCAGTGTTTGTTCAAAGAAAAGAACAGGGGAAATCTGATCAGCAAGAAACCTTCCCTGGGCTGAACAGGACCTTTGGGGCAGCAGGAGGCCTATAAAAGTGGGTTTATTTTTAAGCAATATATAAGAAAGTAAGGGAACTCTAAGTATCTAATAAAAGAAATATAATCAATCATCTTAATACTTGGCAAAACAAACTACATTTCCTGGTAAAAATGCAACCATCCTGTAGAAACCAACAGAATCACAACAGCACTTGGTATTCATGTGGGAAGAGAAATTCATAATGTATTGACCAACTGAATTATTTTGGAATCAATGTAATAGAAATTTTAGGTTCATAGTTTTGCCTATTAGTGCCTAATTTTTACTGAGAGATAGTGTTTCAATGAAACTGTTTATTTAAAATTAACTCAAGAAGAATGCAATCTATACCTGTCCAATTAGCCGTATTCAACATTAGGGGACCAACTGACCCGCCTTGCCGGTTACTACCACAAGGAACACATGGAATTGCTTCAGAAACTGGCAACGCGAGTGTCTTTGGGAACGTGCGTCCTCCTTAGCCCTGACCCTCTTCTCTCCATCCCCCACCTCCGGTCAGAAAAAAAAAAAAAAATTGTAAAATTTGGTATAAAATTACAATAATTTGGAAGGAAAGATTCAAGTCAGAGTTATTAATGAAAAGCACCACTTCTAAGATGCCATGAATCAAAATATGAGTTTTCATATTCATTTTCATGTCCTATAAATACCACTCAGTGTTATGCAACAAGAACCGACAAACTCATTTTTAAAAGGTATTTTTAACTTCAGGCAGTGAAAAAAGTTACCCATTTCCTTCTATCTTGAGAAAAATGGCTCAATTGGGTGGCGCTCGCCTTCCAGTTTGCAGGGGGCTGGGCTTGTCACTCTGAGTTGGTGCATGACATATTCTGGCTCTCCTTGCTCTTCAAAGATCTCTTCAGTGGAATCTTCTCATCAGATATTCAAACCCTGTGTCAGCCAAACACCGGCCAAGGGTGGAATGTGTCAGCACCAGACCAAAGTGCCCAAGTGCTGCGATCAGGCCACCTGGCTAGGAATCCTGACCTTGCTGTTTTTTAGCAGCACAGTCCAAGACGAGGAATAGAACTTTCCTAGGCTTGGTTTCCACGATTACAAAATCCGCACTTTTACCATAGCCAACTCAGAGGAACTTTGTGATGGCTAATGCATATGTGGCACTTGTTATGGTAAGTGGCACTTGGAGGGGACAAACATCATTTACTAGTCACCCCAAATTCAAGAATCTATCCCCAAATTACAGATGAGGAAACTGAGTCACAGCGAGGCAAAATGTCTTTCCCAAAGTCATATGATGAGTTTGCAAAACTAGAGTTTCAACACCAGTACCCAGCGTCCTGAGTCTGTGCACTTACCCTCTCCTGAGTTTAAATGACAGAACACACTCACAGGATATAGGTGTGTGCTGGGCCCAGGGGCATGCTTCATAAAAGTTAGCTACTGTTAGTTTTTCTTATAAAAAGGATTCAATAACTGCTTGTTGACTAGTTGGATGAATTAATTATTTTAGGATTCCTGAAGTTCTGAAGAACAAATACCTGTGATAACCAACTACTGACACAGATAGTCCCAAGGAGTGGATGCCTTTCTGACCTCAGTTCATTCCAGGTGCGTGGAAATGCCTGGCACACAGGACTGTAGGAGCTGCTTCATTTCTATTTTAAGTAAAAAAGAAAAGAAAAGCAAGAGTAAACTCGGTATGCAAACAAGAAGATTAGATTTTGGAAATCTAAACCTAGTAGAGATCCTAGTCCATGATTCCCAGACCTGGATGTACATTAGAATCATCCAAGAATCTTCAGAAACTACAGGCCACTAGACCTCACCCCAGATCACAACATATGGGGATAAAATTTAGGCAGCTGTAGCTTTTAAAAACAATTTAGGCAGAGGTAGACAATAAAACTATTGTACTGAAATATAACATCATACAGAAAAGCATATAAATCATAAATACAGTGCTTGAGGACTTTTAATGAAGTGAGCTACTCATGTAATCAGCACCCAGAATCCCAGAAGCTTCTATTGCTTTCTTCTAGTTATTGCCCTTCTAAGGAGGTAGTGCTATCCTGATTTCTAATGCATTCATTAATGTTTCCTGATTTTTAGTGTAAAACTAAAATGGAATTATGCAGGGTGTTTTCCTTGCATCAGGTTTATTTTACTCTACATGGAGTCTACAGAACTCGTTCTTTATAGGACTCATTCCTTTTCAGTGCTGTATGCTATTCCACTGTATAAATATACTACAAACAATTTACTCATTTAGCTGCTACTGGGCATTTAGGTGGTTTCTTTTGGAGTTATTTTAATTCTTGTATGTCTTTGGTGAATTTTTAGTTTTCAGTTGGGTATTTACTTAGGAGTAGACTTGCTGAGTTTGGGGTGACCCGAATTCTAGGGCATGTGTGATTTTAAAAAGTAGCTCAAGTGGAGTGAATGAAAGTCAAGAGGCCTATGAGTTAGCCCAGCTGCTGTTCAGGGTTGGGCTGTCAAAGACAGAAAACCATTGACCCAGCTCTGCATCTTGCGAAGGAATGGGTTGCACCAGAGTTGAGTTAGGGTTAGAATTGACAGCCGTGGTACCCAAGTAGCAAGCAGAATAAGTTGGTCCAAATCGCGGGTGAAAACTTCCAGTATCAAGGGTCCCTGCGGGATCTTGTGAGCTCTCACAACATGGAGGGGTTCCCACGAGCACCCTCCTGAAGGGACGGCGTTTCCTTGCTTGCCTGTCCTCCTTCCTCTGCTCCCTATCTGCAGTCACGAGGGCCCTGCGCAGGCTCCCTGTTTCTCATCCATCCCACGTCGCCTCCTCTGAGACTCCTGCCTGCTGGACACCCACTGGGAGCTCCTCAGAGGTGGAGCCTGGACTCACCCTCTGGCGTAAGCAGGCTCCATGGTACACTTTCCATCAGTGCTCAACCAGTTTTCATCTGTACTTCAGAAAATTCTGCTCTCCACAGGTACAACATGAGCAGCTTCCTCAGCAAAAAGATCTTCTCATGTGCACATTTCCAAGTGCTCCTTCTTTCAGGGTCTTTGAGGTCAACGTAATAACATATGTGAGCACGGCCACTGACCCTGACCAGGACACACAGGGGGAACAAAGGAGGACAAGACACCCTTACAGGAACTAGTTAATTGGTTAACCAATCAATTAATTATTAACATGATACACAAACAGAAAAGTCTTTTCTTAGGACTCTAAAGGAAGCAAGATTTAGTTCCAGGACTGATGTGATGGGCGAGGCTAATTGGACTTTCTGCTCATTATTAATCCCTCCAGCATGGTCATCAAAAGTGGGAAGAGAAACAGAGAGATACTCTTCCTCTGGAGACAAGGCCATTCTGAAGCGGTTTAGAATGAGGAGCTTCTGAGCAGGATTGCTACACACAACTGCGCAGAGTGTGCACTGCAGAATTCCAGGCTGCAAACATGAACCTCCTTGGTTTCATCTATAGAACCTCGTTCAGAGTGGTGCGATGAAGGTCTTGAAATCTATCCTTCCTGAAAGAGCACAGTGTCCGACGGTGATGTGTCGGGCAGATATCTGCCAAGAAGCTGCTTTTAGGGGGTAGTTATCAAATGTATAATCTAGGGGAAAATGCAGTCTTCAAATAAATACATGAGATTAGGCACAACTGGATAGAAATTGAATTTGAAATCTTCAAAACAATGTTTCTGTTGATCTTTAAATAAATACTTAACAAATTGTGATAGTGCTTTGAAGTGGGGAAAAAACCAGCATGATCAAAGGTGGAGTGAGAGGAATCCAGTTAGGGCGGAGGGCGGTGTGGACGGGTGGGCCTGCTGAGCTGCTGCTGTTTAGACTGAACGGGGGAGGGGTGGGGTCCTGGAGCAGAGGTGGCAGCAGGAGTGGAGGAGGGGACACAGAAAGCCAGGGGGGCACATGTGTGAACTGAGACTGGGGCCTCTGCTGCCCTCTCCTCATTTCCCTGTCCAGTGACAGGGACGTCCTCCCAGCCCCTGGACTCCAGCTGGCGAGGGGTACTATGTGGCCAGTGGTCTATAGGTCATGATTCAGCTTCTGTAAGAGGGCGGTCAGCATCACACGATCCTAATGGGAACGGCCGGCCTGGGCTGTACCGGTCCTCCTTCCCCTGCCTCCTTCCTTTTCCCTGTCAGTGCCCCTTCCCCCAGTACCGGCCCCCGCTGACCGAGCCCCACCATGGCCACCCTATCACCCTAGGCAGACCTTCTCTAGAAGTTCCCATCCTCACAACTTCCTCACGCTGCTTCCCTTCCGTTCTCCATCAGACCCCATGTGTTCTGTGACCACTTCTTGGTAAGCCTGACCGCGTGACCGATTAGCTCGTTTGATTATTCCAATGACGTTTATAGTGGCTTCATAGGTTGGCCCTTACAAAAGACAAATACTGGTATGGAAACTTTAAGTGCAGCAAAAGAATCAGTGAGGTAGCTTTTTGGGTGGTTGATAATCCTCAGGTAGTCAAGAAACTAAAATCGTGTTGAGCATACCGAAGGTATTGAGGAAAGGACACGGTCACAGGTCCTCAGCCAAAAGCCTTCCCAGGACAAGGACGTGTGTCAGAAATTCGACTTTGTCTGATTTTAGAAAGGTGATATGGTATGATAACAGTTGTATCATACTCCCAGTGAAATCTGAGGAAATGCATTTATATTTATCTAACCAAATGTATAATACTAAGTGGAATAAAGACTACATTTCTACGAAATGAGTTGATGCCAAACTTATGAAAATTGCCTTTGTTTTCAGAAGGTACTGGATTTTGGAATTGCAGCTAAAAGGTTTCTATTATTTCTATAACACAATTATAAGTTTATTTTCATTTCCCCTCTTCTCCTAGTCATTCCAAGACCACTTTTCTTATTTATTCTGATTATAGTTTTGAGTGTAGACATAAGATTCCTGATACACATTGACTAAGGGTATAAGTAATAGTATGTAGATATGAGAGAGTAGATGTTTCTGTTATGCGAGGATGAGATCTAGACCCTCCGAAAAGCAGATTTAAGCTCAACCAAAGAAGACATTTGATCATAACTCACTCCGCTATGCTGTGAGTTGCTGAGCTTCCTGCCTTTTGAGGTGTCCAAGCGGTGATGGCAGCATATACATGATGGATACTGTGGAGTGAATTCCTGTAGTGACCTGAGGGTTAAGACATGATATCCAAGGTCCCTTCCAAATCTGAAATCCTACAATTCCTTATTTTTATTAGAGATTTAGTCATAATCACAGGTTGATTTCCATCTTACTACGTTAGCACATAAGGAGAATCAGGAAATTATTTCCATGTTAATTTTTTATCTGATCATCAGGCTATAAGGCTATAAGGGGGCAGTCTGTTGCTGAACTGTGCTCTGCAGGATGTTAATAGAGTTCTGTGACCAAATAAATTTAATTAGAAAATCCAACTAGACAATACCTTTAAGTACAATGAAAAATCATTTGCTAAGGAGAAACCCAAGATGTGGAGGCAGAGACCAGTAGGCTGAGCAATTATAGCTGAGTCTGAAGGTTCTCGTAGACCAGTGAGGCCATTCTGCTGTGGGGTCACTCCCATCTCTGGCACACAGACTCATTATTTGTTGTCTCTGGGCTCTCGTGAGCCTCCTGAAGATCTGTCTTAGATCATTACCGGTGGGTAGAGGAGTTCCGGGCTCCAGTGAAGCCAAAAGTGCTGAGGACTCAAGTCATTTATTATCAGTGTGATGAATGCCGACAATGGGCTTATACTGTCAGATCATACACTTAATTTAATTAATAAAAAAATTAAGATCATCACCATTAACCTGCATTTGCTCAGAATGCCACAGGGGTGATTAGTTTGAACGGCACTGAAGGTTTTATAGTCCACTCTAGTAAGAATTACTTTGGTACCAATTAGAATTTTCCATAATACCACCCTGTGTAATATCCCCATTACCGGGCACATTTTCTACAAGTGATTGAATTCAATGCAAGGCAGACACGATGTCACAGGACTCTCCCTCTGCTCTGAGCAGGCATGGGAACTCCCACGAATGTTAACACTCTCACTGAGTGAGAGGAGACCCTGATTTTTTATATTATGAAAACCCATTTCAAGGGCAATGATTCTCTGTCAGTCTCTCAGCACGTTGGGAAATTGGACTCACATCTGACTACAGAGGCTGAGGCAGGTACAGACTTTCCTAACTTATAAAGACTTCTTATAACTTAAAAAAAAATCATTTCATGAGTAATTCCTGTTCATTGAAAAAAAATCAAGTGGGAAACTACAGATAAGGAAAAAAAAATCAATGTTAGTATGTTCCAATTGTCTCAAGAAATGCAGTTGTTATTTGATTATTTATCTTTCCAGATTTTCCTATGCAAATACAATTCTACAATTTTTTAACATACAGGGGTTCCTATCATACAAGTTGATTCACACCAATAAAATCGACATCAGCTGAGGTCAACAAGTATGTTAACTTCCTTTTTTTCTTGGTACTGAGGATTGAACCCAGGGGTGCTTAACCACTGAGCCACATACCCAGCCCTTTTTAATATTTTATTTAGAGACAGGGTCTCACTGAGTTGCTAAGTGCCTTGCTAAGTTGTTGAGACCGGCTTCGAACTCGTGATCCTCCTGTCTCAGTCTCCCGAGCTGCTGGGATTAACAGGCGAGCGCCACCATGCCTGGAAATTTCATATTTTTTCCTGAGAGCAAGTTGATGAATTTTTATGGAGTACGTATTGCATACTGGCTGCCGTTCATCAAAGTTGAACAAAAGTTTTTTTTTTTTTTTTTTTTTTTTTTTTTTTTTTGCTTTAGGAACTTTCAGCCTCATAAAGGTGATAAGCTACATCTATAAATAATTCTAGAAAGGGCCTGAATGGGCCCAGAGTTAAGAAAGAGAATAAACCAACTGAGGTCAAGACCAGCAACCTGCCTGATTACCATTACCATTCCATAAAGTGCCACGGTGGATAGGGAGAGAAAAGTGGAAGTACTAGAACATTAGGCACTGTGGGCTGGAGGAAGCGGGGATTGGTGGGACACCATTTTTTAGAAATTTGCTTTTGAAATTAGAAGCAGGAAGCAAAAGTAATTAACAAAGGCAACAGATAAGGTATTCAAATTCTATGCATTGTGACCCCTTCTACCTCTATTCTTTCCTCTCTGTCACCTGGCTCATCCTGGGCTCCCCACCAACACCTCGAATTTGAGGGGAGTGCACTAGCAGATGTTCAAATCCCAGTTGCAATATTTGCACAGTGTGATCTTAGCCACCTTGCTGGACTTTGCCATGTCTTGGTTTTCCCTTCTGTTAAGTTGGTGTACCGACAGTACCTACATCACACAGTTTTTTTTAGCTTCATTTTTACCTGACAGGTTTTTGCTTGTATTCACTCAATAAATTGCAAATTGTGGGCTTCTCACTTCTTAGTAGTTCAATTGTGGTGGACACCATATTGGATAAATCTTTGGGCACATTTGAAATTATTTCTGTAGACTACATTCTTAGAAGTGGAGTTGCTGGACACATTTTTAAAGCTGTCCTCAAAGCTTTCACTAATATTTGATTCCATCAGTATCTTCACCAAATTTGACTTTTAAAATTCATATATCTATATGTGTGTGTGTGTGTGTTTCTTTTTTCTTTTTTCTTTTTTTTTTTTTGCCTTTGCTGCATAGATGAAAATGGTGCTGTGTCAGAGAAATCTTCATCACCTGGGTCCAAAGGGTGGGTGTCATCTGAGGACCTAGAAGGTAGGAGGAAGGCCAGAGATGTGGCTGAAGATAGTAAATATTGTCCAAATGTCATGAGGCTCCAGTGATGCAGTACCTCTCACCGGGCACTTACTACAACCTAGAAAGCAACCTGGAAAGTTCTTTCTGCCTAAGGGAGCTTCAGTGCACAGTGATGGGGTGGGACCGGGTCTGTCCTGACAACAGAAAACATGGTTCAGTGAGGAAGTGTGTGCAGGGTGCCAGAGAGGACCTGCAGTCAGGGAAGGCTCCCCGGAGGAGGAAGCCTTGAAGTGAGACCCAAAGAGGAGGAAGAACAGGCTAGTGGGCAGAAGGAAAGGCTGCAAGCCCAGTCCAGCGCGGCTGAGGGAGGACTGGGCGGACGCCTCCCTTCTTCCTTCATTCCGCTAACTCACCCTGCTGGCCCGGCGGGTCAGGGCTGGTCTAGGCGCTGGGGACAGACACACAGCAGGGCTCTCTGCTGGGGCTGGGGTGGCGCCACCGGTTCGCAGCCGCTGCCCTGAAGCTCTGCAAAGACCAGCCTTGCTTAGAGTCAGGCCTGGGTGCCCGGCGCCCAGAACGGAGCCGCCCTGAGTAGCCGTGGAGGCGTCAGAGAGGAAGAAAATCCAGGCACAAACCCGATGAAGGGAAAGGGGGAGAAACCAGGGCCGAGAGGTGACGCACCAGGGAAAGAGAAAGGCAGAGAAAAGTGGCGCAGTGAAGGGCCAAAACCCAGGGAGGAGGAGCAGGCGGCCCTCCGGGGAGCAGGCCTGGGGTGCCCTGCTCACAGCGCCACCGCCGCGTGGAGACCAGGCTGCCACGTGCTTCTCCAGGTCCGCCCGCTCCAGGGAGGCGGGAGATGGGCCGGGGGCATCCCGCGCCCGCTCTGCCCAGCTCGAGATGTGCACGGAGGCCCGCGGCGGCCATGGCCTGGGCGGAGAGGCCCTTCTCCTCCCGAGGACGTCCTCGTCAGGCGCCTGTCACCCTTGGTTCAGGGGCCTAACCAAATTGGACTTGTCATTTCTTAAAAGTATACCTGATCCTCCCCAAATGTTTCCCTCACTGCTCTTCAAAAAAATAAATAATAAAACCCTACACTGTTCATCCTGTCACATGCCATGTCCCCGACATGGCACGCAGAGCAGCGGGGTCACATCTCCTTAAGTCTCTCCTGTAGCCTCAGATGAGACGCCTGTGTCAGAGTCGACCTGGTGTGACAACTTGTAAGAGAGCAGATGAGACAAGAAGTCAAGAAAGAACAGGAAAGAAGGTTGTTCTCTCTCTCTCTCTCTCTCTCTCTCTCTCTCCTCGACCAGCACAACTTTACAAATACTTTCCCATTTTTGTTTCATTTTTTTTTTCCCTCTTAAAGCTGGCTGTCCATAAAAAATTCAGGACGGATGTTCATTCCCTAAATGTCTTGGGTAATTGGAAGGAATTTCTAGAAAGTGTCAAGTATTTAGGATAAAAAAAATTGTATCTCCTGACTTCAGCAATATAATCTGAAAACTCTCATCAGTTACTCCACTTTATTTAAATACATATTTTTTTCTTCAGTGTTTGAGGTGATGAAGAAGATTAAAAATGATCCCATGATGGTCAGGATAGTGTTTTACATTCACTGACCTTTTACAGCTGTGTTAGATGAAAGCTTGATTTATAAACATTGGTCATGGGTGTGAGGGAGGGAATGGAGGGGAGTGTGTATTTGGTTCCCACCCTGAGTTTTGTTTTCGTTGTTGTTCTAACTAGTTATAGGTGACAGTAGAATGCACTTTGATACATCACCCTAAGGTTTTGATCTTTTGAATCAACTTACACCTTGTAGGAGTTCATTAATGTGTTTTATCCTTCCTCCCTAGATTACTGCCACATTTTCTCTATTAATGCTCAGTTTCCACAGAAGAACTGGGCAGAACTGAAACAGCAAGCCTTAGGGCTGGGAAATTTCTAGCAGAGAAGATTTTGAATCATGAGACGAGGAAAGAGGGGTTGTGGAGACAGAGCAAAAGGTCTGAGAAGAAATTTCAACAAGATGGAATCCATTTCTGAGGGGCATAGCTTATGGGGGGGCGTTGAATAGAAAGACCCCACATCAACATGTCAGGTCAACTCATAGTGATTGGCACACATTATATGCTCCATATCTAATTAATTATTCATTTAAGTAGCAAATTGTCCTAGGTGAGAAATACCTGCTTGTCCTTTCTGAAGCACTTTTCTCAAATATCAATAATGTGTCTCCCAAATAACCCCAGATTCCAAATTAGTTGCCATTTGCATACTGTCATAAGGCTTCTAGGGTATTTCAGATCCATTAGCTAATCCAATTTTCACAACTCCAGGAGGTGTGTGTTGTAATGTTCGCAAATCATGAATGGAACTTGATAAGGTTGTGATTTGTCCACTCAGATTTAAAGTGTGCTCTAAATACCTCATTTAGATACATTATAAAAAAAAAAAAAAAACTAGAGACAGAAGATGAAATTTTAAAAAGTCCCCAAATTTTCAGAGAGAAGAGACTGATTATCTTCCAAACAATGACCGTTAGTCTGATGGCGGATTTTTCTGTGGCAACACAATGTAAGAACAACTTGAAAATGCTGAAGGGACAGGGGAAAAAAAAGTGAATCTAGAGTCTTATACCCAGCTAAACCATCACTCAAAAATGAGTGTGAAACAAAGACATTTTAGTCATTAAACTCTAAGGCAGTTTACCATCTCCAGACCCACTGAACAGTGAATCCAAACAGGAATGGGAAGCAAAAAAGCAACTGGGGGCAGGCATTCTAGAAATTTAACTAATTTCTTCCTAGAAGCCTAAAATATTATATAAGAAGTGGAATAAAATCTCAACATACTGGAAAATAATGAAGAAAGTGAAGAACTCTGTTAAAGTATACAAAATCCTTGTCTTATCCAGGAAGAGGGGAACTGTCTTGGTCAGTTTTTTCACTGCTGTGACTCAAATGATCTAACCAGAATAATTTCAGGGGAAGAAAAGTGTACTTAAGGGCTCACAGTTTCAGAGGTCTTAGTTCACGGAAGGCCTGCTCCATTCCTTGAGGCTCAAGACAGGCAGAACATCATGCGGGAGAGTATGGCAGAGGGAAGCAGGTCACGTGGTGATCATGAAGCCAAGAGAGACTCTACTTGCCAGATACAAGTATATACCCAAAGCCACACCCCAATTTCCACCTCTTCCGGCCACACCCCACCACTTCAGTTACCACTCAGTTAATCCCTATCCCTGATTAATTCACTGATTGGATTAAGACTCTTGCAACCCAATCATTTCTCCTCTGAACCTTCTTGCACTGTCTCACACGTGAACTTTGGAGAGACATCACATCTAAACCATAAGAAGAACAATATTGAATAACTTTAGATTGCATTTGAAAAAAATTTCAGTTTAATAAGTAATTTAGTGAAGGATGTTTCAGTTATATCAACTTCTTTTATTTAAAGAAATTTCAAGAAAATTGGGTTCAAAGTTAAGATTTGTACAGTGTGGGTAGTAGACACATGGATATTATCTGTAGTTTTCTGTATGTTTTACATAATTAAAACAATTAAATTCCCCCTTGGTTCTTGGCAACCCACAGATACTTTTAAAGAATGTCCTCCTTCAGGAAGGGACACTACTTTGGAATTTTAATGTGAGGAGACGGTTCAATAAGAACCCTAAAGTATAAATATAAGCATGTTTTCTATCAAAAGTTTATGAAACCCAAAACTGAGAATTAAGCAACTAAAAGCTGAGTATATCCACTTGACTTCTGTACCTCACACTCTCAGAGCAGGGGCAGAGCTGATTATTAGGCTCTCAATCTTTATATAGGAAGAATAATTATATAAATGTGCCAAATGTCAAGTAAACAGGAAGTTTGTGACACATTTTAGAACAATTTCCAGCAGAAATGTTTAAAATGTAGGCTTGGATCCAGCTATGATTTATATTCTGATATAAATGTCAATATTGTCATTTGTATTTTGAGCCAGCTATGTCAGAATAAAACAACTTCACTGAACGTCCTTCCCCTCTGACTTTTCTTTCTTCTCAGTGTGTCTCGGTGACATTCCAGTGGGGCAGTGGGGCAGACCTTCGCTGCAGGCCTAACGATTTCACTCTTCCTCATGCAGTGGCTCCCTCCTCCGTCCCTCCTGAGTTCCCCGCCCCAGTTCTGGCCACCCCCACACTTCCTACATCCAATGTATTTGTCTCCTTTGTCACCCAGTGTTGTTTACCCTTCTATGGTTCCAACTTTGATGCGTAATAACACAGGTAAGGATACCCTGTTAAACACTCACAATGTGTGGGTTATTACACATATTAACTCATTTCTTCCTCAACCTGGTGAAGTAGATGTTAGGATTAACCTCATTTTATGGACGTGGAGATTAAGATGGGGATTTAGAAACTGGCCCAATGTCATACAGAGACCAGGGGAACTTGACTCTAGAACTCAAGCTCCAGCCCAGTATAGCAGCCCAAATCAACCCAGCAGCTAAGGGAGAGGAAGGGGAGGAGCAGGAGGAGGAGGGAAATAGCTTTGAAAACTTTGTGTGTGTGTGTGTGTGTTTCTCTTTTCCCACTTCTAACTAAGCACCAAGTCCTGTCAGTTTTGTTCAGAAGAACTACCATTTAAAAGTGCTTGAGTCCACACCAGGAGCTATTCTGAAGACTTTCAATATCGGAGTGCCACCATGTACCTCCCATGCCGGTGGAGAAAGGGAACACAGGGAAGGGAACTAATTGCCTAAAGCCTGGTGAGCAATACAGTCAGTCTGGCTGGGAAAACGCAGGTTCTATGTTATTATCTGGACCACTTCTGGGTAGAACTCCCTCAGGGTCCCTTTACTATCCTCCTGCAACGACTGACCCTGGCTCTTAACATCTCTTAACCAACTGATCACTGCTTTCCTGTCTCCAGTCCCAGGTCCTCCCCACCCCTCTCAGCCTAGTTTCCACCAGGCTGGTCTTTGAGAAACAAAGTTGTGGTCTTGGCTTCTTTTTGCTGCAAGAGATGGTTCCTGGACTCCTGCAGAAGCCGGGTCCTGCTCCCTTGCTGGGCTTTGTGGACTCTTCTCCCCTACTGGCTCCAGCCTCCAGGCCTGGTCTCCCTTACCTGCCATGCCATCCACCCCGTTTCAGGATCCTCACAGCATTCCAGGATCGTTCCACCCACTTCCGGTTCTCTGTGTCTTCACATTCTGTTACTTTTGGTGGAACATGCTTCCTTGTCTTCTTTGACTGAAGACCTTTAGACCCACTCCCTGTTGTGGGGCACAACTTAAGAACAGACCAATCACCCCTGAGAAGTCCAAATTTGAAAGTCTTTATTAGCCGGCCGGCTGACTGCCTCATATAACTCCCCCAAAATGGCTACTGGGAGAACAGCCCTGACCATAGGGTTACAGGGGTTTTTACACCATAAGTCAATATATCGATCATAAGTGTCTGTTACTATGATTCAAAACTACAAACTAACATCATGAGATCTAAAATGGTTAGCAGAAGGGGAAGTGGGTCAAAATGAGCTTAGTTGGGTAGAAGTTAAAGAATGGTTACTAACATCTAGACAATCACTGTTGACATGGTACATCGTCTAAGAAAAGTAGAAATAAAAAAGAGAACAACTTTACATTATATGAGAATTGCCATTTTGTGTTGCCAAACACATTATGCTAAGAGGTGGGGTGTTCCCATGGGAAAAGCATTGCCTACATAACATGGCGTCTCAGGGTAAAATGGAGTCATTTTACCCATATATTGCCCATGTGCCCTGGCCTATAACATTTCCATGGAGTCAAATATGTCAACCTGTCACAGAGTGAGAGTAGAAGAATGAAGATTAACATGTAGCTTTTCTGGTTCCAAGTCACAGATTATTCCTTGCTGTGAGTCCTTCAACATTCATATACTAGCACCTAATCACCAAGGTGGTGGTCTTGAGTTGGGGTGATTGGAGAGGTGAGTAGGTCATGGGAGTAGAGCCCTTATGAATGGGAGTAATGCCCTTATAAAAGAGGCTTCAGAAAGCATCCATCCCTTTCTATCCTGTCTGCTGGGTAAGGACACAGCAACAGAGCACCAACTTGGAAGCAGAGAGCAGCTCTCATCAGAAAGAGACTCTGCCAGGGCCTTGATCAGATTTCCTGACTTCTAGAGCTGTGAGAAGTGAATTTCAGTGGTTTATAAATTCCCAGGATGAGGTATTTTATTATAGCAGCAGAAACTAATCAAAGACCCTCCTCTATCCTAGGGTACCACTGGCCCATAAGTTGCTTTGTGGAAATTTCAAGATGGCGGGAGCAGGGGGGTACCCAACAGGGCCAGCTTGGTGAGAGAACATAGCTGGACCACTATCCACCTTGCCTCTGTGGCACATCCTGTACCATCTAGGAGTTAGCATTCAGTTCTACCCTACCCAGCTTTACTCTTGGGTCCTATTTCTTTCCCCCATTCAGAATCCCACCACACCTTTGAACCCTCTCCAGTGAAGAACTCTGGCGCCTGGGGAAGCTGGGCTGGATGGTTGCAGGTAGGCAGTCTACGGTTGGGGATCATGCTTCCCAGTGGTGACCTGTTGGGGGTGTGAATTGCATCCGTTGTTAGGATCCTGCCTGAACTGCCCTGCTCAAAGACTCTGTCCTCATGAAGCCCCTAGTCCATTTAACATCTTTCCTGTCTCCAATGTCTTTCTGGCAGCAAAGGACATCCGGTGATGCAGTGCTTCATGCCATGTGCGTGCTCCATAAATATTGAATGATGACAGGATATTTTTTTTTTTTTTCAAAAAGATGAAGGTTCCACCTCTCAGGACTCTCCCCTGCTGTACATCTTTGCCAAGAGTGGCTTAAGATGGTCCATCTTTTAGCAAGAATCAGGGTTTAGCGATTAGTGAAGTGAGAATTGGTCAGGTTTAATGGCACAGATAATATTTTATTTTTATTTCAATTTTAATACACTACCAACATGCAATGAAGTAAGATATACGGCAACACTTGAGGAAGGAACTGCCCTCCAACTTATCTTCAGTTACCAATTGGGGACCAGTTTCTGAAGTTATTTTTCTGCCAGTCTGGAGAATCTCGGAAAATTTTGGCTTCATCAAAATGATATATTAGGAAGGGTAAAGGTCACCTTAAACTTTGCACAAGAAATCAGAGTAGCATTTGACCATGACACTTGGAAATTTTTTTCCCTCAGATATAAAGAAGCAGAAGAAAAAGAAAGTTCGTTCTTCTAAACAGTGAACTTTCTTCATTCTTTGGTGGCAGCCAAAGTATCAATTTTGACCCCAGATGTCTTTAGATGTGCAAATTGAGCTGGGAAAACTTATCTAGCTGTCAAGCCCCTCAGGATTATAATTCTTCATTTATATCAGTGTTTCCATTTAGATTGGGCATCCTTTGGGTCAAGGACTGAATCTGATTCAGGTTAGTGTCTCCACCACCCAGCCCACTGCCTGGCACAGAAAAGTCACCTTTATACATTTGATGACTAACCATAATAATAACAATAGTTAACATGTGCTGAGTATAATGGGCCAGATGATTTTTGAGTATTTTATGTCTAGCATTTTACATTTAATATTCCATATAGCCCTAGGGGGTGTGTTTTGGGTTGAATCACATTTCCCCTTAAATTCTCTTGTTCATGTCCTAACCTGAAGTCCTCAGAATGTGGCCTTATTTGGAAAAAGTGTATTTTTTTTTTTTAACTTCAGGTCATACCGAAATCGGGAGACCCCTAATCTAAATGACTGGTGTCATTATAAGAGGGGGGCTGGACGCAGACACTCTTATAGGGGGGACCGTTGTGTAGAGATGAAGGCGGAGGACTGGGTAATGCAGCAGAAACCAAAAAATGCCAAAGATGGTCTGAAAACCACTAGAAGCCAAGATAGAGGCATGGAGCAGACTCCCTCCCCACCATCAGAAGGCACCAACCTAGCCAATGCCCAATTTCAGACTTCTATCCTCCAGTACCGTGGGACAACAGATCTCTGTTGTTCAACCAATCAACATGTGGTATTTTGTGAAATGAATATAGATAGACGCCATTATTTTACACTTGAAGAAAACAGAGCCCCTGGGGAGTTTAGTAACTCTCCCAAGATCACATGAGTTCTAAGTATGGAAACCAGGATAGGAACGAAGGCCGTCTAACTCTATGCAACTGATTCCTTCCTCCATGAAAGACGAGTGTCACTGGCCTTCTGTGGGAAGTGAGTCATTTAACCTCTTCTTTCAATTTCCCCTTCACTGGGCCAAATTTGTTAAGCCCCCATTATGGGAACTGGGATGCTTGCACAAGCATATACCTTTGTCCCTCAGAGAGTTCTTATTACAATTGAGAAGACAAGGAAAGTGAATGGAGCTAACACTGAGAGCCAACTTCATACCGGGGTTTTATGTAGTATGGGCCAGATGATTCGCACACTGCGTAATGAGGACATCGAGACTTAGAAAGTGACATTGACTGTCAAAATTCACACAACTGGAAAATGATGGGCATGAGAGGCCCTACCATGCCAGTCTAACTTCAAGACCTGTGATCCTTCTATTCCCTCTGCCACCCTGGGAACCCCCACAAAGCAGTCTGAGAGCAAGATGTGAGAAAGTGAAGAGTAAGTCCATCCATGACTGGTGAGAGTCAATCCAGCTTTTGCCAACTCTGGTATTAAGGCAGTGATGGGGATAAGAGATAGGATTGGAAATGTGTGGGTATGTGTATGAAGTGGTTTGGGATTTGAATATCACACGAGCATCTTGCATAGCCCTTCCAACAACTCTGTGAAGAGGATAGTGCTTAGACTCTAGGACTGTGGTTCTTAAGTGGGGGTATTTTTGTCCTCCAGGGGACATTTACCAGTGTCTGGAGACATTTTTGATTGTCATATCTGGGCATGGCAGGTACAGAGAGGGCTCTGGCCTCTGGTAAGGAGAGTCCAGGAGCATTGCTGATCCATTCTACAATGCACAGGTCCGAACTGTCTCCAGAGAATTATCCTGGTCAAAATGTCAGTAGCGCCAAGGTTGAGAAATCCCATACTAGAAGATGAAACTGAAGTTTAGAGAGGATAAGCGGATAAGAAATTTGTTCAAGGTCACACAGCTAGTAAATAATGGAGCTGGGAGTTTGCTCAGATCTTCTGTCTCTGCCTAGCCTGTTTCCTACCTTACCACATGACTCTATTTTGATATGAAATAGGAAGTCGTTCAAAATTTTGGGGAAGAAGAAACGTTTGAGATGATGTTTGGAAAAAAATATTTCTAACAGCCACGTAGGAGTAAGGTGAAGAGAAATAGGACAACTCGGATAACTCCCCTGTCTTCCTGGGATTATTCTCCTCTTCCCAAAATGCCTGACTGTAGTGGACAATGGAGCATTCTGTCTAGATTGTCCCTTTCAGTGGGGAGGCAAAACGTTCCGCCCAGGATTCACCCAGGCCAGCGACACACCCTCTGGTGCTTGCTGGTTATGAAGCCCCCCACCACCCACCTATTGCCTTAAGGTGAGACCACCCTCCCGCTCCCAGGGCTTTGGCTGAGGCCTCTGTTGTGGTCTTAACTCCCTCTGCTAGGGTGGCTTCTGTTGCTTCCTTGAAGGTTGTTTTTCCCCCCATATTGCCTATATGT
Organism: Sciurus carolinensis; assembly: GCF_902686445.1. Taxonomy (NCBI): domain Eukaryota; kingdom Metazoa; phylum Chordata; class Mammalia; order Rodentia; family Sciuridae; genus Sciurus; species Sciurus carolinensis. Next base: position 158,188,521 of record NC_062213.1, on the reverse strand, counting down.
GAATCTCCATTTCAGAGTCCTCTGTCCTAGTAAACCTGATCTCACTCACTAAATGAAAATGATCACTGAAGGGCTAGAACAGTTTATAACGTAACAGCAAGTGAGAAAATATTTCTTTTTAAATCAGAAAAATCCAAATGCATTCTTAAAAGAGTGATGAATAACTTGCAGTGACGAATAACTTGAATTCCAGAGACAAATCTGAGTTCAAATCAAAACTCCAACAATTATCATCTGCATAATCTTGAAGAAATTACATGACTCCTTTGAGTTTTAGTGTTTTCATCTGTAAAATGAACTCATGGCTTTCTAGGAAATGCATTTTTAACCTAAAAAAATTATTCCCCTTTAAGTAGCAACAAAACAAAACAACGCAAAAAACATCACAAATAAGCAATTAAAGAATCCTTGTATTGTCGTGATTGTGTAATATCTGGACCGTATGGGAACCTATGCAGAAGAAAATATCGTAAACTTAATACACACATATACACACTCCAAAGAACTTAGTAACATGCACACAAGTGCAACTAGAAGGGAAAATCCGAATGAGAGGGTGCATGACATCAATATCATTTTGTGATCTTATACTACAGTTTGGCAAAATATTACCAAGTGAGAACGATAAGAATGCCACCTCTTAAAAAAAAAGAGAATGTCACTTCTCGAGTTGCTGTTTAAGTGTAAATGACACTGTGTACATAAAGCACTTAAGCACAATGTTACCTCTTTCAGAAAAAAGACTGGAAGAAAATCTGCTAGTTAGTGTCCATGCTTAGTATCTTTTAGTACTGGGGGTATAGGAGATGTTTATTTTCTTTGTAATTCTGAATTTCCCAGAATTCCCACTGTTAACAAGTTGTAAAGGGCATTTATGACGACCTTTGCAGCATCTAGGCACCAATGCCAGCTGGGCCTCATTTCCATTTGTGGACCCGTGTTGACTATCACTACTACTATCACCAGGATCGTTTCTAACTGAGCCTGACCCAGTCAGCTTGTTTCACCCCTGGTGGCTGCAGGGATTGAAGGGGTAGGCAGATGACGTAAGCCATTGCAGTCAGAGTAGTTCTCTGGACCCTTGCTTGGATGCTGGCACAAAAGAGAATAGTCCCTCACTAGCTGTGAGCCAGGAAGCCTTTATCTGAGCAGCTGTTGATAGCTGTCTCCTGGCTGTAAGATGAGCTTGTCTTGGGATGGAGCTCCACCTTAAAAAGCAAGGGAAGGAGGAAATCTTGTTCCTAGTGACATCACTGACTTTCTGAATCAAAACACGTCCTGTCTCTGGACTTTCCAATTACAGGAGGAAATAAACACTCAATGTTTAAGCAAATTTAGACTGGGTTTCCCATTACTAGCAGCATGAAGACTTTTGAAATATTATTTTCATACTCATAAATTAACAATAAAAAGTATGCTCAGAAAATCCCACTCCTTCCATAGGGCTCAGGTCAAGTCCCTCCTCTTCCAACAATGGTCCCCAATGCCATTGATCCAGGCTGACTTTCCTATTAATGAATGGCTCCAGTCCTTGTTCATCTGACATTAACCTAACACATGCTTTATATTGCCCTCTGTCCAGGTGTGTGTGTGTGTGTGTGTGTGTGTGTGTGTGTGTATGTGTGTGTATATATATTGTCTTCCCAGTGAGTCTGAAAAATGCTTGAGAGTAGGAGGCCATGTCTTATCATCCTCATAAATCCCACAATGCCATTTCATAAATTCCACTGGGTTATCTTTCTTAGGTCTCACATTTATGAAAAGCTTTAGTTTAGACCTTAACATTATCTCCTGAAGAGCTTAAACCAATAGTTGTACCTGGTGTACTAGATTCACTCATTTCTGAGTAAATACATCAATATGTCAGTAAAGTGGTTAAACATAACTTAATATGGAATCCCCAGCGATGGAAGATGTGCTGAGACATGTTTGACATCAGGCACAGTGCTGGGGACGGTGTTACAACATCATTGCTCTCTCGGGCTTGAAGGAGACTCAGTGATCATTGGTAAAGTCCTTTCACTCTCCAACTGAAGAAAACAAGGCCCACACAGCAGGGGATTTGTCCGGGTGGTCACTGCCCATGGTGGCAGCCCAGCTTTGATCCCTGGTCTTCTAGTTGCCCAATATATACACACTGAATTGGCTAAGACTGTACTAATAGAATTACCTACAAAGAGCAGGGCAAATTCACCTTGTAAGGTGCTCCATAAATGCTTCGATAGTAGTTTTACAGCAGGTTCGATGTTGCTAACTCATTTTTCAACTTGTCCAGGACCCCATATGATATAGAGCACTAGGCTGATGCAGGAAGGGATTTTTCTCCACCAGTCAGTCAGGTGGCTTATTTCAGCCCCCGGAGTAGCTGTTAATCAGGTTTCAATAGACTTCAGCGTTTCACTCAGAACCTGTTGGCAATCCTAAAACTCTACCGGCCCTGTCATCTCTGCAAAATGAGCTGGGGCGATGGCCCCATCCGTTCTCAGTTTTATTGAGGGATCCGTTCAGAACAGTTCCCGCTGCAGCATTAATGTGGACCTCAGCAGGGACCCCCTTCCTCACCTCAAGCCGCTCTCTCAGGGCACAAATGATGTGCTCCAGCTCCGGAGATTTAATAGCATCCAGGCAAGTTTTAATGTGCTCTGTCCCCGTGCCAGTCCAGTTCTTCCTGTGCTCCTTTTTGGAGCTTGAAATACTCTTCTCTAGGGCTGTCAGACCCCATCCAATTTTTTCTTTCCTTGCAACTTTGAAGAGAATTCTCGTGCCCTACTTCTTGATTTTTTTCAGACCCAGATCCCTGCTAGTCTTCGGCATCCTTGCATCCCAACCTCCTCGCCCAGACAGATCTAACATCTAATCTACTGTGCACCTACTATGTGCCAAACCTGATCTAAGAAAATTGCCTCATTCAAACCCACAACCATGATATGATTGGTAATGTTACCAATCCTCAACTGAAGAATCAGGAAGCTTAAGTAACTGGAACAAAGTCACACTGTTCCAAAACTCTGGTATTGGAATTTTTAAACCCAGGCTGTTCATTCCAGGATTAGGACCCTTTGTGACTATTCTATGCTGTTTCTAAGTTTATGAAATTGATTCCCTTGGAATCTGCTCACATCACTTCCTCCTATGTGCAAATGACCACTGACTTATCTTGACGTCAGGGCAGTTTTATCCTCTAGAGACTAGTCACTTTGCTTTGTAATCATGAATTTCTATGAAAAGTTTTTGAAAGCTAAAAAAATTACTCTCCTTGAAATATTAAAAGAACATTGCAAAAGGGCATCATAAGGAATCCTTGTGACACTGTAAATGTTTAATGTCTTGACTGTATTGGAACCTACAGAGATGATAAAATTGCATAGAATTCTCACACACACACACACACATATGAGATGGGAAATCTGAATAAGACAGATTCAACATCCTGGTATTGATGCTGTTGTTATAGTTTCACTGAATGTTATTATTGGGGGGAAATGTATGAGATATCCCTCATACATATTTCTTAAAACTGTATGTGAGGCCAGGCACGATAGTGCATGTCTTTAATCCCAGCGGCACGGGAGGCTGAGGCAGGAGGATCACAAGTTCAAAGCCAGTCTCCGCAAAATTGAGGTGCTAAGCAACTCAGTGAGACCCTGTCTCTAAATAAAACACAAAATAGGGCTGGGGATGTGGCTCAGTGGTTGAGTGCCTCTGAGTTCAATCCCTGGTAACATCCCCCCCTTAAAAAAAAAAAAAAAACACACATGTGAAGTAACAATATTTTTAAATTGAGGGGCAGGGAGGTACATTGCAAAATAAAAATCAGTACATGTTTATACTGATGACTATTTATAAAATGTAATATTGTATCAATTGCTTCAGTGTAATAAGTCAATTATTATATCATATTTATGTTTAAATAAAAAAGAAAGTTAAATAATTCTTAGCAAACTTGCTATTTTAAAAGTACTTTCAAACTCTGTAGGGCAAAAAAAAAACACAGGTTTTTATTTTGGATATAGATGTATTGTAAATAAGAAAGTCTAGGGCCTTGTTTTAGTCAGCCTTTTCACTGTTGTGACCAAAAAGACCTGACAAGAATAATTAGAGGAGGAAAAGTTCATTTGAGGGCTCATGGTTTCAGAGGACTCATGGTTTCAGAGGTCTTAGTCCATAGATGGCTGACTCCATTCTCCAGGGCTCCAGGTGAGGCAGAACATCATGGTGGAAGAGTGTGGTAAAGCTGCTCAGGACACAACAATCAGGAAACAGAGAGAGAGCTCCCCTCATGGACAAAATATAAACCCCAGTGACCCACCTCCTCCAGCCACACCCTATCTGCCTACAGTCACTACTTGGTTAACCTCTATAAGGGGATTGATATACTGATTAGAGTAAGGCTCCCATAACCCAATCATTTCACCTCTAAACCTTCTTGCATTGTTTCACACATGGGTTTTTGGGGAACATCTCATATCTAAACTATAGCACAACAAGCCTAATGGATCTTTTTTTTTTTTTTTTCATGGTCCCGGGGATTAAAACCAGAGACTTGCATATACTGGATAAGCACTCCACCAACTGAGCTCCATCCCCAGCCCACAGGTCTACAAAGGTCTAAAGAAAGGTATGTGCACTGGAAACAGACCAAAACTTATTGTCTCTAAAACTGGGCTCCTGGTATCTACCAAATCATTATTTTTTTCTCTGCATACTCTACATGGTGGTACATCTTTCTGAAGGTAAATTTATCAATATGTATCAAAAGTCTTAAACGTTCTGTACCCGTTAACCCAGAAAATGGTATTTTTAAATTGGGGGGAAGGAGAGAACTGGTAACCTCTGAGTGGTGAGCTTGGAGTGAGTTTCTAAAATTATTTTATTTTTTCCTTTATTTCCTAAGTTGTAATAATTGAGGGAAAAGGAATCTGGAAAAGGTGGTTTAAATGTTACTAACCAGGAGCGGACTCCTTAATTCCAAATTCAGTGCTTTTAATATGACAGATCAAAATCATGTAAGACAAAACAACACTAACCCAAGAAATGTGAACATAAGGGAAGAAGTGTGAGGATAGACATGGATCCATGCTGTGGAATGAGAGGCCAGAAGCAAATCTATATGTCTATATGTCAGCTGATGTTTGACAAGGGTGCCAAAGGAATTCAATGGAAAAAAATTAATATTTTGGACAAATAATACTGGGAAAACTGGATGTCCACAGAAAAAGAATGAAAAGAATGAATTGATCTTTTACTTCCTATCATACATAAAAATTAACTCAAAATAAGTCAAAGATCAAAATGGAAGGGTTAAACTATCAAACTCTCAGAACAAAATGTAAGTGTAAATTTGGGGGTAACTGTTTCTTAAATACAACACCAAAGGCTCAAGCAGCCACACCAAAAAAAAAAAAAAAAAAAAAAAGAGGTAATCGAAGTTCATCAAATTAAAAACTTTGTTTGTCAAAGGACACCATCATGCAAATAAAAGTACAACTCCCAGGGTGGGAGAAAACATCTGTAAATTGTATATCTGATAAGGATACAGTATTCAGAATACATAAAGAACTGGTAGAATTCAACAATCAGAATATAAATAATTCTTTAAAAATGGACAAAGAATTTGATAGTTCTCCACATAAGATATGCAAATGATCAGTGAGTACATTAAGAATATGTTTAATACCCTTAGTTATTAAGAAAACCACAGTGGAATAACATAGGGAAAACAGTTTGATGGTTTCTCAAAAAGTTATACATAGAGTTATCATATGGCTCAGCAATCCCACTTAGATAAATACCCAAGAGAATCGAAAATGTATGTTCACACAAATACTCATAGAAGCATTATTCTCATAGAAACATTATTCATAATACCAAGAGTGAAAACAACCCAGATGAATGGATAAGCAAAATGTAATATAATCATGCAATAGAATATTACTTGGACATATAAAGGACTGATGCATGCTCCAACATGGAACCTTGCAACATTATAGTGGGAGAAGCCAGACAAAGGGTTGCACGGTATTTGATTCCATTTGTATAAAGTATCTAGAATAGGCAAATCCATAGGAATAGGGTTTCTATTGGAGGGTGGTGAAAATGTTCTGGAATTAGGTAATACTGGTAAGGTGATGATTGCACAACCTTATGAATATACTAAAAACTGCTGAATTGATGGATTGCCTGGTGTATAAATCACATCTCTAAACAAACAAACAAACAAACAAAAAACAATGGGGAATGCACCAATACAAGCTCCACCAGAACTCAGTTTGGTGGGTGGTTAGCTTGGGAGCTGTTGTCCCAACCAGTCAAAGTCCACAGGAACTGCTCTGGAGGCCCAGACCCAGGCATGTAAGTAAGCTGGCCGGGACCAGGTAGCAAGGGAGGGACTGTCCATTCTGACATGCTCTGGGTTCTTCTCCTACATGGAACAACAGATTCCCCCGCCAGACCCTTCCTTTCCCTCCTTAGCACCATTGACTTCTGAAAGATGAAGTTCAGGACTTGGGCAGCTCTTCACCTTCGGCATCAAGCAGTCATTCACAGCAACTTACCGATGCTTCTCTCTGGAATGAACTTTTTAATACTAATGGAAGCAGAGCTTTTAAAGATTTTTCTTTTAAAAATTAGGCAATAAAGTTAAGTGTTTCTCAGGAAAATCAGCCAGAGGGCTGGCATCCCTTCTTCCTCTAGGATTTGGTCCATATTTTATCTTCATTAATGAGACTAAAGATTTTCATATTTCCCAAGCTGAATCACACACCAGTGGGGACTGAATCCCACAGCTCTTGTCTGTGGACCCTGCCTGGTTCTTTTCCTGAGCTCCAGGCCTGGGAAGCAGGAGCAGAGGCTGGTTTTGCAGCCTTCCCTGCATGGGTTAAGGATCACCTGTGTTACTAATAATTGTTGTCTTTGGTAACTTCAACTGGAACAGTAACAAAAGGTATAAATCACCCCCAAGGCTCTTAATTACTCCCATTAACAGTTGCTTTGTTATCCGGAATGCAGAGCAGTGAAACTGCTCTGTGAGTACACACAGTGAGTTGAGAGGTACAGGCCTGGCTCCAAGCCAGGAGTTAAAATAAGTTATGCTAAATGGATGGCTGGATTGTTCCCCTGGACTCTCTCTAGGTTTGGGGGATGTGGGTCTAAGCGGATGCCAGGGGAGTTGGGGTGTGCATCTTCCAGTAGTTCCGCCGGGTGTTGATACTGCCTCTTGCCGTGGTAATTTTGTTTCTCTAATCCTTTCCAGTTTTGCTTCCAGTGTCGGTATTTTCTCCCCCACCCCGCATCCTGCCCTGCATCACTACAGATCTTTCTCCCTTTTCTTTCACGCATTTTGTGGTTGGCAAAAAGTAGACTTGTAATAGTTGGTAGGAAAATCCAGAAAAGACAGCCAGACGCTCAGTCAGCCTGCTGAGCTGTGTGAGAAGTTGTCCAGCCCACTTCTTCAAAAAGGGGTTGTTGTGCCCAGGTTACCTACACAGTCGAACCCAACTCCTTCAGAGAGGAATTCCAGAAGCTTTGTGATGTGGCCATACCCTCCCTCCAAGCCCCTGTCCTATTGCGATCTGTGTTCCTTAAAAGCGCAGGTTCCTTAAAAGCGCAGGTCAGACTGGGGTCTGACCCACGATTTCCACATCCTCATCGTGGGACCTTGGAATCAGTTGTACACATTGAGGCTCAGACGTCCTCCAGGTACCAACATCAAAGATCAAGAGGATTAAGTGAGAGGATTCATGACAGTGCTTAGCACAGTGCCCAACACAAAGTGAGCCCTTAATGATGGCAGGTGCCACCCCGACAGTGGCCGAAATCTGAGAGCATGCCCATGGTTCTCTGCCCTGGCCTCTCTTCAAACTGTTTCTGCAGTTGGGAACACCCTACTTCCCCCACACCCCCTATCAAACCCTTCCCTTGAAGATCTTCTGGTCCAGTGCCCCAGCCTCCACCAGCACATTGTCCCGTTGCGCCGGCCTCCCCAGCCAGACCTCTGGGGATCCGGTTGAGCCTTGAAGATGGATCTTACTTCATTGTGCCGTGAATTCTATCAGCTCTGTTGGGTTTTGCCTTTTTGAGGTCAGCAATCGTACCTTATGTGTTTTAGGAGTGAATAAACAAATAGTAAGGAAATAAATGATCATAAATATGTACATCCAACAAGAACAGATCTTATAGAAATAATGAACCTTTTCCAGACTTCCTGAAGTACCAAGAGTCTTCAAGCTGCTCCCTTCTAGGAAGTTCCTTGGAGGTTTTAGAGAATTTGTTTGGCAACAAAAAATATGCTTTTTGTGGTTTCCCTTTGGAAGGAATCAAACCCTCCTTATAATTTCCTTTTCATGGAATCTGTGAGAACTGAATTACATGGTCACCTCCCTGTCAGGAACCCAAAACATCTTTCCCTGAGGTCAAGAAATCTCCAACGGACATGTGAGGTGGGGGATAAAATCAAGTCTTTAGGTCTTAGAGTCAGAGAATCAAAAAGGAAAACATTCTTGCTCTTCCACGTTCTGCCTTCTTTCCTTCCTTCCCATGTTCCTTCAAACTTATATATCTGAGCGTACATATACAAATGGAGACATTTTCAACTTAAGTGTTATCTCTGGATAGGGAGAATTTAGATATTAATTTTCTCTCTTGCTTTCTTTTTGTAATTTCCAAAGTTCCCACAATGAATATGTATTACCATTATAACTAGAAAAGAAAAGTTACCGAAACAGAGTCTAGTGGGACGGAAGTAAAGCCTCCTTATACAGAATCACATGTAGAAACTGCAAGCCGGGTTCTTGAGGATCATTCTAATTTCCAACACTTGAGTCCACGGACCCCAGAGCATGCTCCTGTCACTGGTGCTGCGTGCGGTCTGACCTTCCTTCATAGGCTTGATTCACCTGGAGAAGCACCTGTGCCATGCAGCGTCCCAGCTGTTCTCATGCCAGCAGGTGCCCACCTGCCCAGCTGCAAGGGCACTGGGGAGCACTGAAGGAATGTTCTGCCATGGTCAGGCATTCCTGGGCCGCTGGAATAAAGAGAGCTCCATGCTTCCTTTATCCTCATCCTCATTATCACCTCTCCTGGAACCCTGCTGCTTGCCAAGAATAATCCCGCATATCTGTGTTCTCTCACCCAGCCTCCCAAGAGCCCTGAGCTAGAAAGGAAGATTTTTTTTCCTCCCATTTAACAGAAGAGAAAACAAAGACTCAGAAAGGTTATCACTGAAGAAAACATTCACTCCAGTATATTCTACTCTGAAATAGTTCATATGAGAACAAAATAGTTAATAGGGTTAAGAATCTCACCAGTGGAAACAAATTCTGAAAACATACAGCAGTAAAATGCCAACGAGGTTGAACAGTGGAGGTAAAGGCTGCCGAACTGAAATTAGTCTAAAGGATCAGAACCCTTCTGTACATCTGCATCCCAGCTATGAAAACCCAGGTAGGCAGACAAAAGATAGATAGTCACAGGGGCAAGACTTTGAACTTGGTGGTCAGTATTTCCAAAACATGTAAACTGATTGGAACTGGGGACTGATTCTGCACACGTTGAGTAAAGACACTGATCCCCAGGTGGTGGAAAAGACCTTGAATTAGCTTGTTGTCCCAATTTTTCAGTAGTTATTTTCTTAATAATTCAGTTATTATTTTTTAAAGGGATAGCATGCATAAGATCTCTTGTGCCCCTTTAATAGACTGTATTTTTGTTGTTGTATAGTTTTATTTCATTGCTATGGTGAAAGTGAAACTGTAATTCAGTTTAAATGCTATATGTTACAGGCAAGCTGCTTACAATATATGGTCTCAGGAATTTGGGGAAACTTGTCTTTAGGTGTTATTGGCACGAAATAACAGCCTACAGTTTGGTCCTCTGGGTGTAAAAGACAAATAAAGCTTCCTGCGGCTTGACAACTTGTGAAAGTGAACTCTGCCACAAAACAGGAGAGAAGAAAAAGCTTTGAAATCTTTTCCTAACTCCAGGGTGAGAACACCACAGAAGGCTGTAAAACTCCACAGAGTATAAGGTTATAATCTGGAAAATTTCAGATTTCTAATTTAAAAAGAAATTGACAAGTCACAGACTTAGAGAAAATAATTGCAAAAGACCTGTCTGAAAAAGGAGCATTACCCAAAATATACTAAGAGCTCTTGCAATTCAATAATAAGAAAATGAACAACCCAATTTAAAAGAAGGCCAAGGAACTGAACAGACATCTCACCAAAGAAGATAGATAGATGACCAATAAGCACATAAAAAGATGTTCACCATCATGTCATCAGGGATTGTAAATTAAAGCCACAATCAGGTAGCAGCACCCACCTATTAGAGGGGCCCAAATCCAAAATGCTGGTCCCACCAAATGCTGGTGAGGATGTGGAGCAGGGGGGACTCTCATTAATTGCTAGAAGAAATGCAAAATGGTATGGCCACTTCAGAAGTCAGTTTGGTGGCTTTTTACAAAATCAAACATACTTTTCACATAAGATGTAGCTGTTGTGCTCCTTGAGATTTACCCAAATGAGGTTAAAACTTATGTCCACATGAAACCTTGCTCATGGGTTTCCAGCAGCTTTATTCATAACTGCGAATACCTGGAAGCAACCAGGTAGGACATGGATACGTAAACTGTGGCACATTCCAACAGTGGAATATTATTTAGTGCTGAAAAGAACTGAGCCATCAAGCTATTGGGGCTCAGAACACGATATCCTAAAATATGGTGCTTTGGCATTCCAAGCATTTCAAGCTGAAGGAAACGGAGGAAAGCACAGAGGCAGAAAGGTCTCCCTGATCTTCCCCAAACCCTGTCCCCAAACACCCTCCTGTGAAGGTATCCTGCCCTTTTCTTGGAGGTAAGAAATGTTCTACAAAGAGACAAAGAAGGATCTAAACAAACAGCTTTGCTAAGTTTCCCCCAGTTGGTTACATTAGGTCACATCAGACTTTTCATGACTTCTGTTCTTCATCAAATCTGACCACAGAAATACCCAGTTTTTCCCCAGTCTTCATTTCTAAAAGCTCACGTGTCATGTAGAACTTTGGTTAAATGACTTGCTATGCTCTTCTCTTGCTTGTTATAGGGTGTCAGCCATGAACCTATAGGTGAGTGGGGAAAAGGATATTACTTTTTCTGCTCTACAATGCTATGAAAACTAAAATGCATCTTAAAAGTGGAAGAAGTCAACCTGAAAAGGCTACGTATTGTATAATTCCAGTGACATGGAGAAGGCAGTAAGGAGATCAGTGGTTTCTAATGCTTAGTGAGGAGGAAGGAATAAATAGGCAGAGCCCAGAGGACTTCCAGGTGGTGAAACTGTTCCGCCTGGTACTATGTGATGGTGGACATAAGTCACATTATACTTTTATCAAAACCCACAGAAGGCACAACCCCAAGAGCAAACCTTAATGTAAACTGTGGATTTTGGGTGATAGCGACATGTCAACATAGGTTCATTGTTACAAATGTACCACTCTGGTGTGAGATGTTGATAGTAGGAGAGGGTGTGTATGTGTATGAGAGGGTGTGTGTGTGATCTCTGTCCATGCCAGTCAATTTTGCTGTGAACCTAAAGCTGCTCTAATAAAATAAAATAGCCTGTTTGAAAAATAAGAAAAATTACATGTACGTGCATGTGATCCTTATCCTCCTCTTTTATAGGAGTCATTGGAGGCAAAATTGTGAAGATGGATCAAGTTTATCCTTGGGGTTTCCCAGACCCTGCTTTGAGTCCCTGTTCTGCATACCTGAAAGCCCCACCTCGCAGTAAGATGGTGTGGAAATCTGAGGGCCAGTGTTGAGCCAGTCCCTGCCTTCACGAAGTTTATGATTCAGAGCAGAAGGGAGCCATTTAACGAGTAATCACGGGTAATTGACTGAAGTGTGAAGAGTGTCCTGAAAGCACCTGCCAAGGGGACCAGGCCGTCAGTGGGTCAGGGAAGGCCTACCTGAAGGAGTCCAGTCTACAACCTGAAGGTTGGATAGCAGTTAGGCAGGGCCAGGTGTGTTTTCAGGCTATGGGGTTTAAGGGAAGCTGGGTGCAAAAAACAGCCTGTGGATCTGGAGGATGAGGGTTGTGGGGTGCATGGGGGAAATGGAAGGGCCCAGATGAATGTGGTGCCAGGCGCCCAAGGAGAAGCGGGGAGAGGTTCAGCTGGAGAGGTGGGAGGGGGACAGGTGGCATTTAAACTGTTCTAAGAGCCAGGGCATCTGCTGAAGGATTTTAGGTGGAAAAATGAAGGTATCTCGCGTATTTCTAGAACCTAGCTCAGTGCTTAAAACATCATGAATGGCTCGATAAGCATTTGAGAAAGGAAAAATGGAAGAAAAAATGAGAAAGAGGTGGGCATACTCATTCACTCAATTCACTCAATTATGTATTAAGTAATGAATGGAATTCCAGTCGTCTGAAATTGGTAATGTACCCATTCAAATAATTCATTCACTCATAAATCATCACTGTGATACCACCACTATTCGTTATTAGTCAAAGAATCATTTTCACCTAAAAAATAACAAAATATACATTATTAGAAAATTGTATTATAATTTCAAGTCAGAACATTCTTAATTTTCCATGTTTAAGAATTGAGAGTCACTTTACTTCCCATGTTTGCCATACCTGAAAATTTATGTGTATCTCCTGATGAGAGATATAAAACTCAACAGCAACTTTACTACTAATGATGGGAGATATTGGTTTTTATTTGTAGCCATTGCTCTTTAATGACTTAAATAGCTTTAGCACTTTTCCTGGCCTAGACAAAAGAATATTGATTTTCCTCTTTTTTTTTTTCTCCCCCTTGCTGGTAAAATCTTGCTAAAGAAGTGACTCAGCTAACTTGACTGCTTTGGCATCCTTTCCCTGTGGCGCGGCTGGGATTCTATATGAGTATATAGAAATTCTGAGAATGAAGTGTTCTCCTGGTTGGCGATGCTGTCCCAAAGGTAATTTACTCCCGTTCAGAGTCTGAGAGAAGTCCTTTTTCTGCTGTTTTCTGTAATATCCTCTTGGACAGTTAAAACAGATGATGAAATCTCATTTAACTAAGGAAAGAATGCCCCCTCAAATTAACAGAATAAGGAGAGAGATGGAGGGACTGATCATACTTACAGACTGAATAAAGACAGACAATCTGAATGCAGATGTTTCTTAGAAACTTGGGGAAATACTGAGAAGGGAGGAAAGGAAACAAGAGCAAACAGAGAAGCCTTGGACAGCTCTCACCAAAGGTGCCAGGCTCCCCAGCAGCACTGGGCTTACCTCCCCACCAGCTAAGGACAGTGCTCCCTGGAGTAGTTCCAGAACTCAGGGATATCTGCCCTCTGGATGGTGATCAGTTAATGCATGTTGGATGCAATGTATAGAAGAAAGGATGGGTGGATAAATGGGTAAATGAAACATTGGCTGCATTGGAAAGGGTCAAATTGCCCCCTTCTTGAAGTATCTGGGGTGTAGTCATCAGGGCTGATCAGAGTGCTGCAGACCCTGTGCATATGGGGGCCAAGGGAGCAGACAGGGCTAGTCACCTGTATGGTCAGTATGGTTGTATTAGAACACAGCCACGCTCATTCATTCATGTGTTATCTCTGCTTTCTGCTACAATGGCAGAAACAGAGAAGGTACAACCACAAGCCTAAAATGTTTACTCTGTAACATTTACCAAAAAGTCTGCCCAGCCCTATTCTAGGCCAAAGACAGGAATAGGATGAAGTCCAAGATGAAAACAGAAAGGATTTGGAGGTGGGGCAAGGGCTGCTCAAGAGAGTCAGAAGCACACTGCTGAATCTCCGACACTTGAGGTGTTAGAATTGGAAGGACCTCAGAGTTTGTGTGGCCACCTCCTTCACTTAAGAAGAAAAGACTTTGACTCACGGAAAACAACTGTTCAAGGCCCAGGTCAATTAGGGAAGCTCTGGGACCAGCAGAGACTATGTGGCCCAACAGGCTCAGACAGGACCAGAGATTGTGCAGAGCTCTAGTGTGATTCTGTTTCCTGACTGGGGCAGAGGTAGAATTCCTGAGGTCATCTCACTTCTTGGGGCTCAGAGGCAAATGTATTTCTTTTCTCTTTAAAAAAATGGCAGTATCTGGATAATGAATGGAAAAAGATGACTTAAACTCTTTTTATGCCTTCTGTATTTATGGTTGATTTTACATTAAATATGTGCAAGCCAGTGCCACTCAACTCAAAATAAACTGTGCAAAGAGCATGGGGTGGCTTGGAAGTACCTGGAGAATGAGTGTTTTTGTTGTTGTTGTTGTTTTGTCTGTTTGTTTTTATCTATCCAAGAAGACTCCTGAAGAAACCATTTTAACAGCCTCCCATTAAGCATTCTGTCATTGGTAATGCCTATTCCCAAGGCAATTCCAAAACATAACATCTGGGATAAATAATTAAATAAAGACAAATGCCTACTGGGTCTTGGAGCTGCTCCAACCCAGCACACGTTGAAGGAAAGCAACAGTTTCTCAAACTCCATAGAGGCATGACGTTCTGAAAGTTTAAATAGATCCCCAAAGCATAGGGCAAGGCTGTTCTACTCATAATCTACAAAACAGTGCTTTCCAGTGTGGGCTTACCAAACATTGTGGGCTGAACTAATAGCCTCCTTGCCATCCAGGCCAAGAAGTGAACTGGATTGCTTTCCTGAAGCTGGGGAGGACCAGATTCCACCCTTGGGAAAATGGCGGCGAGGAGAGAGAGAAACAAAGGAGCTGGTGCGGGCCAGTCCCATGCTCTGTAGGTCAGGGAGTAGAGGTCCAGAGATTGCATCTGTTGCTCTGGGTGGTAAACCAGGAGCAGTTATGGACCCCTGGCCTCACTCCAGCACACCACACATTTGACAGCCTTCCATAATGCCTCGCCCATAAAAAACACACAAATATGTTTGCAGAAGGAATGAATGAATGACAGCAGATTCAACAAGCACATTCTCTAAATGCCTGTACACTCGTAGCACAGTTGTGGACTTTAGGGAGGCATTGCTGATCAAGACTGAAAGACCCCTGCTCTCACAGAGCTCACATTTGTGTGTGTGTATGTGATGGGAGTCTCTATGTTGGGGAGTAGAGAAATAATCAGAACAACTAGTTTTTAATGAGCACTTAATAAGTGCTGTGTGATATTCTAAGTACTGTATATGAACCAATTCCTTTAGGCCTCTCAAATAGCATGAGGAAGCTGCTCTTAGATTCCCTGTATTATAGATAAGGAAACTGAAGTGCAGAGAGGTTAAGTAGCTCTTAAAAGGTCATATAACTGGTGGCAATGTTAGGTTTCAAATCCAGGGAGTCTAAATTTTACCCAAAGACCAAGGGGGCAAATGAGTGATTGAGTGAGTAAGTAGATAAGTGAAAGAATGAATAATTTTTTTATTCATGACCATTTCATAGGAAAACAAATACTTCTCATAAATTAGTTTGGGGCAGTTACTTGTTCATAAATAAATTATGGTCATTCCTTGGTAATCAGATGAGATTGGTTCCAGAATACCCAGCAGATACCAAAATCCACAGATGTGCAAATCCCTTATATAAAATGGTGTAGCGTGTGAATGTGGTCTTTGTGCATCCTCCCATGTATTTTAAACCATCTCTAGACTACAATGTCGATGCTATGTGAGTGAGTTATACTGTAATGTTTAGGGGGTCAGGAGAAGAACAGAAAGTCTGTACAGGTTCTGTACAGGCATATTTTTAAAAATATTTCTTTCCTACTTCTTAAATTAGTGCACTTTATTTTCCAAATATTTTTGTTCCAAGGGGCGTTGAATCCCCGGATATGGAACCCGTGGGTCTGGAGGGATGACCAATGCCAGCATCACATCCATGTCCACTTTCCCAATATGCTATATCCTGTGCCTGTATCAACAGTTCCCAAATCATGAGAAAGTCTAGTCATGGAACTCTTCCTAAATCTCACCTGAAAAAATTTAGACACAGACAAGTTTTCTGGAAATTTGCATGTGCAAAATTCTTTCCCAGGTGGCAGTTTCTAGGTTATAAAAATCTAAGCACCATGAAAATAGGTAACATTCAGTGAGCCTCACCAGGTGCTGGGGACAAGGTGCTTTACATAGTTTAACCCATTTCATCCTCAGTCACCCTAGGAAGGAGGTACTCGCCTCACACTAACTTCACAGAGAAGACGACTGGGTCACACAGAGGTTCATCGCCTTTCCCCAGATCATGGAACTAGTAAGTATGTGGTTGAGATCTGAACAAGACAACCTAGTTCCAGAAACCTGGCCAAACTCCCCCTAATGTCTTTATTTTTTCTTTAGGGCAGCAATTCTCAACCTTGCAACAAATTTGCTTTATCAGGGGAACTTTCGAAAATGCTGATTATCTCTGGAATCCATCCCAATTTAATTAAGATAGAGTCTTGGTGTTGGAATCTTGTAAAAGTTCCCTTTATAATTCTGACTCTTAGAGAATTTGGGGGAACTAAAAATTGGTGCAACCACTCTGGTGGGACTACAAATTGGTGCAACCACTCTGGGAAGCAGTGTGGAGATTCCTCAGAAAACTTGGAATGGACCTGCCATTTGACCCAGCTATCCCACTCCTTGGTTTATACCCAAAGGACTTAAAATCAGCATAGTACAGTGACACAGCCACATCAATGTTCATAGCAGCTCAGTTCCCATTAGCTAAGCTATGGAACAAACCTAGGTGCCCCTCAACAGATGAATGGATGAAGAGAATGTGGTGTATATATACAGTAAAATGGAATATTACTCAGTTGCAAAGAAAAATGAAATTATGGCATTTACAGGTAAATGAATGGAACTGGAGAATATCATGCTAGCTGAAATAAGCCAATCTCAAAAAACCAAAGGCCTAAGGTTCTCTCGATATGTGAATGCTAACACACTATAAGAAGGGGGGAATAGAAGTTCATTGGATTAGACAAAAGGGAAAGAAGAGAAAGGAGGGGAGGATGGGGATGGGAAAGACAATAGAATACATATTTCATATACGAATACATGACCAATATAAAGCCACATCATGTACAACCACAAGAATGGGAAGTTATACTCCATGTATGTATAATACACTCTACTGTCATGTATATCTAAAAATAACAAACAAAAAAGGAAAAAAAAATAATTCTGATGCCAAGTAAGATTTCAAAAACAGCAGTTTAGGGAATTCACTGCAATTCACTGGAATCCCCGTTTTGAGCTTTCGCCCCAATGCCAGTGTCACATCCATGTCCACTTTCCCAATGTGCTATATGCTGTGGCTGTATTGATCATGATGGCAATGCTGGCTCCTTTCCAAAAATTTCTATGAAGTCCTGGCACCTCTGACTTTTCTGAACCGCTGTTCTTCTTAGCACCACCTAGAGGGAGGAACAAGTCAAGCAGTCTGTCACATCCCCAACCAATTTTATTTAAGAACACCTCTCCTTTATCATGCCAGAAACTGTACCAGATATGTTATCATTAGTCTTCACACCTGGAGTTTGAGGTGCCCCAATCAATGAGACCCTTCTTCCTGCGTTCTAAGCCAATTGAGATAGGCAAAGGATTCAGATTGTTGGAGAACATGGGATAAGTAGGTGTGAAGCATCAATGAGCTTCTATGCACCACGCCCTAGAATGAGACTCTGAACAGAAGTTTAGCTGGTGGACAGATGTACATGATCCTGGAAGGGAGCTGCTGTTGGTTGCTGTAATGTGTGTCATAAAGCACTATATAATTGTAAGGTTTCATTATAAAACAGAAATGCACAATGACCACTTTATTCACTGCAGGCACCATGCTTGGTTATTATTAAGCCTAGCCCACTACAGCACACTATGGGCAAAGTCATTTACAAATTTCTCTCAATTTACATGTATCCACCATTTGCAATATTCCCCCACACCAGTCCCTGGGAAGGTGAAAAGAGAAGAAATTTTATTGTGTTTCCATCTTTTATACTGTTCTTAAGGGCGCCATATGCAAGACACATTGGAAGGTACAGCCACAGCACACCCCGTTGGGCATTGCAAGCCATTTGCATTAGGTTTTCCTGTTACAGTAGCTGCAGGCACGTAAAATGTTTATTACTGTTATATTGCCATTGCTTTCATTCTGCATATACCTGCCGTTGAGCATCTGGTCTTGTGTTGAAAAGAATGGGAGCATGTTGATGTTTTCTCTGGAACTCCAGTTTTTTTTTTTTTTTCTTTAATAGTCCCTGACTGTCCTTGGCCTTCTTCCCTGATCAGTCCCAGAGATTCAACAGAGCAACCTTGGTATTAGCAAAGACTGCCCTGACTTTAAACAATTAAACCAAGACAGACCTTTCCAATACCTAGACCATCACTTTCCAAAGGGAAGCCCATCCAGTCTTTCCAAGGTTTACCAAGAAGAGGGTGAGTGCACCCAATAACAGCCCGTCTTCCCACCCCAAACCACTGTAATGCACACCCTCAGCCCTACTCTTGGTGCCTCATCTGCTAGTCGTTTGTCAGATGCCCAGCCCCTCAGTTACCTGATCTTTGCCTTCAGAGACCTGAGGTTGAGGTCTCTGTGTGGTATGCTAGGTTAAATAACGGAAGTGAAATACAGTAATGGGCAATCATATATTTAGTATATTGGAAAACTGCCTGGACTTCGACTGAGCTGGGTGAGAGGACTAGCTTTGTTCAACATCATTTGACTTCTCGGTCAATAAAATGCAGACAGTACGTACAGTGATCAAGAAGTTGGGCTGTAGAGTCAATTGGATATGGGTTTGAGCTTCAACTTTGCTATCCTCAGCTCTGTGACCTTAGACAACTTACAAAACTGTTCTATGCCTCTAATTATTCATCTGCAAAAGGAGACCTCCTATGAGACACACCGTGCTCATGAAGCACTCAGCAGAGTGCCTGGCCCAGAGCAGGGGTTCCATAAGAGACACCTGTCATGATCATTAGGAGAAAAACCTGGTGAAACCATTGGGTAACTATGACTATCAATAGCCAAATGCGTGGTCCTGAGGAGCTGTAATTTCAGAGTTGAGGGACAGGAGTAATCTCTGTGGGGAGGCATACATGGAACTTGGTTTTGAGAAAGGTTTGCAGTTGGACAGTTGGAGAAGGACAGGACAAGCAAAGGGCAGGGCATAGTCAAGGGCAAAGAAGCAGGCGGGTGTATGGAATAATCTGTGAACACTGAGTACAACAGCTTGTTGACTCAAAAGGTTCATAGGGTATGAGAGGAATAGGAAGCAGGAACTAGGACCGGGAATGAAACTAGGAAAGTTGCAAAAGTCCTTCCAGAACAATGAATTTGGATAATTCCAAAACAATGGAGAATGCTTTTGAATAGTGATAAGAAATGAAGATGCATGTCTTTAATCCCAGCGGCACGGGAGGCTGAGGCAGGAGGATCGCAAGTTCAAAGCCAGCCTCAGCAAAAGCAAGGCGCTAAGCAACTCAGTCTCTAAATAAAGTACAAAATAGGACTGGGGAAGTGGCTTAGTGGTCGAGTGCCCCTGAGTTCAACCCTGGTTACCTGCCCCCACCAACAAAAAAAAGAAATAATGAAAGATTATTCTAATGATAGGCAAGGTAGGCATTTCTTGGAGGTTCTGTTTTTTAATTTCATCTGTGAATAGGACTATTTAAATTTCACTGGGGCTCAGGGGCCTTAACAATGATTTATAAAAAAAAAATTAACTTTTCCTGTTTTTGTCCATACTTTAGTAAATAATTAAATACTACTCCAGCTAACTAAATAGCTCTACAGCTAACATTT
The DNA here is from genome assembly GCF_902686445.1 of Sciurus carolinensis. Taxonomy (NCBI): domain Eukaryota; kingdom Metazoa; phylum Chordata; class Mammalia; order Rodentia; family Sciuridae; genus Sciurus; species Sciurus carolinensis. The sequence goes on along the minus strand of NC_062213.1, from coordinate 158,168,782 downwards.
GTATAACTCTTTACAATTAATGTAATATTGACTAGGCCATGAATAGTGGTCATAAAAGAATAAATTCCCGGGATACTTTCACCATGGGGAGTTGTCTAAGAGGCCACATACACACACACACACACACACACACACACACACACAAATAATAGAGGTGATAACTTTGGGGAGGTAGGTCATATTCTTTTGGGATAGTGCTGTGCCCCAGAATTTCTCCCTTACAAATATCAGAGAATCGTAAATTGGGAACTTCAAGAATTAGAATTAAAGAACACAATTGATAGAGATATAAACTCTGAACCTGGAAAACCTGCAGACAGCCTGAAAATTCTCTAAAAATAATTTTAAAGTTACATCCTTAGGACATTTTCAAATCTGACCTACACTGAACAAAAAGTGAATTAGAAGGGAATATATAACCACAATGACAAAGCAGAGGCTCTGATCAGGATCAGTTTCCACACAGGGATCAGAGTCAATACACCCCTCCATCTGGTCCTCCCAGTATAGGGACTCACGTTCTCTTTTCACTTGGAGAACACCTGGCCCAGAAAGGGGAAGTGGCTTCTCTTAGGCCATCCAGCAACACATGGTGGGATTGGGATTCCCATCACGTTTTCTGATTCTAGATTTTTCTGACTAAAACACAGCTGCTTCTGAAAGATGTATCAAGTGGCATTTAACATTGGCCTGGGTTTTGAACAGGCCAGAGGTATTAAATTCACTGATCCTGGTATATTATTCTCACACAGCAAGGTGAATATAGTTTACGGTAAAGCATTATCAATTTTAAATAGCTAGAAGAGAAGATTTTAGCCATTTTCACAATGAAGAAGTGATATTTAAAGTGATGTATAGCCAGGCATGGGGTGCATGCCTGTAATCCCAGTGGCTGGGGAGGCTGAGGCAGGATGACCACAAGTTCAAAGCCAGCCTTAGCAACTTAGCAAGGCCCTAAGAACTTAGTGAGACCTGTCTCAACACAAAAAATAAAAAGGAAAAGATAAAATAAAATAAAATAAAATAAAATAAAATAAAATAAAATAAAAAGGCTAGGGATGTGGCTCAGTGGTTAAGTGTCCCTGAGTTCAATTCCTGGTACCAAAAAAAAAAAAAAAAAGTGATGTATATACTATTTGTCCTGATTTGATCATTATACAATACAATGTATACAAGTATCAAAGCATCACACTGTTTCCCATAAAATGTGCAATTATTATGCTTCAATTAAAAAACTCCATTAATCTTCAGCTTTCTCCTATATAAAGACATGGATAATTAATTGATATGAAGATTAGATGAAAAAATTAGAACATAGTTCAGATCACTTTAGTTGCATATTCTGAGGTGGTCTAGATCCTGAACTTTCTGCAGATAATTTATTACGCAAAGGATTTGTTGAGCACCCACTACATGCTAGGTACTTTGTATGATAATTATGTCTCATTCATTTTTGAATTTTTAGTGTTGAGCACAGTGGCAGGCAAAGCAGAGGCACTCAACACACTTGATGTGGAGGGGATGGATAACAGTAACAGATGAATGAACTAATTAAACATAGACGAGGAAAAGGAATTTTAACCACATAGGTCAAAATTCACTTATTCAACAAACATACCAAATCCTTGTTATTGGCATTATTCTGGGCACTGTGGGAGACACGAGAATTAATTAAAAACATTTTCTGCCTCCACGACAATAGAACAGCGTGATCTATTGGTAGGAACTTGGGATTCGGAGCCCGAAGACTTGCATCTTCAATCTGGATTTCTGCTACTTGCTAGCTTAGTCATTTTGAACAAATTTCTGAGCCTTCGTTTTCCAACCTGTAAAATGAGGATAATATTGACCCTTCATGAGTATAGAGAGGAACAGTATCTGTAACAGTGCTTTGAAACTGCTATATGATGCTGTCATTATTACATAAATATCTCACAAGCATTTACTTGCAATGAGAACAAACCCAAGTTTATGGAGAATTACTTTAACTCCCTGCTTGGCTTTGGTAGAGGGGACTCTGTGAAGCCAGCAACGATGGGGTAAATGTGATTGTCCTTATCATGTATTGCAATCTTCCTCCTAGTGTCCATTCAGAGCAATCAGGGAAGCAGGTGCTCTAAAGAGTCTTGTGGAGAGCAGTGACAGAGGATGGGAGAGCAGTGACTGAGATTGGGAGTCTCTGATGACCTCATGGCTGTGGCATGCCCGGTGCCTGGGAATGTTTCTGTGCAAGGGTGCAGGATGCTTAGCTGCTGTGGCAATGCCCTGCATAAGGAAGCTCTGTGCAAGAGTCCTATCAGCTCTGGCCTTGATCTCAGGCACACAGCTCCCAGGAAGGAAAGAATTTTTATGCTAGAGGATCACAATGTCTCACCAGCTCTGCTTCTTCAGTTCCTGCCCCCGTTATAGTAACTTTTAAACAATGGACTTTTTTGAGAGTTGCACAAAGCTCCTAACATTGCACTTTGCAACTGTGGATTGCAACTGTGGATAAGCTACAGAGATGTCCTAGTTTCTGTAACTTTTCTGAATATAAAGAATAATGGTTGCATAGTCTTTAACCTGATAATGAGACATATATAAATAAAGATTCCTGGTGTAACTCTTTAGATCTACATCTCCATCAGAGAGCAGAGCTCCACCTGATCCCAGCTTAATCTTTAAGATCTGTGTCTGTGAATCTTTATTTTCCAATCCTCCTTTGCCCCTCCCCGGACCTGAGAGTTTGGTTGCACTGTTAAGTAAAAACACATACGTGCACGCTAATCAAACGCAAATGCCTAAGAGTAACTAAAAAGTAGATGGTTGTTGGGCTACAACGCTTCTGTGCCTTTTGGCCTGTCAGATTCAGGGATTAGTCAGCAAATGTTTATGAGTCACTTTCCAAGTACTACTTTAGGGATATTCTATTAGGAATACTAGGAAATAATATATATACAAGGGTTACTTGACCTTCCATGCTGTTATGTTCCAATAAATCCATAGCAAATTGAAAATATCGTTGTCAAAAATGCACTCAATACACCCGAACTACCCAAAATCATAACTTAGCAACACCATACACTATAGAGTTTCAGCTGATTACTCTCCTGATCCTGTGGTTGGCTGGGAGCCGCAATCACTGCCACTGCCCAGCAGGGAGAGAGTTCTGGACTACTCTCACTACTCTTCACTAGTGGGATGAAATTTGAAGTATGGTTTTTACTGAATGCATATTGCTTTTGTACCATTGCATAGTTAAAAATTGTAAATGGAACCATTGCAATTCAGGGATTGTCTGTACATGTAAAAGGAGGTCGGAATTGACTGGCTTGATTATGGAGATCTGCCATCTGCCAGCTGGAGAACCAGGAAAGCTGGTGGCATAATCTAGTCTAAGTTCAAAGGCCTAAAAACCAATAGGGCCACTAGTGTGAGTCCTAGTGTGAATCTAAAGACTAGAGAACCCAAAGTACTGATATCCGATGACAGGAGAAAATGGACATCTCAGATCAAAAACAGAAAAGTTTCGCTTCCTCTGCTTTCCTTCTCTCTAGACCCACCATGGTCTGGATAATGACCACTTATATTGGGCATTGTACTGACTCCACAAATTCAAATGTTAATCATCCCCAGAAACAGCTGCATAGATACTCCCAGAAATGTTTTCCCAGCTATCTGGGCATCCCTTAGTCCAATCAAGTTCTGAGTCAGTCTTGAATATCAATAATGATAACAATCTGAACACTTGACAATAGAAGCATGAACAAACCATCACAACAAAAAGAGGTGTGATATGATGACATGAATTTGTTGCTGGACACTCAGTTTTGAAACTACCTTGTGTTTACCCCCGGGAAAACTTTGGCAAGTTCAAAGCAACTACCTGAGCCTCAGTTGCCACATTGGAATGGAAGTGATAGCAGCATTTGCAGGAGTACCACGTTGTGGGAATTCCAAACCAGATTTCTGTGAAAGCACATTAAATGTGGCAAAAACCATGCACATTTAGGGCAAAGTTAAGGGTCTCTGGGGAGGAGAAGGCCAGGTGAGGAATTACACAAGGAGTAGAGACACGGAACCTGACAGCCCAGGGAGACTGATTCCAGTTTTCAAGAGCAGCAAGAGTCCTGCTCACACTGGCAAATGATTGCCATTTCCCTTGTCAGGCAGTGACAGGAGTTAGTTGACCTGAAAATTCACTAATAGTTCCATTAGAGAGGCCTTGGAAGTAGCCACCTTTTTACTCATCCTGGTCAATTAACAATGAATTAATGCCAGACGTATTTTCAATTGAGCTGAATGCCGATCCTCCCCCCACCCCATTTTGCTAAAAATAGCCCTTAACGAGGGACAGTTAACAGGGAATACCCTGCTTTTCTTCCCAAGGCTGCACTGGAGTATTTCTGAACTAGTATCAGCTCTAGGCATTGATGAGGAAGCACATCAAAACCTGAATTTGAGGTAGGGGACTGGGGTCAAGTACCAGCTTCTACATACACCAGTTCTGTGTTCTTGGACAAATAACCAAACTGTTCTGAAACTCAGTATTATTACATGTGAATTGGAAAGGCGGAGATAGGTGCTAAGTTCCCTTTCAGCAATAAAATGACCTGAGACATTTTAGTGGTTTCAGGCACATAGATGGTGTGGCCAGCTGGACTTGGAGCTGAGGAAGGGCCCTGGATTTCTTCTCCATGCTCTGAAAAGGAGCTGACTCCAGGGTCAAGTCCTGGCCCTTGTTCTTGTTCAGTGTTTCCCAACTAGGGCAGGAGGTTGGGGTCTGGGGGTGCTGGTTCCCAGGGGACATTTGGGAATTCTGGAGACATTTTTGGTGGCCACCACTGGGGGGTGCTACTGACATCTAGTGGATAGAGGCCTGGGACACGACTAAACACCCTGTAATGCATACATGAACTCACGACAAAGAATTATCAACAAGGAATATCAAGAATCCCAAGACGAGAACCTGCTCCAGTTTATTGGATGATTTGGACAATATCATAGCTTTGCTGTTTTTCTCAGTGTCCTTTTTGTTAAATAGAGATAATATTTAAACCTGCCTCTTACTATCATCTCACAAGGTTGACAACCAAATCAAGTCATATCAAAAGTACCTTGAAATTTACAAAGTGTTTTAATGTGGGGGACGCTATCTTCATGATTAACCCTTCTGCAGTTCCACGAGCCGCTTCACTGGGGGCTGTTCCCTTATTCCTCCCTTGGACATGGGGCCATTTGCTTCTCCAGTTTGCAGGAAGAAATTCGGTATTTGACCTCGAGGGGGTGTGGATGTGAGCCCCCAAACTTAAATATGCAAGAAATGCCCTTCCTTTTTTTTAATTATTAAAATGCATTTCCATTAAAAGCACTTATCTGGCAGGCATCAAACTCCTAATTTTGCACTGTGCGGGGCTTCCCTCCGTGTTCCCTTGAGCTTACACCCGTAGTCCACAGGTTTACCCAGGGCTACAGCCCTGGGCTGGGGAGGAGGCCAACACATCCTCAGTGGCCCCCCTCTGCACTAGCTTCCTCTGCAGTGTCCTGCTTGTTAGATCATCCATCCAACCAGCTCACGTGGTGTCTTCCTTATTGGGACCACTGCCACTCAAAGAGAGCACAGGGCTGCTGGTGCGTCCTGTCTGGCTCTCTCTTCCCGGGCACCTCTTCAGCACGCCTACCCCACTCCTCCATGCTTTCCAAGGTCTTCTCTCTCCATAGAAAGGACTGTTAAGTTGCGGGCAGGCCATCTCTGTTGTTGCATCTTCTGCACCTCCCCAACTCTGCCCTCTATCCCTCCCTTTCTGCTTGGGGGGGGAGGGAGGAGCAGGGCAGAAGCCCTTTCCTAAAGGCACACATTCCTCTGATCATCCAGTTTTCCTTATCTTTCTTAGTATTCAAGTTACCTTTATCACACACACCCCACCAAAGACTAAACTTTTGAAATTTGAAAAGCTTTGAGAAAAGCCAATAAGCAATGGGGGGGAGGGTGCGGGGAGGGTATCAACCTCTCATTAGGGAATTGCAAATCAACACCAGGAGATAGCACTCCGTACACATTGTACACATCAGTAGCTAGTGTCAGAACAACAAAACAAAAGACAAAATAAGAAGTGCTGGCAGTGATGTGGAGAAATTGGAATGTTTGTGCATTGCTGATGAGAATGTAAAATGGTACAGGCACTATGGAAAATGCTTCCTTTTTTTTTTTTTTTTCTTTGCAGGACTGGAGATTGAACCCAGGGCTATGCACATTCTAGGCAGGTGCTCTATCATTGAGCTACATCCCCAACCTGATGTGATGATTCCTTTAAAGACTAAAAACAGAATTCCCATATAGTCCATCTTCTGGGCATCTCCACAACAGAAGTAAAAGCAGAGACTTGGATATTTGTATACCCATGCTCACAGCAGCATTAGTCATAATAGCCAAAAAATAGAGCAACCCAAATATTTGCTATGGAATGAACAGATACTCAAAATGTGGAATACACACACAATGAATTTATTCAGCTTTTAAAAGGAAGGAAATTCTGATAGATGCTGCCACAGGGATGAACCTTGAAAATCTTCTGCTAAGGGAAATAAGCCAGACACAAAAGAACAGTACAGAATGAGTTCCACTTATCCAAGGTACCTAGAGTAGTCAAATATGTAGAGGTAGAAAATAAAATGGTGGTTGCCAGGGGTGAAGAGACCCCATAAACCATCTTTAATGGTTATGGAATTTCAGTTTGGGAAGATGAGAAAGTTCTGGAAATGAATGGTTGCATAACAATGTGAACACACTTAATGCCACATGCCACAGTTTGGGTAAGTCTTCCCCAATAGCCCATGTGGTAGAAGCTTGGTCCCCAGCTCATGGAGCTATTTGGGAGGCAGTGGAACTTTAAGAGGAGGGACCTAGTTGGAAGTCTTTTGGTTAAGTGGGGATGTGCTCTTGAAGGGGACTTTGGGACCCAGGTGCCTCCTCTTTGTCCTTTTGCTTCCTAGTTGACATGAGCTGAACAGCTTCTTCACTTCCACCACAATTATCTATCAACACAGGCCCCAAAACAATGGGACAACTGATCATGGAAAGAGACCTTCAATCTCTGAGACAAAATAAACCTTTCCTCTTTTTAAGTTGATTGTCTCAGTAATTTATTACAGTAATGGAAAACTGACTTAACACTCCATAGTGGTATATATTTAACGATGGGTAAAATGGTAAATTTTATGTTTTGTATAACTTATTACCAAAAACATTTTTTTTTTCTTCTTTTCTTCTGCAGCCAACCTTACTTCAGGTGAATGAGGAAATACTATTACAGGGAATAATAAAATTGCTAAAAACAACCAGGTTTTCTATGGAAGGTTAATACATGGAAAAAAACAGTTAAAAATATCATCCTGCCCCAGGCCTACCTGATGGTTTTTTTCTTCTTCTCAAAAAGAATGTGGAACTAAAAAAAAAGAATGTGGAAACTGATTGTCAAAGGAGGAAGACAACCATTCTGAGCAGAATCAATCAGGATCAATTCATTGCAGGCTTCTGTAAATCTGAATTCCTGGTCAAATTCTCTCTCTCCTCCTCTCTTTTTCTGTGTTTTGAGATTTACCTAATTAGGAACAACCAATAACGGCTGAGCAAAATATTTTAATTTCTCTGTGCTTCAGTCTCCTTATCTATAAGATATAGATGAGTAATAGAACTTGTCTTAACAGGATTTTGGGAGGATTAAATGAGTTACTATGTTTAAAAGATTGAGAAGAGAGTGTGGCACATATTAAACTTCCTTGTCATCATCATCATAATATTATTAATAATTTTTAAATTAAGTGGATTATGGGAAGATTGGTCCAGGTAAGCAAAGCATGGAATAAGGATCACTCTTTCTGCCCCACATGGCTCCAGAAAAGCTCTCCCTTCAAATGAAGCATGAACAGAAAAGGATCCACAGGTCTTGGTACATCCTACCTCTGCCAACTCCAATCAATCAATGCATTGTTTTTAAATATTTTACTACTGAAGGGCCTGCAGAGGAGATAGGCAGCCTCATCTTCACTCTTGAATGTTTAACATTGAGGTTGGGAGACATTTCTGATAGATGAGGCAACTGAAAAAAGAGGGGTGACATTTGCACTTGAGACTTACTCTGTTTTAAATCCTTCACAAATCCACTCTCACTTAACTGAGGAGCAACATAAACTAATAATATATGGATGCCTAAATTGCATCAAACAGCCTGCAGATGCAGAAGACATTCTGGATGGGACACCAAGAGAGATCAGGGTATCTGCAAATTTTCTGATGAGTGTATGTGGGTTACGTGTAGGAGCCAGCAGCAGGCTGGGTGATGGTCTCTCTAGTTGCCTTCCTGGGGATACAGATTGTACCCAAGGGACTTTTCTCCTTTGAACCCATTTAGGGAGGACTGGGTTCAAAGGCTCCACACCAGAGGACAAGGATTGCTTGTATTTGATTTAAGACTCTTTGAGCTGTGTTCTCACGCACTGTGACGTCAGCAGAACCCCAAGACTGAATTATAGCTTTGCATTCAATCAGGAATCATGTATTATTCCCTATGTTATCCATCACTGCTTCCCTCTGCTCAGAAGACAGAGTGACAGCAATACACACAATGGGCAAGCACCTGAGGTGCTTTAAACCTATCAATAATAAGCATCGTTCTCAGAAAGATTTTGCTCAGTGGAAAAAAGCAGAATGGAACGGCCTTTCCAATGACCGGCAGAGACTTTGAAATTGTTTCCCATTAAATGTGCAAATTCTGAAGTCACAGAATTCAGCCACCACCTTGTTTATTTCCTCAGCATTGAGTTTGGACTGAATCAAAAAATATATCTATTCATATTAAATATAAAACGATTATCGGACATCCTGTTTCTCACATTTAACTGCATAACAAACACTAAAATTCAATCTATGGAAAATTAATGAGTTGGTGGTGAGTCTAATGTTTGTGCTTAATCAGAAAATTACATTTAGAGGACTTGAAGGCATATTAATTGAAGTTTATCAAGAAGGCAGTAAGTATTTAGACACAAACACAAATGGGAAATACATCAATACTTATGCTTGTAATTATCTATCACCATTGCCTTACAATTGCAATATCTTTAAATAAAATGAAGCATAGTACCTGCTTGGGTTATTTTAGACATTAGAAATGCTAGATATAGATATTTTATTTTATTCTTCCTTTTCAACCTGATTGAGCTATACATGGAGAGTATGCACTTGCTGTTAGTGAATGAAAGCACTAGTAATTGATATTTAGTCCTTCCTCTGATATTATTAGATACAAATTTCTGATCTTAGAATCAATGTAAAACATTATTTTACCCAACTTGATTCTTTTTGTACATAATTAAAGAAAATGATATAACAGTAGGACATGATTACAGATCAAATACAGCAATGACCAATTTTACCCTTAAGCTCGTTTTCCCACAGTTTGCCCCCATGGAAATGCAATGGAATTGGCATCTTATCACCAGGTGAGCAAATGTTGGTTTGGATTTCTCCATATGAGAGCTAGGATTTCTTTCTCTTTTTTTTTAGCTTCCTTAGCTGTGTCTTTACCACTTTACCATTTCTTTTCTCTCAGGAATCTAGGTATCTTGCCTTCTTTTTTGTTTAAGATTCCTGCCCAAACCCACCCAATATGGGTTCTGAAATAAAGTCCTGAAAAACTTGGCAAACTCCCAACATCTGAGCATTTGCACTTGTGGAGTTTTTAACTTCCAGAAATCTAACTGAATTTTAATGCATTTACTGGACTTTGGGCAGAGTGTGGTCAAGGCGCAGTTCATTCGGCACCTTCTCTAAGCTCAGCCCTTCTTAGGATGCAGCAGGAAGAGGATGTGGGGGCTATTTCAGAGGGTTTCACTCAACTCTGCACAGACCTGGGGGGAGTTGCAGGGGGGCCAGTTACCAAGTGCTCACTGCTGTTCAGGAACTCTGCTGTCCCCTTGAACTTTATCATCTCATTTAATCCTCATAACAGCCTGGGCAGGTGAAAATTATTGTTGTTTAAAATATGAGGAGACTGAGGCATGAAATAGTTATGTGACTTAGTCAAGATTCTGATACAGAAGACAATTAAAATGAGAACAAGAAGATGTGACTTGGGCTGGGGATATAGCTCAGTTGAGTGCTTGCCTTGCAAGCACAAGGCCCTGGGTTCAAATCCTCAGCACCACAAAAAAAAAAAAAAAAAAAAAAGAAGATATGACTTGGGCTAGATATGACAGAGTTGGAATTTGAACCCAGGACTGTAGGCTTCCATATACACTGTACTGCACTGTGCTACCTTCTCTATGAACTATGCTATGGATCTTCCGAAAGCCTACATATTACAAAATCATGGGTGAACTATTGAACCCATTGTCCCTTGCTTGTCTAACCCTTTTGTTTTAGGGAGGATCTGAATATATTATTTGTTTATGTCAGAAGGCTGGTTGCCAAATCTCATCCAAGTTTTCATCCCTTTTGCATATATGCTATCACATATTCTGCTCGCTACATTTTATTTGTTTGTATAGGTTTCTCACTAGAAACACAACTCCTTGCCAAGCATCACAGCATAATGGTTATAGAGCTTTCAAGGCAAGTGGACTAGGTTCAAAACCAAGCTACCCCATTTATTACTCAATCTTGGGCAAATCGCTGAAGTTCTTTAAGTCTCAGTGTCTTCACCAGTAAAACGGAGACAATGATGACAGTAGCTATATGCACAGTAGATGGGAATGCACAGGCAACCTGGTACCTAAGAACCTGTAAGCACTAGTTACTGTCATCTTAGGCTTTAACTTAAGACCACACTAAGAAGGCTCATGAGCTATGAACCCTATTTCTCTCCTTTCTGTTGAGTTAACTAGAAAATAATTAAGATCCTTAGAGCCAGAGACAGAACAGGGTCATCTCCTAGGATTAGGCCAAATGACTGAGTCACAAAAACTTAGCAGACAGATCATTTCAGCTGCTGTGGCTGTCGGTTTTCGGTTACTATAACAAATACCCGAGATAATCAATTTATAAAGAGAAAAGGTTTATTTTGGCTCACAGTTTTAAAGCTTTCAGTCCATGACTGGTGAGCCCCATAGCTTTGGGCCTGTGGCAGCACTGTACATCAAGGCCAGAGCATGTGGCATAGCAAAACTATTTGCCTCACAGCAGGAACACAAAAGAGAGAAGAGGAAAGGTGAGGGTCTCACTATCCCTTCAGGGGCATGCCCCCAATGACTGGAAGATCTCCTACTAGGTCCAATCTCTTAAATCTTCTACCACCTCCCAATAGTGCTAAGAGGTGGTGGTGGTAGGATTAGCCTTTAACACAGGGGCCTATGGCAGACATTTCAGATCCAAACTGTAGCACCTACCATTAATGAATTTGGGCAAGACACTCTCCCCATTTGGCCTTTAGTTTTTTTCTTCTCTGGGAGATCACTTTGCCCCTGCGGGTTTCTGCCAGTGTTAATCTGTGAAGCACCCAGGTAATGAGGGAGCCCTTGCTTCTAAGAGCCTGTAATTTCTATGCTCCACCTGAACACCATCACCTAGCCCAGGAAGCCAGGAACCCAGGCCATTCCTGAACTTTGCACTTGAATGCCCAGACAGCTGCTAACACCCCCACCCAAGCCCCACACCTACTTAATCTGTAATCCTCATTAGTTCCAACTCAGGCCATCTATTACCTTATGCCCATAATGGGAGTTAATTTCTGTTGGGATCAGATGGTCTTCCCCCTGGAAATTTTTATTCATATTTCTTTCCTGTTTTGTGATTCTCAATTGGAGTTTTCTAATAACAGATCATTTCTTTTTGTCTAACTTTAATCTGGTCCTGCTTGACAAGCCCCATCCTTTTCGTTGAAGGGTAAGACCACTTAAAGGAAGGCCAATAAGCCCTTGCGCTGCTCGGCCGGCTGGGGTGATTTGTCACCCGGTGCAGTGGTGGTCACACCAATGGATTTATCTCAAGGTAAATGGAGATGCTGAGACCCGGGACCCGGAGCTTTGATTAAGGCGCCCTTTTTGTAGTGTTGATAGATGTTGCTTGTGTTTATCTATTTGAAATGCCACTAAATCTGTGAATACAATGGAAAAAGAGAGTACTTTGCCGCTGAAAACATATTAGTGATTTATGTTTCAGTAAGAAGCACAATAAAGAGACAGAGGCTATTAAGAGCAGCTATTTTCATGAGAAATAGTTCTGCTTTAAAACATTATTAACCCCACCTTGATAAAGACTTACATGCATGCATAATCATGTTTACTTACCCCTTTAGTTTGGTGCGATATGCATTTGGAGCACACATTCTCCAAATATTAATAAGTTAGTCAGCAGAATATTTACAGCAGAAGACACCTCACCCAGGACCGTTCTGCATGTAAATTTCCCTCTCTCAAGATAAGGACACATAATAAACTTATCTAGGGAGCTTTGGAGTTTATATGGACTTCATATTGCTCAAAGCACTTTCAAATCCTTCTCACCATCATTTGCTGGAGCTCCCCCACCCCCCTTGCACTGTAGTAGAAATAACCAGTGGGGTGACACATAAAGATTATAATGCATGGATATAACTTATAACATGAATCAATGTCATCAAGACGCACCCATTTAAATGAATAGGGTCAGATGAGAGTGCTGTATCACCCTGACTTGTGTGACAGTTACAAATGCATCACCTCGTATGCATAATAGGAGTGTACAAACCAGAAGAGATTTGTAAACTTGGTTCATTTCAAGCAGAACTGACCCGCAGGAATGGAAACAAGAGAAAAGGCAACCGGGTTGGAGCTGTCTGCAAAGAAGTGATTCTTGTTTGGCTGTTTCACAAAACCCTAAGGAGGATTTCGTGCCCTCCAGCTTCACTAGGGAACTTAGGGCAGACCAAATCAGCCACAGCTCGCTGGCTGTGTGTTTACTCCCTTCACTTTGAAAGGGGTGCAGCGCTTGCACGTGTAGGTGTGGGTGGGGGAAGAGCGTGGTGCGGGGAGTGGGGCACAAGCTTTTGGGGGAGGGTTCCGTTCTTACCAAGTCTGGAAAAGAAAAAAGAAAAGAAAAAGCCAGGGGTGTTGGGCCTGTCAGGGTGAACCGCGTTCACAGAGTGCAATTAAGTGCTGGGAAGGTTCTGTGCTGTGTTCTCTGATTTACTGCTTCGTTCTGGGGACGGCTCTTCAGCGGGGCGAGCGCGGTGGGGTCGGGGCGGCGGGGCGGTGCGCGCCGGGGGAGCGGAGCCGGGCGGCGGGCGCCTGTTTCGGTCCCCGGCTGGGCGCTCGGGTCTAGGGCTTGGCACCGCCGCGCGCCGGGTGGCGAGCGCGGCGCTCAGCGGAGGCCACACCTGCACCTCATTTGCTTGCGAGCAGCGCCATAGCCCGCCTGCTGATGGGGCGCCTTCTCTTTCATCCTCCGGATTATGACAAGTTATTAATTGCCGCCATTAGCCGCAGCAGCCTGCGCGAGATCTCTGCTGCTCTCTGGAGGTGAGTCACCGCGCATCTGAATGCCGAGGGAAGAGGCGCCGAGCGGCGCGGGGCAAACGGAGCCACAATCTGCCCAAAAGGGATTGTGAGATGGTGAATAATTTATTAGAAAACATTTTTCTTTGTCCTTCCCACAGACCCACAAATCCTCCCCAAGCGCTCTTTACCAGCCTTGCAGATAATGTACTTACACATCTCAGAGCCTGCTAAATAGACTGAAGAGGCCGTGGGGTTCACCCTCCACACTGCGGCTGGGCTGCCGGGGCCCTGCAGACCCGCCGCCCGCCTCGGCCCATGGCCTGCTGATCCAGGCCAGGTAATTAGGCGGCTTTGCAGTGGCAGATAGGAAAAGCCGCTGCCATGGCCGCCCTGCCTCCTGCTTCCCATACTGAACGCCGATACCTGCACGCCCGCTTCGTGTTTGCACCGAACCCCTCAATCCCCTTCCAGACCGCGAGCACTGACGACGCTGCCACTCGGACAGGCAGTTGTTGGATCCCTCACACCTCCTGGACGGCCACCTCCAGGCTGCACGTGCATCATTTCACAGACAGGATTCCCAGGATACCCTGAAAAGCATGCAAGGGGAAAGAGTCAGGCCTTGACCACAAAGAGCTGCAAGTTAAGTAGAGGATACATTCAGACAGATGGAAATTGCAATATAGATCTCCAGAGGGCCAGGTTCTGGGTGCTGTGGTGGCACAAAGGAGAAGGTGGTTAATTCTGGAACCAAGCCTCCTTTAGTAGGCAGGCACGTTGGGACTAGATCTGATGGCTTGAGTAAAATTCATGTCCCCTTTCTACTCTCTCCAACAACAGAACAGACATTTCACCAACATTTTCACAAAGAAGGTATCAGCTGGGATGGCAATCTCAGTGCAACCAACCTTTCCAGATTTGTTTATTTCCTCTGCTTAGGGACTCCGAGTCAGAATTTCATTTAGCCTTCAGTTGGTGGAGATGCTCCATTTCTGTGGACAGCTGAGAGATAGCTCGGTGGTTGATTTCATAGTAGTGGCCAATGAGGCTTCTGCCTTGAGAGTCAAGGAGGTGGGGGGACAGGGATCAGAGACATCAAGGCTATGGACGGACAAAGACAGAGGCTACAGTAGCAACTCCAAAGAGTTCATCCCATAGGAACAAGAGCTCCCTGCAGGACATGGTGAGGTAGTGAGGTAGGGGGGAGTTCCCTGCACTGCAGATGGAGTCATCTACCCAAAGTTACCAGCCTCTCTGGCCACTCCTCTATTCAAAAGCCTCCAGGGCTCCCGCTGCCTTTGGGATAAATACAAGGGTGTTTGTAATTGACTGAACCTCTGCCTGCCTCTACAGCCTTGTTTAGTTCCCTCCTTTCTTCCCACCCCAATACTCAGGGTCATTTGAGTACATTCAACAACATGTACACCTCACACCTGCTGTTCATACGCACACTCAGCCAGACTGACCTATTAGGGCAAACCATACTTTTAAACTGCCATTCTTGCAGCTCAGAGCCAATGGGATGTCAGTGATTTCATCTGAATCAACTGAAAATGCACTCATCATCTTTTGGTCTTCTTCTTGCCCTCCTAGCTACCCAGATACCTATCTTTGCCTGCCAAACCCACACGCATCCTTCAAGACCCAGTCTACAGGAGTCCTGGGCTTGCAATGGGATTCCATCCTGATAAACACATCATAAGCTTGAAATGTCATTAAATCAAAAGTTCACTTAATCCAGTTAACCTACAGATCATCATAGCTCAGCCACACCATACACTGTAGGGATCAGTTGTTTACCCTCCAGATCACAGGACTCCCTGGGAGCTGTGGCTTGCTGCTGCTGCTGTCCAGCAATGTGAGAGAGTATCCTACCATGTTTGACCAGCCTGGGGAAAGTGCAAAACTCAAAATTTGAATATGGTTTCATCATAAAGTTGAAAAACTATGTCAAATCATGATAAGTCAGAGGCTAACTGTATTTAGACATTTCCTCAGGAAACTCTCTCTGAGATCTCCCCCATCCCCACACTGGGCTTAGATTTGAGGGTGCTCTTTGGCATTCCCGATGCACTCTCCACACATGCTCTTTTTCATACTCGTTGTCACAGTCCCCTTATCTCTTACCTTCTCTAGTCTGGGTCTTATTATATATTCCTAGAACCTAGTCCAGTGCTAGCATATCATAGGTTCTCAATAAAAGAGTGATGAATGAATGAGGTGAGTTAGTGAGAAGATGGATGCACCAAGTACCAGGGGAAGGATAAGGAATTGTAGAGGGAAGCTGGGGCAAGAGTGCAAGAAGATTGATAAGATTTACACAATAGGTGAGAAGGAAGAAATTTTTGTTGTATTAGGAAGAGGTTAGGCAAGATGTTGGGAAGTAGTTCCGGGACTTTTGTGAGATAGTGGCCTGACCCTCAAAGCACTCAACTATGCTATTTTAAAAAACAACTATTTTGTTTGAATATGTTTTCCTGTCTTAGAGGAGACCTTCAATCAATCATTGAGTTAAGCAAACAAAGGAACGAATATTGGATACTAGTTTTTACCTTAAGGTAAAGCAAATAAGTAACGATAGGAATAAAGTTTTAAACTTCCTATTTAGTCTGAATTTATATTACTTTATTTTAAATTCCTACAACTGTGAAAATTTGAAAATGAGAAAGCTGAGGCTCAGAGAGCTGAAGTGTCCTACTTAGGATCACACCACCAGTGAAAGAAAGGGTCAAGCCCAGGTCTCTCCCATCCCAAAGCCTATGCTCATGCCAACCATGCTACTGAAATACTGGGGCTTTTCCATTCCCAGAGCTCTTCATGCTGGAGAAATAGTCATATCTTCTCAAAAGATCTTGTAATAATAGCGCAGTTGGAATCGGAGCCAAGCTTATGTGACCTGAGTATCTTCTAAGTCAAGGCTTCTATGATGACACCATGGTATTTTCCTCTTTAAAGACCTAAGATCCCATTACGTGATGCTCTGAGACATATATTTGCAGAGTCTTGTTGGACCTCTTGAGTCATCTAGCAAATCAGTCGGTGCTTACTATGCACCATGCCTTGGGCTGGCTCTGGGGATGCAGTGGTGCATCCCCGGCCTTCCTAGACTAGGACGGCTCAGATTCCAAAGACACGACGCCACAGCTGCAGGTACCAGATGAGCACCTTAACTGAGAATGAATCGAGCAAAGATGAGATGAAACGTGTTGCTTGAATCTTTTGAGTTTGAATGTCTTAATGACAAGCATGATGAGTGTTCCAATCCTCCTGCTGTTATTGACAGCCCCCTTGTTGTAGGTAAATTACATATTGAATATAAGATCCCACTCATGTGTAGAAGACTAACTCCAAAACTGATGTAATCCTGAAGACCTGTGAATCTGTTTACTTATTTAACCAAAACATTTTGAGCACCCACATAAGTCAGGCCATGGTTGGAGTCAGGCAGTTCACACCAGCCAGTCCCTGCTGCTTGACAGGGGCTCATAGACCACTCTGGGGGATGGTCTAGTGTATAGAAAGTATAACTATGTGTGATCGGTACACTAGCCCAGGAAGGTATTGTTTTAGAAAAAGAGAAGATGAAGCAACTAGTCCAGGTGAGGGAGGGTGCAGAGAGTGTGGAGGACAGAGTGCTAGTGGGGTCTTGAAGGATGAAGGGGACTCACGACTGGAGGAGTGCAGGAGAGCCTCACCCGGGGGGGAAGGGAAGATGGAAGGAAGTACAAGTGCTCAGGACTTCGACACTAAAGGAAGACTACTGGTTATTCGGGATCATCCATTCACCCACCCATTCATATAAAAAACACCGATACCTCCCCATGTTCTTATGGACTAAATGTTTAGGCTCACTTCTCCACCAATGCATAGTCAAAGCCCTGACCGCTGGTGTGACTGTATTTGGAATAAAGAATGAAGGTTATATGAGGTCATGGGACTGATCAGATCGGATTAGCATACTTTGAGAAAGAGACACCAAAGAGCTTCTTCCCTCTTCTGCACACACACTGAGCAAAGGCGATGTGAGGATGTAGCAGGAGGCGGCCAACAGCTCGACAGGAGAAAAGTCTTCACCAGAAGCCAACCGTGTTGGCACTTTGACCTTGGACTTCCAGTGTCCAGAAACAGGAAAAAATAAATTTCAGTTGTTTAAGCCACCCCGTCTATGGTGTTGTGTTATGACAACCCAAGAGTAATCTACATGCCCCTAGCACTGTACCCAGCACTGAGTGATCAAACACCAGACCACTGGCAGCCTCAGAAGCTGACGGCTACATGCGAGACTGATCAATAGATGAACAGTGTTTGCCCAAGGAAGCATTCTGGGGGATTTGATGATTATCTGCTTGAAATAATCAGTATTTATTTTATTAGATACAAAAATTATATCTGTTCTCAGTTAAGCATATTGAGTATGAGTGCAGGATTTGATGTGGGAGCTATTGATGTTGTTGCCAATATTTCAATTTCTTTTCATCCTCAGAAAATTCTTCACACATGTCTAAGTTAGCTGGGGCTGTGTGATTTGCTTAAAAAAAATGAACCGTGAACAAAGTGACAGGTGTCACTTGCTGGTAGGAAACTTTGAGAACCATGAGTGACTTGCCAAGTTCCTGTCTCCTACATGGCAACCATCAAGACTCCAGGTGAGG
The DNA here is from genome assembly GCF_902686445.1 of Sciurus carolinensis. Lineage (NCBI taxonomy): Eukaryota > Metazoa > Chordata > Mammalia > Rodentia > Sciuridae > Sciurus > Sciurus carolinensis. Next base: position 158,150,678 of record NC_062213.1, on the reverse strand, counting down.
GAGACTCCATTAGCCCTCATCTCTTAGAGAAGCACTTAGGGGCAAAGGACCAATGAAGAACAGGCAGCCTGAGAGACAGATCTTAGTGTTGTAAGCTACTGAGGTTGGGATCTATTTGTTATTGCAACACAGTATAGCCTGACATGACGAGTACAAGGAAAGAGTGAGAGCTTAGTCATATTCTTGCCCTGATAGACATTTTGGTAGATATTGGTTTTGCCCCTTGAAGTCATAAGAGTGACCTACTATTGGGGATCAAGAGACCGGGTTTCCAGTTTCTGTTCTGCTTATCATTCTACCCTACTTCCTTCCCATCACTAACCGAACACACTTGAACACTGGACTTTAGAAACAATTCTTTGATAAACTTCTAAAGGAGTTTACCAGGTGTCAGCCATGGGCCATAAGCCAGTGATACAGGTGATTCATGAGGACTTGCCTTTCTCTACAGGGAGCTCCTGTAGCTTATCATCAGCTTATAAAATACATTAATGGATTTTCTTATGAGCAATAAGTACTTAGGATTTTATTTCCTTGTCTACCTTTTTGGTGTTTTATCCTTCATTCTTTGTGTAAAATCTGTTAGCAAAGAAACCCCTGTTTAAAGTTAGGACCTTTAAAGACTCAGATTGCAAAGGGTATGGCTTTCTAATCTTCTAGAAGAGTTCACCCTTTCATGTCCTATTCATGAGCCCAAGAATAGAGGGTATGTGGTTTTAAATCCTGGCTTTATTGCCCCCTAGTCACGTGGCCTTGGGTAAGTTGCTTAATCTTTTCAAGCCTCAGTTTCCTCTCCTGTAAAGTGCAAAAAAAACAGTACCCATTTTTGAGGTATGTTTGGTGAACTAAATGAGGTAATGTATATAGACCTTGATAGACAGCAATTAATATTATTGGTAGTGTTATTTTTTATTATTATTATTATATATTTTTTTTTTGGTACCAGGGATTGAACCCATGACACTTAACTACTGAGCCACATCCCCAGCCCTTTTTATTTTTTATTTTGAGACAGGGTCTCACTCAGTTGCTTAGGGCCTCACTAAGTTACTGAGGCTGGCTTTGAACTCACAATCCTCCTGCCTCAGCCTCCTGAGTTTTTGGGATCACAAGTGTGCACCACCACATCCGGCTGTGTTATCATTCCATCAGGATAGGCTTAAAATCAAATGTCAAAAGTTCTTATCACAAAAGCCATGAACATTCCTAGAGAGTTTACTCACGAATCTTCTAGGAAAGGAGTTTGGAGTAAATAACCTTCCAGCTTGTGCCCAAAGTTCATTATCCTCCAGCAGCACGGGGGAAACGACGCATCTCGGAAAGGTTTCAGTCCAGTGGGAGGCCTGCCAAGAGAGGACCCGAATCAAAGCTGATGTCTCAGTCCTGGGAACCAGGCTTCTTGTACGCCTTCTCTTAGGAGATTTAGCAACTCACTCTTTGGAGAAAGATTATCTCCTTTTTGAAAGTAACCTGACCACCTGTCAAAACCGAACTTGGGAGAGGAATTGAGAGGCGAACCCTGGGCACTCTGGCCTGGCGTGCGTTTGGGTAATCACACTGTCTGCTCTGCTCCACATCAACTTGGCTTCTAGTCCCAGCCCTCTTCTGAGGCTCTGATGATGTGACTGAAGAGCTTCTGGGATCTGCTCAGGACAGCCAAGGAAGTATGGCTGACACAGAAGTTCTGCCATGACCACTTGTGGTCACGATTGTCTATTTGAGGAAAAGTGGCAACTAAGAAGAGAAGAAAAATAGAGAGGGTACTAAACGTCCTACCCTACTTCCTTCCCATCACTAACCGAACACACTTGAACACTGGACTTTAGAAACAATTCTTTGATAAACTTCTAAAGGAGTTTACCAGATGTCAGCCATGGGCCACGAGCCAGTGATACGGTGATTCATGAGGACTTGCCTTTCTCTACAGGGAGCTCCTAGTCTTTGGATCATTCAGCCACCACAACCCATTTACGGACACACGCCATGCGCCAGGACCTGTTGTGCTGGGTATTTAATGATGGACGAACAGGAAGCTCAGTGCCCTCATGGTGGCAGATCTGGAAAGGGTAAACACCAACACCTATACAATAATGAATTGTTTTTTATGTCAGCAAAGGAAACAGTGGGAGCATAGCAGAGGATATATGATAGGAACAAATAAGTACTGGCAAAGCATTGGGGAAAGGACATGTGTGAACAGACTTCAGAGCAGAAATATCAGTGTGCTCCCACATTCTGCCTGCAGGTTTGGACTGGTAGGACAAGGGGCAGGCCCTCCTGTGGGAACCCAGGTGCTCAGGAATGGAATAAACCAATGAAAATACACCACAGAGGTGTTCTCTCCACACACAGACCACTAGCGATCTAAAATACCCACTGAGAATTTTAAGCCAGGAGCAGTGGTGCATACCTGTAATCTTCAGCTATGCAGGAGGCTGAGGCAGGAGGAGCACAAGTTTAAGGCTAGGCTGAGTGACTTAGTGAGACCCTGGATCAAAATAAAAACTTGTGAAAAGAGCTAGGGATGTAATTCAATGGCACAGTGCCCCTGGATTCAATCCCCAGTTCTAAAAATGAATGAATCAATCTGTCAATCAATCCTGACTTAGTGAATATTTTGTTTTACAGTTTCTGTTATTGTCTACCTAGACCAGTTATTTTATAGTGTTTATTTTGCAAATATTGAACTACTCTATAGAATTGTCATTAGGCAAACATTAACACATCTGGCCTCCTGCAGGCTCTCTCTAGCTGCTCCACACCACCCACCTACACCCCAAGATCTCCTGTGATTTTTTTTTCTACATTGCACAATTCCCTATGCATATCTGTATTTTTCACTCTCTTATAATTACTGATTTGCTTTGCTTTGCTCATGTTGATTGCGAACATCTTGAAGGCAAAGACTGTCTTAACTGTCTCCATATGACCAAGGCTTAGCAGTTTTACCTTGGGTTTCCCCAGAAACAGGCCCTAAGACAAACATTCAAGTGTAAGTAGTTTAACTGGGAGCTGTCCCCAGAGAGCACTAGGAGAGGGGCAGGAAGGAGAAGTGGGCGGGAGAGGAGCTTACGAGGAGGAGCGTGCTATCAGGCAAGTTACCAAGTCCCCTCGGGAGAACTCTGGGAGACCAGGTGGAACATGTCCTGGCATTGTCCCACTGAGGGTGAGCAAGCTGGCACTGATTTACCCTCCAACTCCCCGCTGGTGCTCCCAGGTCATGAACCTGCCAGCATTTCTGGCTAACTCTCTTTACAGGTCGAGCCCCAGAACGGTCAGAGGTGGCACAGTGAGCACCGTGGAATGTGGAGGGGAGTGCCAGGAGGCGAGTGGAGCATCTGTTGGCACCCATTGGCAGCTCGGGAGGCTTTGGAGGCTCAGTGTAACAGAAAAGCCAAGCAGCGCACGTTGTGAAGGAACACGTTTAGTAGGGCTCTGTGGGCAGGCTCGCACTCCTGCAGAGGCAGTGAGCCTGCAGTGGAGTATGGGTGTGGAGGCAGCCCTAGCGGATGCGGTTGTGGGGATGTTTGTTTCTGCAGCAGTCATGGACAGACTTTCCGTGGGAGCAGGGTGTTATTTTAACCACCCCTCTCTCCTTTGACCAGCTCACGTGGAGCCAAATCTGCTAGGGGCGTGATTCCACCTGTGCCTTCTCTCCTGCAGCTGCTGGGGGCTCAACTACCACACCGGCTAACTCACTGTCACTTTCTGAAAGGATGTGAATCATAGCAGATGCTGCTTGTGAATATTTTGTAGCAATGCATCTAATTCCTTTGACTTACACATGATCCCGGAAGTCCTCTTCAGAGATCCAAAAGGAGGACAACCAGCCTCCTTGAATCCGCTCCCTTATTCTTGGGAGCCCCTCCTGATGGCTTTTTCTGTGTAAAAGTGAAAGCGATGATATTATTCTGGGATTTCCCTGAATTGGAGCTTCGTGGCGACACATATATGAACAACGCCATTCAGGGTCTGAACCAATAAAGTATTTATTTAATATGCCCTATATCTTCAGGAAATAAGACTCCAGGAAAGTAACACAGTCACTGCAGTGCATCCAACGTGTTCATTCCTGTGACTCCAGTATGGTGCGTGGATAAGAGTTCAGACTGCTAGTCGACCTCGGTTCTGCACCTCTGTTTCCTTATCTGTAAAGTGGGTATGACAGCAGTTCCGCTCTCAGAGGAGGACCAAATGAGCTAATCTGTGTAGAGCTCTTTGAACAACACCCAGCTCTTTAAAGTGGTTCCCAGCACCATAACAGACACTGGAGAGCCAAAGAACAATTGATTCTTTGGACAGACATTTTTGAGGACCAATTCTGTGCCAGTCACTGGGCCAGGTGTGATAAGACAACGGTGAACAAAATAAATCTGGTCCCAGTCCTTAGAGCTTCCTCATACCTGTGCAACACAGACTGCCATGACGGCTGAGGACACCAGCTGACCCAGCTGCAGGGAGATATCTTGGAACTGAGGAGTGTAGCCAGGCAAGGGGAGTTCTGGGTTCCAGGCAGGCAATGGGCAGGTCCCAGTTCTGGAAGAGTGAGGTGGAGTCACAGAGACAGAGTGGACCGCTGTGGCTGTGAAGAGCAAGGGGGTGAGAGAGTCTGGAGGGGACGGCAAGGAAGCAGACACGTGGGCACGCAGGGCGTAGAAGCGTTTTTAAAGTGTCGCGCTCTCTCTTGGGAGCAATGGGGTGAAGGGGGGAGGAAACGTCTCGTGTTCAATCTTTACTAGTCTTTTGACACTTCTCCCACGTGGTCTTACATGGTGATCATTTACAGGACAAAGTACACACATATGTCTCCCCAGTCATATTTGGAACTCCTTGGAGGCATGAACCATGGGTCATTTTTTTTTTTTTTTTTTTTTTAATCTTCTCTAGTTCCTGGCAGCCTTCTTGGTAATTGGGCCCCGGGTAGCCATGTGTGAGCAGCTCTGCAGAGATCAAGTTCCAGTGTCATTGCCCACCACCTACCAGGGACCCTGACTCCCTCCTCGTCCTTATCAGACTCCACCCCTGAGGTTCCCAGCTCTGAGGCTACAAGCACCGGTCCTGGATGCCTGCTCCTAACTCCCACCATCGTTCCCTATGGCAATACTGTTCTCATTCATCAGACCTTCTTTTTGCCCCCAAACCAACAACTTTGTCTAGACCAATGGCTTTGTCTAGGCCGATGGCTTTGTCTAGGCCGATGGCTTTGTCTAGGCCAACCATTGCAAATTTTTTTACTCTCTAGGGTGGAAGACCAACAGGCTGGGAGTCACTCACACTTGAGCCTGAATCCTGCCTCCTAGCTGTAAGATCTTAAGAAAGTTACTAATCCCGTTGGACCCCATTTCTCTCATCTGTAAAATGGGACTGATAGAATCTACCTATGAGATGTCGGTTGTGAGGATTAAATAATGGCCAGAGAACTGAGATGCCCATTGACTGTAGGTACCCATGTCCCTGCCAACAGACACGGTGTGCCTATTTCCAAGTCCTACACTCTCCATGGCCTTATTTTCTTTTTGGGTGACTGATTCAGTTCCCAGAAATCTCATGAAATAGTCAATTAGGGTCAATGGAAGACAATTTCTTGACACAAAGCGCTCCCTTTCTAAGACTCAACCTGCGTGGGGGCTGTTCGCATCCTAAGCTGCTGAGACAGCTTTCAAACTTCCCTGTAGCTTGTACTCCCGGACCTAGGAGACAGATCAGCAGCCACCACTAACGGAGAACAAGCAGCTCTAAAGTTGTTTTTCTCTAGAGCAACATGTGTCTGGCATCCAGAACAATTAGATCCTATTTGCCAGGCCAAATTTCCATCAAGACTGATGAGTTCTGAACCCCTGGAGCTTCGCTCAAGTCACTGAAGGAAACAGCAGCCACATCGAAGCTCTTTGATGGAATCATGACCTTATAATTAGTGTGAGTCCATTCATTAGCATGAGCCTGGGTGTGTGCCTGTGACAGAAAAAGAGTAAGGAACAAAGAAACAAATTAAAAAGTGCAAACTGAGAAAGGAAGAGAGATTAAAGTCACTTACAACTCGGGAATAGAATTACAGTTCTTATTAACCACGTACAGAGGATTGGGAAACCCACACTGATAACCAGAAGATATGAACGCAACATTGGCTGCAGGGCCACCTTAGGAAGAACAGTGGAGGGCACTGTACCTGTCTTTCTGTCCCTTTTCCAACAGTTTCTCTTCTGTCTCTGTGTTCTCACTGCCTAGGCATCTAAGACTGAGAACAAGAAGGAAGGTACAAAGGAAAGGGAGAAAAGAGGAGGGAAGGAAGAGAGGATCATCTACAATGTGTGCGGGAGCTCTGCCAGCTACTTCTCATCCATTAGCAGAATGTTAGGAGTCCCCGCATTGGCAGCATTAGGCCTGGGTCAGAGTTGGCCTCTGGATGCTTGAGCAAATGTTCTCTCAGGTTCTGTGTTAGTCAGCTTTCTGTCACTATGATGAAATACCTGAAATACATAATCAGTTTATAAAGAAAAAAGGTTTATTCTGACTCACAGTTCTAGTTCTAGTCCTAGCTCTGTTGCTTTGGGTGAGGCAGCACATCACTTAGGGACCGCATGGCAGAGCACAACCACTTGCCTTATGGCCAGAAAGGAAAAGAGGAAGAAAAAGGGCTGGGGGTTCCACAATTCCTTCAAGGACATATCCCGATCATCTACAGACTTCCTGCTTGGTCCCAACCTCTTGAAGTCTCGCCTTCCAATAGCACCTCTTCAGGGACCAAGCCTTTAATAAGAGCCTTTGGGGGATGTTCAAGATTCAAACCATAGCAGTCTCTTTTTATGTGAAATAATATCAGGGTGATTGAGAGCATGAAATAAGATAACGTATATGAAGCCCTTACAGTATACAAAGGGAAGCTCAATAGTCTCTTAAGATTATTTCATTTTTCTCCATAAAATGAGGGAGTGGGGCTACTACCTCCACTCTGTGGATGAAGACACCAGTGGTTGGGGCCATTAAGTGATCTGTGAGCTCCGTGAGGCCGAGGACCATACCCACCTTGCTCATTGCTGCACTGGGCACATACACAGTTAGGCCCACGGAGGCTCCACGGAGTATCCGTGGTTGAGGGGAAAGTCAGATTCCACCTGTCTGGATCCAAGACCCGGGTCCTTTCCAATGCTGTGTGGCCATCCCCAGATAATGTTTCTGAGGGTAGATGAAGAGGTTAGTCACAGGGCCATGGCTCGAGTTCCAAGCTACACACCTGCTTTGTGAACCAACTGCAGACTCATGCCACTTAATGATGGGAACACATTCTGAGAACTGTGTCATTAGATGGTTCTGTTGTGCAAATGTCATGAAGTGTACTCACACAAACTAGAGGGTACAGGCCAATTGCTTGGCATGGCTCCTGGATGCAATTAAGATAAGACAGATGAGGCCACTGCCAGCAAAACATGGAATACTGCTTTAAAATAAACTTTCTTATAAGTAAGAGTAAGTACATTGGAAAACAATGATAAAAAGTAAAAAACGGTGGATACACAGCCCAGCGTCAGCGGCACTTACTAGCAAGCATCATGTCTTAGACCTGGTTTCATGTGCTATACACAGTTTGGAAGCCAGAGCTTTCAAGAAGAATCCCACCCTTGCAGGTCAGTATGCTGGTGAAAGAAAAGCAAGGGCTTGGGGATAGAGTGAGAATGGTGTGACTGGGCTTTTTTTTATTGAATTGAAACAGAAAGAACAAAAGCAGAAAGAGACTTGGAGAGGGAGCAACTCTCACACATTCACTGGGCCTGGTGTTTTATATGTGGTATCTCAATCCTCCTGAAGGTTTGGTAAGGAAGATTCCCATTTTACAGATAAGGAAACTGAGGGTCATAAAGGTTAAGCATCCTGTTAAATGGCAAAACAAGGCTTATTTCTAGATTGCTTTGGCTCTGAAGCCTGTGTTCTTTCCACAAGGGCAACTGCCTCTCTTTAAGGCAAAAGGAAACAAACAAATAGATTTGTCAGGCTTTTAAGTTTGCCGAAAAAGTTTCATCTCTCGAGTGTCCACTGAGGGAGTGATTTATCTTTGGAAACAACACCCATGTCCACATTCCACTTTCTCTTCACTTGACCTCTTTTTATTTCTTCACACCTATCAGTGTAACGTGGTGTCTGCAGCTCCCTGGGCCATGGAATTTTATTCTCTGGTCAGGCTACAAACTTGTGACTCCCTTAAAAATAATGATTTGTGCTCAACCTGAGTTCTTATAGCAGAGAGATAAATAAGCATATTCTTCTTATTTTAAAATTTCATATCGATTCTGTTCCTTGTAACACGAGAGAGGAGTAAGTGAGAAGTCAGAGTGTGGGCTTAAAAATTGAACCCTGTAAAGTTTACAGGCAATCTACAGTGAGGCTAAATCTAACAGCCATGAAACAAAAAAATAGCACAATCACTTTACAGGGGTTTTCCGGGCGACTCTGGAATTCAAGTGTTCAAGTTCAGGCCGTGTAATAAAAACGAGTTTATGATGGTTTTCCAATAGGAGCAGGAGATGGAGAAAAGAACCCTTGTATGAGCGAGCACCCTAAGACCAAAGGCCTCCTGAGGAGGGCTTTACTGGGTGTGCCAAGTTTGCTCTAAAGAGAGTGGATACCAAAAACCGTAAGGGAAACAAAAGCCCTCGTTAACCAGGCATCCCTGGATCTTCATTCATTCATTCATGCATTCATTCATTTTTTATCACAGCAAACTTGTATTGAGTACCTGCAACAATGGCAATCAGCTTGTCCAGCACAGTGGGACAGAGCTGACTGCCAAGGCTCCCTGGGTCTTATCCTCCAAGGGGGTGAGACAAATATGTGAACCATGATTATTGCACAAATGCTATATTTGAGATATCTAACAGCAATATTCATTGGGTGCTTAGGGCAAAGCCAAACTCAGTTCTAGCACATTCTATGTTAGTAGCTCCTTACTCTTCACAAGGGCTCTATGAATAGGTGCAGTTATCAACGCCATCTTATAGATGAGGGTAGACACGGTGAAGGACTAGATCAAGGTGAGACAATGGCCTGTGTAGGGAGGGCTATGAGAGAACACGGACTAGCTCTGCCTGAGGGCAGACCAGACGCATGTGACCCGGATCCTGAGGAAGGAGGAGGAGTTTTCAGATGGAGAAGTGGAACAAGAAAGCACATTCTAGCCAGGACAGCATGTGCCAGAGAAGGAGGCGCGCGTGAGCGTGGCACAGCTGGGGAGTCAAGAGGAGCCGGACGCGTGAGAAGCACAGGACTCACGGGGCCTGGTGGTCCGAGTGAGATGGCGTGGAATGTGCCAGGCTTCACGAGTCACCATAAAGGAGTTTGGGTGATAAGAGGCCAAACGTGGATTTTAAATAAGGGACTAAGGATGACCTTGTAGTCAACGTTGGCGAGAGTGTACTACCCGGGAGAAGATGTAAAACAGGGAAATCGGTTAGCAGGCTAATTCAGGAACCCAGATGAGAGGTGGTGGCCGAAACTAGGCCAGTGATTGGGAAGATGCCAGAAGGGAATGAAAGATTTACAAACAATGCACTTACATGCCTTCCCTCTAGGTAGGAAGTATTAATACACCAATTTTGGGATTGGTAGACACTAAAAAAACACTGGTAATATGACTTTATTGGGTAAATCTGGGCTCATCTATTCATTTTCACCAAACAGTACATCTTTTAAAAGGCTTTATACAGTTCCTGGCGCCTATGTTACGCTCAAAATTACACACACATACACAATAACCAGGCGACCTAATAATCTGTGAGCCACTCTGAACCTCAAGGCTATAACCCAAATGGTTTAATTGAGTGCAATTTTTCTAATTTGTAAGGTAACATCTTAATTTAATTGTAGAGTGAGAGATAATTGTGTTCAGGTTTAAGGAAGATGAGAATAGTCTTTCTCTGGCAAAAACATCACACCTCACTGTCATCACGTTGAATAAATTCTCTCTGCCACCCTCTTTTATCCACAGAGGTACCAGATAACAGAGAACCCAAGCTACCTGCCCGTACCCACACAGCAAGATGACACAGAAAAAGGAAAATATATAGACCATCGTATTATCCTCTCTAATATCTCCTCTCACTTTAAGAGAAAGTTGGGAAAATTGTGGATAGAGAAGGAAAAGCAAATTCTGCATATAAGAAAACATTTTTTAGAAAAATACAAATGCGGCCTAATTTAATTTCCCATACATGTCTCCACCGGCTTTCAAAAAAAAAAAAAAAAGGTTAAAATGCAATTCTCCAAAACGAAGTTATTCGATAGAAGAATATTAACCTCTTCGCCCCTTGTACTTTGGCTCGTTTTATCTCCTTTTCATTTTTGTTTGTGGGTCTATTCATTTTGGTGAGGCCAGGCACGTTGCTAGGTAACCGGCCCATGGCGGGCCAGCGCGTGAGCCTGGCTGGCTGGCCCGGGTGGCAGACTTCCCTAGCGCTAGCTGCCGGCAATGCAGTCTCTCACAAAAAGCATTTATCACCGAGCAGGCACAGTAATGGCCACTCAGTGGAGGGGAAATTGAGCTGACCCGAAGGCCAAAGCTGTTAGGGAGACTGCTGGGAAGGGTAAGAGGGTCACACACCCTTTTCCCACCCACTTAGTGGGCAGTAAGTGGTGGAACAGCCCAGCCACTGTTTCCACTAACATATCCTGAGGCTTTGCACCTGAAATAAATGTTTGCTTGACATTAACGATAAAAAAAAAAAGAGGCAAAAAATAAAATCCGTTTTCTCCAAGAACAATGAGCTCAACAATGAACAGGGTGACTTAAAGTTAGCCAAAGTCCCCTCACAGCTTGATTTTGGTAGCTTTGCTGAAGGGAGCTTTGCAGAGAAGGGGACTTTTAAATAATTAGTATCCCAAAAGGGATCATTTGAACGTTTTCTAGCTCCTTGAATTTGAAAATGGAGAAATCGAAATGTGTGTGCTTTTTCATTGTTTTCCTTATAAATGGCACCAGTTTTGTAAGTGCCGAATAGTGATCATCGCCAAATGTGTATTATTTTGAAAACAGCTTTTCAAATTCCTGTTTAATTGTATAACATGATCCTTCGATATTTACTTATGCTTAGCATGAACTGAAATTTAAAATGCAAAAATTTTTAAAATGTATTTTGGAAGTGTTGAGTAACAACACATATTTGAATGTGATGCTTTCCTATACCATGTTATAAACTTTTCTGGAAACATTATTCCTATTTCTTTGCCTTTTTTTCCCAGAATTATTTTACATTAATAAATACAGAATAAAGCAAAATGCCATGCCAAAATAAGAAATACATGAATAATGCATACAAGAATGAAAATTATCATAAGTAGTATGAAGATCACACACAAAAATATTTTGTATTAACAGTGTGGAAGTCTTGGCAAGATTCGATTGTGGAAGAAAACAGAAATTTCTTTCCTACACCATTTATTTTTGCAATCAACTGTAGATCATGTCATTTTATGTCAGAACTTGAAAAATTGTATGAAAAGTTCTATAAGGGGGTTTAAATGTCCTTGCATTAGAAAAGTAAATACTGCATAGTATCCAGTATTCATTTCATTTTCCATTATCTTCAGCATTAAACATTATTCAGTTCCAATATGCTTTATTTGGATATAAACTCTTTGGTTTTTCAGTTGAGAGACATGTTACTTCCTATCAGAAGTCCCGATCTTCTTAGCTGTGTGATTTAGGCCACGTGGCTTCCCTCTCTGAGCATCAGTTTCCCACCAGTGAGGAGAAGGTGGTCGCTGCTGCCGCCACTTCCCGGATAATCGTGAGGCTCCGACCAGGTGTTGGGTGTGAAATGCTCTGTGGACGTGACACAATTATGTTTTGTGAAAAATAGAAGTGTTGGGAGAAACCGGAAGCCTGAACGCCAGGTATGTTCTTTGTGACCAATTAGCGTCAAGTTCTGAACAGGCAGGAGGGATTGCTGTGGCTTTTCTTCAGAAAAGGAGCAGAGTTAAGGGGCCCGAGAAGAGCCCTGTTCTTCGCCCCAGCTCCCTGCTTTCAAACAACAATATTTAACCAACAAAAGAAGAGACCAAGTCAATCTCAGTTTTAGTGATTCCCCTGGAAGTCATCAAATAAAAATGTGAACTTTAAAATTGATCAGGATTAATTTCACTGACACTGTATCATAACATATATCTCTTTGGAGACTCATTTGTTGAGCTGCAGATGCAAAGAAAGTAAGGGAAGAAATAAATCAGAATACAATAAGGCAATTAGACTTTTGCCATTGATAGAATACTAAAAATGTCTGATTTATCAAAGCATTAACAAACAGAAGTAAACACAAGACTTATATTTTCTTACAAAATACCTAGAGAGGAAGATTAAAATAATAACCAAGACCATGTGTATCAATAAATTTAATTTATAAATATTGCTCCAGTGCCAAAAGATGCTATTTCATTTGCTAATTTGGAGAGTGCCACAGCCAGGGATGATTTATCCATCCCGGTGCTGCTCAGATGTGCACCGCTGTTCTCTTCTCCACGGACAAGCTCCCACCCAGATGGGAGAGTTCTAGTGGATGCGAAGTCAAGTTACTTAATCTTCATCTGCAATCATGATCTTTGGTTTAATATTAAACAAATGTACTTATAGTACATCTTCTTCATGGGGCCTCAATCCTCGTATGGAGACCATAAGAAAAACAGTTACCTGTGCCCTAAGCGCTTATATGTATTATCTCATTTAATCCTGACAACAGCCCTAGAAAGGAAATATTGGTATCATCCCAATTTACAGAGAAGAAAAAATGAGTCTGACAGAAGCATAGCAACTTGCCTTTAATAAATGTCCGAGTCAGGATGTGAACCCAGGCCTGCCCAACTCCAGAATGTAAACTCACAATCGCACCCATAAAATATCTTCAAAGCATGCTTGACATCCTTAGACTTCAAGTTTCTTTTAAGACAAGCTGATGCCAATTACAGACACTGGGTCATTTCCCATGGGCTAATATGTGAAAAAGTTTAATTTTGATCAAAGACTTTTAGTGGTGGCGAATCACAGGAGCCATCAAAATGAAGCCTCAGGTGAGGAAGCTGAACTTCACAGCCACAGGATCGACCTTGAGACACATCCGAGGTGATTCCACCGGCACATGACGGGGCGATTGTTCCACCAAATAAGTCCTATACACTTGCCTCCAATAGCTAGTGCACTTAAAAGATCATGCAACACACATTTCTATCTACACAAAGACATCAAGGAACAGCAGTTGCAAGATGAGGCAGGGCTGTATGAGACTCAGGGAATCCACCTGTTCGCTGACCTGGGTCTTTCGTTCCAGTCTTTTGCTGGACATTGGGATGCAGAGACGAGGAGCTCCTGGGTCCGCTTTGCAGGGTAATCAAATCATGGGAATTCTTGTGCATTTTAACTAATTTCCTTGGAATTTAATTTTGAAGGCTTACAGAAAAACTGGGGTTAATCCAAATTATACGTGCACTACAACAGAGGCTAAGTTGAAGATGGCAATACGTGTTCCCCATGAATGGAAGAGGACTGTGTCTGAGCCATGTTCCTCTTGGAGGTGGGGATGGGAGCAAACAGCCCAAAAGGCCTTTCCAAGAAATTAGTCTATCCCAAAAAAATATTGAACTGCCTCGAGATTTGGTCCCCCACAGGCCGATGAAGCAGGATCCCTGTAAATCTTTTATAATCACACTGGGCATCAGAAAAATAGGGAATCCATTATATTGGTATATAAAAAAGGGATCCAAAAAGTAAAAAGTAAAATAATTCAACAACTCTATTAAGAGATGGAAAGAGAACTTGTTCTATTAATATTAACATGTACGAACTCCACCAGTTCAATCTTGGGGTGAGCAATCTAGAGAATGTACAATGCACACATGAGAAAGAGGGAGAGGAGCATAAAATCACACTCACCTGGCAACGTGTATCTGCCAAGGGGGGATAAAGTCAGAAGCATCACTCAAGGCCAATTTTGATAACAGGGCTATACATTTCTAATTTCAATGTTACCTTGAACATGTCAACAAAAATATTTTATAAAATCCACATAATGAGACCTACTGTCATGACAGCCATTTACAAGAACCTATCAGCATTTAGGTGTAAGACGTGGACTGTTCAGAACTGTTCAGGGAAGTGTCTCTAATATCAACCATTTCACTCCACATGGTGTAAACTGCCCAAAATCTGTCATTAGCATGATTGGTTCCTCATCACGAATGCCCTCAAACTTTCAAATTACTCTGCCATATCTGATCTGTCAGGGTAAGTCAAAAGAAGAAAAAACAAAGATTGGAAATATTATGATATTTTGAAAGTGGCAGTTACTTTGGGCTTTTACTTTCTGTATTATAAATTCCTCAGGATGGAGATTTTCTTCTTCATTTGGCACATTTATCAGCTGCAAACTTCTACATGGCTATGTATAAATTAGCAATAAGGAAATCTCAAGCACACGGGATAGAAATTGACCTAGAGTAAGAAGAAATTCAATAAAATATTTGTTAAATGAATGAATGAATAATTCTTATTTTCCTCAATCACTTTCCAAATGATATCAGGCAAACTGCATTTACAAAAAAATTACAGCTCATTCTCTAATTCATTTAGTGTGTGTGCTGGGGAATGAACTCAGGGCATCATACATGCAAAGCACATGCTCCACCACTGAGCTACACCTCCAACCCTTTTTATAATTTTTTTTATGATATCATTTTGAAAAAATCAACTTTGAGCTGTGCTGAAGAAAATTAAGTTCTCTGTTTCTGTTTTGTGCATTACCAAGCCTACTTTAAAACATAATAACCCTATGTTACAATAACATGATTATTATGATATGCAGGTATTTGCCCTGTATTTTTCCAATAGGACACCATTTTCTTTATGCTACTTGAGATTTTTTTCCCCTACAAATTGGAATTTAAAACGTTATTAGAAGCACTTTCACGTTTTAGAAGAGTCTCATGGGATAAAATGAAATCATTCTAGCCCTCTTCCTCCTCCTCCTCCTTCTTTCTAGTTTAATAAGGACTTTTTTATTTTAAGAATAGAGGTTCCTATGCCTTCTTAAAAGACCAACTATAGACTCTAGTTCCCTTTAGTATCATCACGGTGGATGTGGAGTAGAGACCTAAGGAATTAATTCTCATAATTCTAATAGAGAAGTGGTCATCAAAGTTTGTTGTACTTTGCTATGGCAACCCCTGGCCAAAGGTTCAATTCCACAAACATTTCTTGAGTGTGCATCATGGTGACTTTTAAAGTGAATAAAACATAATATTGTAAAAAAATCAAATAAAATGGAAATGGCAACATTTATTAAAAGAATGAGTAAGACAATGGTAAACCAAGAGATGAGAGTGGACAGTGGGAATGGTCCACCCCAGGTATGAGCATCACCTATACAGAATTTAAAAATCAGACCACACCTGGGTCTACTCACTAATTATTACCATGCTCCAATAATTCTAAATTATAATTGTACTGAATTAAATGGTGTCCCCCCGCCTCAAAATCCACGTCCTCCACTTATCGGGGAAAACATTTGGCCTTTGGTTTTGGGGGATTGGCTTATCTCACTTAGCATAATATTCTCCAATTCCATTCATTTATTTGCAAATGCCATAATATTCTTCTTCTTTATGGCTGAATAATATTCCATTGTGTATATATACCACGGTTTCTTTATCCATTCATCTGTTGAAGGGCATCAGGTTGGTTCTACAATCTAGCTATTGTGAAGTGAGCTGCTGTAGTCATTGGTGTGGCTGTGTCACTGTAGTATGCTGATTTTAAGTCCTTTGGGTATAAACTGAGGAGTGGGATAGCTGGGTCAAAAGGTGGTTGCCTTCCAAGTTTTCTGAGGATTCTCCACACTGTTTTCCAGAGTGACTACAATGACACAGTCACATCAATGTTTATAGCAGCTCAATTCACAATAGCTAGATTGTGGAATCAACCTAGATGCCCCTCAATAGGTGAATGGATAAAGAAACTATGGTATATATACACAATGGAATATTACTCAGTCATAAAGAAGAATAAAATTGTGGCGTTTGCAGGTAAATGGGTGGGGTTATAGAATATCATGCTAAGTGAGATAAGTCAATCCCAAAAAACCAAAGGTCAAATGTTTTCCCTGATAAATGAATGATGACACATAATGGGGTAGGGAATGGGGAGTAAGAGAAGGATGGAGGAACTTTGGATTATATAGAGGGAAGTGAGAGAGGCAGGAGAGGGGGTATGGAAGATGGTGGAATGAGACAGACATCGTTACCCTATGTACATGTATGATTACATGAATGGTGTGACTCTACATCATTACAACCATAGAAATGAAAAGTTGTACCCCATTTGTGTGCAGTGAATCAAAATGCAATCTGTAAAAATAAAAAAAAAATTAAATTAAAAAATTCAAAAAAAGAAAAAGAGAGATGGACCCGGAAAAGAGAGAATGCCACGTGCTGACAGAGGCAGAACCTGGGATGAGGAGCCAGCGAATGTCTGGGATTGACAAAACTCCTGAACTGGGAGGATCCAGCACCTCGGGCGGAGCCACCCTGCTCACCCCTGACTTCAGGCTTCTGGCCACACGACCATTAGACGATGAATCCCGTCACCTTAAGACTTTCCGCTTGCCGTGCCTTGTTGTGGCAGGCAGTGAACCTCCCAACACCCCACCTTCTTAATACCCACTGATAATCAGTAATAAGGAGACGATTATTAAAATGAAGATCGCATCTTGCAGCGAGTGGGCTACTTGCCTGGAAGCAGAAAGACGTGGACGTGCGCTTCGCAGCGTGGCAGTGGTGGCCTGCGACGCGCGCGAGGCTTGGACCAGGGTGCGCTCTGCCAGCAGCGTGGAGGTGTGCAGGGACCAGCAGGTGCGTCCCCCGACCAGAGCAGAGCACCGTGTAAGGAAGAGCGCGGAGCCAGGTGAGCTCGGCTCACTGAGGCCTTAAAACGTGGGTGCGTAGCGCCCGCGGAGCAGCGCGCGTCCGCAGGCCGGAGAGCGGCACCCGTGCGGAAGCCACTCTGGGTTGAGCGAGGCCCTGGGGCCGCCAGCAGCTCCTGAAGGAAACGCAGCCCCCTCCAGACCTACTGGACCCGAATCGATTCCAGCCGGACGCCCAGATGCTCGCCCAGGCTGAAGTTGGGGTGCGCTGCTCCAGGGACGCTCTGCTTCTGCTGAGCCGTGGGGAGAAGAGAGAGGGTGAGAAGAGGCTGAGGAGGGACGCCCGGGGCCGGGAGGCAGCGCCCGGGCAAAGCCATCGCGGCACAACGCAGCACCGAGACGGGCGCCGGGTGGCATGCTTCATATACACTCGTCTTTTTCTTTCTTTCTTTCTTTTTTTTTTTATCATCTTCTGGAATTTGTTTTGCAATTGCAATGAAAAATATGGAAAACATGTCCATAATATTAAATCAAACTAAACCTAGATTCTGAATAAAAACTCTGAAATATAATGTTCGTAGGAAGCAAAAGGAGCTTGTTTTATGGTCAGTTTATAATTTCATCATATTAAATTTTAAGTTGGTTTTTTATTTTTAATTACCAATAATAATTGCACATATGTAGGGGGCTCAGTGCGATCATTCAATTCGTGTATATAATATGAAATGACTGAAGCAGTGTAATTAGCATTTCCATTTCCTTGAACACCAATCATTTCTTGGTCATAGGCTTGCTTAGAGGGGAAGAGCTCTTCTCTTTCACATGTAAGTTGTTTTCATCTGTAGTCACCCTACTGTAGCAATAGAGCTGTAGAACCTGGAACTCTTTGTTCCTGTCAGACTGTACTTGAAACCCATTGCCAACCTCCCTAGTGACCAGCATTCTACTCTCTGCTTCTGAGTTCTGTTGTTTTAGCTTCTGCACATAAGAACATGCTGCACTTGTCTTTCTGTGCCTGGCTTATTCCTCTTAACATAATGCCCTCCATTCCATCTGCATTGCAGCTATGGCAGGATTTCACTCCTTTTTATGGTTGAGTAATATTCCTCGCGCGTGTGTGTGTGTGTGTGTGTGTGTGTGTGTGTGTGTGTGATGGAATACTTTCTTATCCACTCATCTGACACCTCCACTGATTTCATTCTTGGCTTTGGTGGTAGTGCTGGAATATCATGGGATGCAGTTGTCTTTTGAGCTCCATAATCATCCTGTGTTTTTATCATGACAGACACAAGGAGCTGCCGGTGGGTAACTAACCTTTGATCTCATGTCTAGTGGATAGTAGAGTGGAGGAAGTGAACCTGGATTCTCCTCACCCTTCAATCTCCAAGCCATGGGGCCACTGCAGAGCAAACCTCCTCCACCGGGAGTAGCCTTCTTTACCTGTTCAAATCTCATTCATTCCTCCAGACCCAACCCAAAAGTCTCTTCTGTGACCTTCCTCCCGGCTTACCCCACAATTCATTGCATGCTTTTTGAGTCTCCGCGACCTCGGCTACATCGCAGTGATGGAATCTGTCATGGTCTGGCTTATTTGATGCTCTCTTTTCTTCACCCCAAGTAGAAGGTGATGCTTTGAGACTGGAGGTTTATCTTAGCCCTCCCAGTGCCTCATTTGGTGCTGAAAACCTGGAATATCAAAGATGCGTGTGGCGTTGACTGACTGCTTCCCTTACGGCATCCTTACCGTCTAGCTTCAGTGTTCTCATCTATATAGTGGAAATGATGAGACCTACTCAGAAGGCTCAGGTGAAGAGGAAGAGATGAGATGTGTAAAAACACCAAGCACAAAGAACCCAATCAATCAATGGACTAAGGAACTGGGCAGACAATTCACAGAAGAAGATCTACAGGTGATCAATAAAAATATGAAAGAGTGTTCATTGTCTCTAGTAATTAGAGAAATGCAAATCAAAACTGCCCTAAGATTTCATCTCACTCCAATTAGAATGGCTATTATCAAGAACACAAGCAATAATAAGTGCTGGTGTGGATGTGGGGGAAAAGGCACACTCATACATGGCTGGTGGAGTTGCAAATTAATGCAGTCACTCTGGAAAGCAGTATGGAGATTCCTCAGAAATGGATCCACCATTTGACCCATCTATCCCACTCCTCGGTTTATACCCAAAGGACTTAAAAATCAGCATACTACAGTGACACAGTCACATCAATGTTTACAGCAACTCAATTCACAATAGCTAGGTCATGGAACCAACCTAGATGCCCCTCAATAGATGAATGGATAAAGACACCGTGGTATATATACACAATGGAATATTACTCAGTCATAAAGAAAAATAAAATTATGGTATTTGCAGGTAAATGGATGGAGTTGGAGAATATCATGCTAAGTGAGATAAGTCAATCCCAAAAAACCAAAGGCTGAATGTTTTCCCTGATAGATGGATGATGATACATAGTGGTGGGAGGGCAAGAGAAGAATGGAAGAACTTTGGATTGTGTAGAGGGAACTGGGGGGGAGGGAACAGGAAGACGGAAAGACAGTGGAATGAAACAGACATCATTACCCTATGTACCTGTATGATTACACAAATGGTATGAATCTAGATCATGTACAACCACAGAAACGAAAAGTTGTATCCCATTCGTATACAATGAATCTCAATGCAGTCTGTAAAAACAAAAAACAAAAAACAACAACAAAATAAAAAACCAACCCATGAAGCACAGGGCGCAGACAAGTGAATGATAGACATCTTTTAAAGGAACAGACTAAAAGATTAAGGAGACCCAGGGTGAAAGCACAGTATCGGTAAACACTACCAATTTTTGAGTAACTGCCAGCTACTTTTGGGGAGGATTGCGTATATATCCCTTCATCATTCTTTAAATACCACCTGTTACGATCATTATCATCATTTTTATTTAATAAGGAGCTAAGCTGGGGCCTCTACAGATTAAGAAGTTTGCCTAAGGTCAAGGGGGGAGCCAGATGGGGACTGTGATCGAAGCGAGTCCAAAACCTAAGCTTCCAGGAAAAAAAAAAGAGGGCACAACACTAAGCCCCTCCCTCTGGGTGTAGCAGCCCATGCAAATATCACATCCCTATGCTTGGAACCTCCAGACAGAGCCATTTTATCCAATTGGCACCAAAACCTTTAAAAATCTGAGCACTTTTGAAATTACATTCCTTTCTACTAGAAAAATACAGCTGTCAGCAGTCACATGAGATTCGGCTGTTCTTGGTGAAACACAAGCCGGGTTAACGGGTGGTATGTTAAAGCTGTTGGTTGCCGATCGGCGCTGCGTGTGGGGCTAACCGTCAGGAGCAAGCTTCCCACGTTCGGTGAAATGCCCCCAGACCGGCAAGTTGACAGGAGTAAAAGCTACATCCAAAGCATGAGTGATATTCTTTTGATGTCAGCTAGAGTCCTTCCTGTTACCGTCACTAGATTATTTTTTTAGGAGATTAGGCTATAAAATTGGAAAAATGCTTTTCCTCCCTATATGCTGCTCCTGATTCTCAGTTATAGGGGAAATGAATTTAGATGTTTAAAAAATCAAATTATTTATCTTAGTGTTCCCTGAAGTTTGCAAACTGCTGAGCAATGTGAGGCTTTGCCCTGCATTCTCCTCATCGAGTCTATCTGGGTAAATTAATTATAAGACAATCCTCAGGAATTAAGTGTATTTTAAGTTCAGAGGCATCTGCTTAGAGACTTCTAACACCGCTAAATAGTCCCTTTGGAAATGCAGGCGTTAGTATGAGTGGTATAATTTTCATTTCCGCTAGCACCGTGGCATATGACTTCTTCAGTTTCAGTTACCCTCTGATTGACCTGTCAAGGGCATAAAGCCCTCTGAAGACGCTCCAGCACCATTTGCGCTTCTCCAGTAGGTATCAGGGACCAGATTGATCTGCTCCACGGAAAGGAATAATTTAGAAGATGATTTTCCCTGGTTTTAGGGTGATACAGTCTCTGTATAAACACACACACACACACACACACACACACACACACACACAAGCAGTCTGAACTTGTAATAGGCTTGCTGAGCAAGAGAACAAAACAAATAAACATTTTCTTAGATAACAGATATTCCATATATCTGAGGGCATGAATTAGGAAAAAAATCTATGGTGTGATTAATCCATTATGTAAAATGGAAATGCATTTTTAAGTTAAATGCCAATAAGATGTTGTCAGGGGATAGGGAGGCTATTGGAACACAGAGACCTGAAAATTACATTTTGAATTTTTTTTTCCCTCCCCTCTAAAATGAGCATGTGGTGTGTTCTGTCACCTGGCTTTTCTGAAGCCGCTGTGTTCTGGCTTGGAAGAATTCTGAAACAGGGTGATTTTAAGAGAGCTGCTCTTTACCAGGCTCAAGAAGAAGCAGAGCATGGCAGGGCTCCAGCTCCGCATCACTTATAAACAACAGGGCACAGGGTGGGCTTCTTCCTGTAGGGACATCCATCCATCAATGGGACCAATTGGGAAAAGTCAGATGCAGCAAAAAGAAAACACGAGTCCTTGAATAAAACAGAGGCAACACTTGTTTTTAAATAATTAAAAAATTTCAATTTTCAAGCATGAAGTTGGCATCCGGCTACCCCCATGCTATAGTTTAGGTCTAGAATGTCCCCCAGAAGAGTGTGTGTTAAGGGCTTGGTGCTATGGGAAGGTGATGGAATCATTAAGAGGTGGGTCTAGCGGAAAGAAGTTAGGTGAAAAGAATATTAGGACTGCAGCCCCTCTCTCTCCCTTTTGCTCCCCAACTGCCATGAGGGAAACAGGCCTCCTCTGCTCCCATCATGATATATTGTGCCACTGCGGGTCCAAAGCAATACGGCCAAACAACCATGTACTAAAACCTCAGAACCCATGAGCCAAAATAAACCTTTCCTCTTTTTAAAGTTTATTATCTCAGGTATTTTGTCACAATAATGGAAAGCAACTAACACACTCCAAACACATAGCTGACCTTGCAGAATATCCCCAAATCTATCACTTCTGACAATGATAGTAAAGGGACATTTCCAGAGTGCTTTCTTATGTTTTATAAAACAGGTGTATATCTGTCATATCATTTGGTCCTCATAACAACTCCAGGATGAAGACCACATATGAGATCTATTAAGAATATAGCTTTGGAGTCCAGTCAATTAGATTAAAATGCTAGACCCTCCATGTACTAACTTGATCACCTTGGAAACTTAATTATCCTCCCTTAAGCTGTACTATGAATAAATGAGATCACGCAGGGAAAACATTTTCCCCATGCTTGGTCCTTGGCAGGCTTACAATAGCTGTTGTTGTTTTTATCTACTGTACTCTATTGCCTGCTTCAGTGATTTCAATAACTTGCTCTTTTCTAATCCAGAAATATACTTCTCAAAATGAGGCCTGAAGACTGTTACTAAACCTACTTAAGCAAACATCAGTATTCACTGAAAGAATGAATGGGAAAAAACTGTAGCTCAGGATCGATCAGGAAAAGAACAATGCATTGGGAAATATTCATTCAGCAAACATTCGCATCTGATTCATAGACCAGGTTATTTAATCTTCATAGCAATATTTTAAGGTAAATATCATCCACTTTTACAGATTATAAAGCTAACTAATCTAACAATTTAGTCATCTTGAATAAATATACACAACTACTATGTGACAAGACCAGACACAGAAACCCAGACCTTTGGATCAGTGTTCATTTTCTGCACCTTGGCCTCATGATGCATTATGTAACAAACAACCCTGTCCATTCCCTCACTAGCAGGCTCCATGGGATGGGACACAATGTCTTTCTAGACCTGACTTACTTGACTATTCAGCATGACTTACTTGTATACAGCAGTGGCGTATCTGAAAATATCATATGAATGTTAACAGAATCAATCAGCCTTAACTCCAATCTGGTCCAGATTGTACCTTGCAATGGGAAAATTAAAAATTAAAAATAAAGAAATCAGCAAAACCTCCTCATGACCACCTCCTTTCATGTTCTCATTCTTTGATTCTATCCACTTCTTTGTTAATTTCCATTGCTGTGACAAAATACCTGATAAAAACAACTAGAGAAGATAAAATATCTATTTTGGTTCATGGTTTCAGAGGTTTTGTCCACTTCACGTAGCTCTGTTGCTTCTGGCCTGTGACGTCAGCATGTCATGGCAGGGAGCACTTGGTAGAGCAAGGCTGCTCACCTCATGGCAGCTGGAAGCAAAGAGAGCAAGCAAAGAAAGGGTTGGGGACAAAATATATCCTTCAAAGGCATGCCAGTGACCTAGGTCCTGCAGCTAGGCCCCCTTCCCCCGCCACCTCCAAAGGCCCACCCAGCTATGAATCCGTCAATGGATTACTCCATTTTTGAGGTCATGATCCAGCCACCTCCTAAAAGCCCTACCTCTGAATACCCTGCACTGGGACCAGGCCTTACACAACGTGAGCTTCTGGGGATCCTTCAGATCCAAACGATAACAACTTCTCACACACTGTTTACTGGTTCAAAGTGAAAGGAGGAAAGAGGACTTGATGAGCAAGAAGGTTAGAAAGGAAATAGGTTACACACACTCAAAACTGAAAACGTGTAATGAAAGCCTGCAAGAAGAGGATGGAGCCACTGCCCTCCAGCTCCAGCTCCGTCCCAAGCCTGCAAGTGGACGCACTCTGGTCCCATTGTCCTCTCATGAGACTTGCCCAGGCTGAGGGACACAGAAGGTGCTGCACATCCAGGTGAGCAAGTGACCGGGAGGGCATGGTTGAGACGACTGCACATTAATTCACTCTGTGATTCTATCAGTTCATTTATAGAGCATCTTCTATGTGTCTGCATGGAGCAAATATTTTTGTTTGTTTGTTTGTATTTTTGCGGTGCTGGGGATTGAACCCAGGGCCTTGTGCTTGCAAGGCAAGCACTCTACCAGCTGAGCTATCTCCCCAGCCCTCATGCAAATATCTTTTAAAAAGTTTGCTAAATGAATCTAATCCTTCCAATTGCAGTGAACAGATAAACCAATTTATACCTTCGAGGAACCTATAGTCTAGCTTGAATAACAAATATTAAAAAGCAATTACACTAATAATTATTTACTTTTAATTGTAATCAATCATTTAAAAAAGAAGTCCAGGGTGTCATTGTTGGTGGGACTGCGAATGAGTACAACCACATTGGAAAGCAGTAAGGAGGTTCCTGAAAAGACAGGAATAGAACCACCATGTTACCCAGCTATCCCACTCTTTGGTATTTATCTAAAAGAACTAAAATCAGTATACTATAGAGATACATGCATACCAATGTTTATAGCAGCACAGTAGCCAAGTTATAGAACCTGTCCAGGTGCCCATCAGTAGATAAATGGGTAAAGAAAATGTGGTATGTATATACAGTGGCCTTCTACTCAGCCTTAAAGAAGAAAGAAATCATGTCACTTGCTGGTAAGTGGGTGGAACTGGAGAGCATCATGCTAAGTGAAATAAGCCAGACTCAGAAAGTCAAGGGTTGAATGTTTTTGCTCATATATGGAAGCTAGAGAGAAAAATAAATAAATAAATAAAAATGGGGATCTTATGAAAATAGAAGGGAGATAATAGAGCAGAAGTGGAGGAGGGAGGCATGGAGGAGGAGTGGAAGAAAAGGGAAGAACTTTGGAACAAAGTTGACCGAATGATGCTAGGTGCACATGGGATCACACCACAGTGCATTCCATTTTTATTTATAACTATAATGCATCAGTTAAAAATAAATAAATAAATAAATAGGAGGAAGACCAATAGCATAAAGAAAGGGGTGGGGGAGGTGGAAGGGGAGGGAAGAGGTTAGTACAGGGGATTGAAATGGAGAAAACCATGCTATATGCATTTATGAATATGTCGAAGTGAGCCCCACTATTAGGTACAACTATAATGCACTAAATTTTTTTTTGGTGGTGCTGGGGATTGAACCCAGGGCCTTGTGCATGCGAGGCAAGCACTCGACCCACTGAGCTATATTCCCAGCCCCCTAAGTTTTTTTTAATTTAAAAAATTAAAATAAATAAATGAATACGTGGAGAAAGTGCACTAATCAGGAAAAAAAAAAAAAGAATATGATGAGAGCAAATGATAAAGGATGCTACCCTAGAGAGGGCGTAAAGGAAGAGGTCCTTGAGCATTAGGGTGACATTAAGAGAAGGAAGGGGAACTCCATTTAAGCAGAGAGGAAGGACCAGGATTCCAGGCAGGAAGCAGCAGACTCTTCATCAGGGCCCATGAGCCAAGTGTTGTGCTCCTGCCTTCCTCACGACCGCACGACCTCATGACCTCATGACCTCATGACCTCACCAGTCTCCCTGGGTCGTTCCTCTCCAGTCCCACTACTCGTTCTCTCCATTAGGCACGTCAGACTTGTTTCTGTCTCATGAAACACTGGCATTTGCTCTTCCCTCGGTGGGGACTACTCTCACCCCAGCTCTCCACATAACTGGTCCCCTCCTCTGGGTCCCAGTCCCCACACTGCTCCTAGAAGCCTACCCCCAACCCACATGCAAGATGCAGCTCCACGCACTGCCACTGGTCACCATCTCGGTTCCCCAGGTCCTTCACAGCGCTCACCGGTGCCGGATGGTTGGCTTCCTTTGGGGTCTACTTTTCCTACCTAGAAAGTGAGTTTCATGAGAATCAGAATCCGTGGGCCTGACCCCAAGTAATCACCCCATAACAATGGAATGAAGGAATAAAGATTCGCATTTATGAAGTCCTTATGTTGGCAAGGGATGTGGCATATTCTGGGAACAGAAAGGCCAGGGTGGTTAGAACACAGGTGAATGTTTTATGTAATGTTTGTTGTTTTCAAATGTACAATATTGACAGTGTCCCTCTGTATCTGTGGGGGTTTGGAATCTACAGATTCAACTATTGCAGGTCAAAAATATTTGAAAAAAAATTGCATTTCTAATGAACACGTAAACTTTTTCCTTGTCATTATTCCCTAAACAATATAGTATGAAGATTATTTATGTAACATTTACATGGTATTAGGTGTTATAAGTAATCTAGAGATGATTTAAAGCATATGGGAGGATGTACCTAGATTATATGCAAATACTCAGCCATACCAGCCTAAGGGAGGTCACCCATTCCTTTACAATCTGGCTCTGGGACAAGGCAGGGGGAATATCCTTTTAGTGGACACAGGGCACACTAAAGACTCATAACAGGGCTAGACCAAGTTCATCAAATAGGAGCGTATGTTTTATTCTGAGTTTGGGGGCAGGAAGGTATTGTTTCCAACATTAGCATAATTTTTTCCAACCTTTCACCCCTTGCTCCAGCCATTAACCCCAGAAAGTGGAGTGAGTGAGGTGGGAAGGTGGGCAGCTGAATATTAGTACAACGTGAGGAAGGGTATTCCACTGGCACGAGCCCTTTCCCCCAGAGCTTCCGGGGCTCCCTCACACATGGCTTTGAAGTAGGTGGTTTGAAAACAGAGCCTTCTAAGGAAATTTTACCATAAAGTATCACCCTGCAGTTCCTATGCCAGCTCTCCTGCCCTGCCCTCCAACGCAAGCCAAAGCACTCAGAAGGAATTGGCAGATGGTTCTCAGCCTCGAATATTCTATGCAAGCAAAACCACTTCATGTCTCTAAGATGGCTGCCCAGGATTGATTATGGATTAATTTTGGGAGGAGAGACCAGCTAACAGTCCATACTATTCTAGTAAGAAGTTTACAATGCTCTGTTCAAGATTCGGAGTCCTAGAGGCTGATTGTTCTAATCTAGGTCATGGGCCTTTCCTTTGGCTAAGGGAGAAAAAGCAACCTTGTTTTATATGCCCTTCAGCACTGTACACAATGGGAGACAGGTAATACACAAAATAGACATGGGGGTGTCTCACAGTAGGAAATGTCATGAGGCTGAAACCCCAAAAATGTGCCCTACAATGAATGAAGAAGGGGAGCAAGAATTAAGATTTCTTGAGCACTTGCATATACCACACACACAGAACATGAATTACCTTACATGTACACATATGTCATTTCATCCTCAGTCATTCTGAAAGATAGAGACTTTATTCCCATTTGACAGATGTGGAAATTGAGGATCAGAGAGGTTAAGTGGCTAGCCCAGCACTACCCAACTGATGAACATGGAAGAGAACACCTGAACTCAGGTTGATCTAATATTTGCACCTTAACTATGTCCCAAGCTTAAGTAACAGTTATTCATGGGTTATCGTGAGTCCTCAGGTATATATTGATTGGGGTTTTAGAAGGCAGAAAAGGCAATGCTTTATTTACTGACTCAATTGATGAAATAAAGAGTTTTTGCAAGGTGTAGTAAGGGACTGGACTAAGAACGGGAAGAAGGGAGTTCACATCCGGCTCTGCACCTTGTGATGACGTGACCCTCAGTGTCTGAGAGGGTTCCTCAGCTAACGCTATCTGACGGGTACCTCAGAGGGGATGGCAAAGGCACAGGCTCTGGCATCTCTACCATTTCTTAACCTGTCTGTTAGGCAGTTTTCCATTAGTATATCAAATACATCAGACAATCAACTTACAAAGAGAAAAGGTTTGTTTTGGCTCACAGTTTTAGAAGATCCATTCCATTGCCAGGCAGACATGTTGCTTTCTGGTCTCTGGGGGAGGGGGCAGTGCGTCACAGGGAGAGCACATGGCAGAGATAAACCACTCGCCTCACGGTCAGGAAGCAAAGAGAATGAGCCAGGCACCATGATCCTCCTCGGGCACACTCCAGCAACCTAACCACATCCTACCAAATCCAGTTTTCACCACCTCTCAAAGCTCCAGGCTGGGGGGCCAAGCCTTTAAACACATGGGCCTTTGGGGGACATTTCAGATCCAAACTTACTACTTTCTAAGTCTCACTTTTCCATACAAGAATATATATACACACACATATATTTATAAACATACAAATGTGAATTAGAGATGATCTTTTATATAAACATACATATGCATATCTATTATACATACATATACATATACATACATATTATATATTATATGTATCATATGAATATGTATGAATGATATGTATGTATGTATGTATATATTATATGTATCATATGAATATGTATGAATATGTATGAATGTATTATAAGATTAAATGAGATTACATAGACAGATCTTGAGCACAAATTACATGCTCAATAAATATCCCTTTTCACATCCCATAATTCTCATGAGAATGAGGAAAGTTAAGGAATGTGAAAATGTTTTAAAAGTTGTGACATCCTGTTACAAATATTATTAAATATAACTAAAACTGCTAATAATATCCAATTTAGAAAGAAAAATTTAAAAACAAAAACAATTTATCAGTGGCCTGAAAAATGATGGCTGAATAGTCATTTGAAAAAAAAAGTTAATAACTGGTAGAAACAAATATGGAGTGTGACGGACAGCAGCTAGCTGTTCACTAAACCCATCTCCTCACAGCGAATCAAAAACTTCCAGTCTCTCTTGCACTGAAGTGTGACCATGAGACTGAGTCCAGCAAACAAATATGCCCTAAGAATCTTCTGGGTACAATCCTTCATAAGCTTTCCTTCAGAACTTCTGAAAAACACCTGTTCATTTTGCAGAGCTGCAAGGTGGAAAGAGCCTGGGTCTCTAAATTTCTGCTTGGAAAAACTGATCACTGAGCATAGACGTAACATTTTGGCTCTACACAAACCAAAAAGAAGAAAAACGTTTCTTGTTGTAAAATTAGTATGTTTTAGCATTAATATATTTTAACATATGTATATAATGTTACATTATATATATTTGTGTGGATGTTAAATGTGTCTACACACACACACACAGACACACACACACACACACACACAAATTTGTAACATTATAGCCAACATTATATGAACTCAGGGTTTCTCAGACTCAGAGTTACTGATAATTTAGGCCAGATACTTTGTTGTGG
Source organism: Sciurus carolinensis (assembly GCF_902686445.1). Classification (NCBI taxonomy): domain Eukaryota; kingdom Metazoa; phylum Chordata; class Mammalia; order Rodentia; family Sciuridae; genus Sciurus; species Sciurus carolinensis. The sequence continues at coordinate 158,121,841 of NC_062213.1, read as the reverse complement.
GAGCTGTTCTGTGCTCCTAGTATTAAGCAGAAATCTCTGACCTCTACCCACAAGATGTCAGAAGCATCCTCTCTCTCCATGGCAACCTAAAATGTCTCCAGACATTGCCAGTGTCCCCTGAGGGGCCAAACTGTCCATGGTTGAGAATCACTGCCTTAACTATACTTGGGAATTAATTCACTTGAAAAAATTAAAATCTCTGCAAGATTGAGGTAGAAGAAATGACTTTGCCCCAACATAGTGGTAAAACAGCTTAGGATTCAAGCCTAGGGCAAGGAATTTGTGTCCAGGAGCAAATTTGCTGAATGAATTCTAAGTATTAAAATTTGTAAACAAAATTACATTTCACCCTGCTGGTGCCCTGCAGCTGGATTAGAGAGAGCATGCCAAAGGCCGGGCCTGGCCCCTCTGAGCTCTCCCACCACTGCAAAACTATTTCTCGAGGTGGTTTATGCCTGGGTTTGGCCATGGTCCTGGAAAAGAAGTGGCTTGGTCTTTCATCAGAGCTATAGTCTCCTGCTTGTCCTCGGTGTATAGGAATATAAAGATCTGAGAGTGTAGATGGTTTAACATAAAAATCCTCCCACTGCACAGCTTTCAGAAATCATTTTGGTGGAGTAAAAACCAAGTGGCAATATATGAGCACTTTCTCTTAAACATTTTATTCATCATTCTAAAAAAACTCATAATGCAAAAATTTTCAACTTATAAAATATCCACAAGATAAAAATTTTTTCATTTCCTTTCTTCTTTTTCTTCACCTCTTTTGAAAGATTCCCCTTTTATATTACTATGCTAAAAACATATTAGAGAATCCACAAAGATCTGCTGATCCAGTTTAATCCTGCATGTTTCTACAAATCAAAGGGATGTGTTAATCTATTTGAGTAGGTATTTCCTTCTCAACTTCGATAAGTACAACACATAAAAATTTTAAAATATAAAACAGTAAACTTTTAGAAGGAATAGTGACTTTTTCTCCCTTTTCCTTGATTTTCACAACAACTTCTATCAACTCAGACCTGACAGTAATGAGCATCTACTGAAAACTGCCAAAGTGGAAAAAGTCCTGCTAACAAGGAAAAGGATCATGCTTTTGATGGAATCTTGAAGTTTTCTGTGAATTTCAAATTTTATTTTTTATTCCTTTTTAAAGAATCTCACATTACAAATGCTACTCATAATGATTTTTATTGGTTTTTTTTTTATATATTTTAAACAACTTTTTGAAAGTTGTATGATGAATTCAGGAATAGGACAGGAGGCGGGTATGTATGGAATTTTGGAATCTATCAAAATGTGAAGACTATAGCTTAATTTTTATTTTTAAAAAATATCACATAAGACAGAATTAAAATCAGGTTATCTACAAATCTTCCCTATGTATATGTGTGACATCTCTATACTGTCAGTAACTTAATTTGCTACTTCTTTCCTAAGAGCATAGGCAGGTAGGAACTGGCTCTGCTTAATTTGTACTTCTCAAGGGAAAACATGCCAAACTAAGAGGGGCAGGAAATTTTTTGTATGTAGTTAAGTCTAAAGAGAATCACTAGTATTAACCAGTTAAGCTACTGAGAAATCAAAGTACCATCACTAACCACCATCTATGAGCAAACACCCCCAAACTTCCCATACAAATATTGCCTGCCACTGTATGCAACCTTACAATTAGATAAATGGAGCTGCTCTTGAGTCCCCTCCGTTATCATTACATTATATTATGATTTCAGTTAGGCGATTCTGTGCATACACTGGAAATATATATGTACAGTAAATCTCTTTCTATAGCTGCATTAATATTCAGCATGTATATGATAGCTAGCAATAGCACATCATTCATTTTCAAATCTGTGCGCATTCTTGTTATGCATTTGCATCAAAGAACAGAAAGCCCGTGAGTAATCCTTCAAGGAAAAGTTAGCCGAGGCTGGGTTGACTGTGTGAATGGGAGGAGGGAACATCTCAAAGAACTCAAATTACCTCTTTGTTGTGTTCATTGGAATCTGGAGAAAAAATGCACCAGTTGGCCCACTGCACATTTTGCGGTAACCCTGGTGGCAGCAATATGTCCAGAGCCTTCTGCCTAGCAAGAGCTTTCCCAGCTGAAATTTGGGGATCGACTAAAAAAGTTCTTCCCCTGAAGATGGATTAAATTGATCATTTTTTCCTAGACATAGTGCACTTCAGGCTCATTTTGCTTTGTAATTAAGAAGAAAGCCAGAAACATCATTTACACATTAAGAATTTAATAGATATATTTTTCTAGCTTTATGCATTAGCACAGGACAGCCCATTAATGAAATAAGTCTTCCTTCAGGGTCAATTTAGATGGCTGTAATCTTCTGCAAATATATTGCAAATGAGGATCATTTAATGATCTTAAAACTAACTGCCAGGAGAGGATTGTTATAACTCTCCAGACAACAAAAAGAGACTTGGCATGGTGAGCGGTATCCTTCCTTTAATTTAACAAATGTTTAATTCCTGGTCACTACATTAAAAAAAAATTTGCAAATATTATCTTCCGTTTAGGTTAGTCTCTGACTTGCTGACCTGGGAGGTTAATTCTGATTATGGAAAACTCAGGGTGGCATTAAATGATCAATAAAAGAAAGAGAGCGTTGCACTGATAAAATACATCCTTCCCTTTACATTGCCTTTATGATTGTCAGCCTCTGCCAAGCTCCCCTTGGTCTGGCGCAGCTCACCCCCAGCTGCAGAACTTTCTGCCTGACTCCAGTAGCCCGTATATATTGATATCTACTGTCATAACAATACTTAGCATGTGTGCAGCATTCAAGCATTTTAAAAATTTCCTCGCACGTGTGATCTTATTTGCCTCTGAAAACAACATCAGATGGCAGGTGTGCAGCATGTCACTTTCCCTTTTATAACAACAAAGGAATCTGAGGTTCAAAGGGACTAAATGCTGGGCTCAAGCCCACGCTCCATTGCACTTCCCCTACCCCTAGCAAGCCAGAGCTGAACCTCAGGGCTTCTGACTCTTGATTCAGTCTCCATCCGTGACACTCTGGTAAGCCTTCACCTTTGGGAAAGGAAACTGTGGAGGCCTGAAGGGAAGATTTGGTACAAAGCATGCATGCCTTCAGAGAATGTTCAGTCTAGCTGGAGAAACGACAGATTCCCCCCACCCCCAAAATATAGCAGACTGTCTATGTGTGTGATAATGGTCAAAGCAACAGAAAACATAGTGTTAACGAAGCTCATGGAACAGCTGGGGTGTAGCTCAGTGGTAGAATTCATGCTACGCACAAGGCCCTGGACTCAGTTCCCAGTTCCTTAAAAAAAAAAAAAGTTCATGAAAAGAAGAAATTTTATGGGATCTCTAAGTCAGGAAAAATTTCCTAGAAGAGGAAAACTTGAAAGAAGGGCAATAATGTGGGAGAAATTAAAACTGTCAGGCAAGAGGCAAAGTATAAGAACATAGGATTGAGCTGGGGGTGCAGCATTTACCAAACATGTGTGAGGCTCTGGATTTGATCCTCAGCACTGCATAAAAATTAATTCGTTAATTAATTAAAAATAAAGATTTATTTAAAAAAAAGAACATAGGACTTTGAAGGCTGAGGGGCCTGGCTTCAAGTCCTGGCTCCACTGTGAACTGTGTGACTCTGATCAAATAACTTAATTTCTCTAAGCCTCAATTTTTTACCTGTAAAGTGGGAATAATAATAACACCTACCTCCCCAAGTTATTATTAATAACATGGGGTAATGTACCCCAAGTGCTTGCACAGAATCAGTGTTCATTACTGACACGATTTAAGTAAAGGAATAGAAAGATGAGATGTAAGAAAGGTTTCCAGAAAATGATAATTAAACTAGTCAGGTTTGAGCAAACTTTTGTGAAAAAGAGTAATGAGAAAATCTTGGGGAAAGATCTGATTAGATTGTGGGGACCCTTGAGTGGCATAACAGGTTTTGCCTAGAGGCTTTCTGTTCCTATTTGCAATTCACAATTCTTTCTGGAAGGGCCAGAATGCAGCTCAGTGATTAAAGCACATTTACCTCACCTGTGCAAGGTTGTGGGTTCAATTCCCAGAACTGAAAAAAAAAAAAAAAAAAAAAACTTTCCAGAAACAAAACCTTATATAAAATAGATGCAAGCACACTAGCTAGTGTAGAGAATCTAGAGCCCACCTGCTCAGCACTTTCCCACCATCCACAGAGTCCCTTGGAAGAAAACCGTCTCCTGGCGGGAAGAACCTGGGAAATCTTCTGCTCAGGCAAGTGACATGAACACTCATCTGGCAGCAGCAGGCAGAATGCAAGGACAGAGACATGAGCGACTGCTTTGCACCTGTTATGGCAGTCAGGTTGATATGAGTTTGGAATGGAATGGAGCTGTGGCAATAAGAACAGAGAGGGACAGGTGCCAAAGACATTACCAAAGACACCTTGAGAATTCTTTGTGAGTTGTCTGGGGAGGGGAGGCTGAGGGGAAAAGGATCAAAGATGGTTCATGGGCTATGGTCCCAGCAATCACTGGTGGGTTAGCGCCACTCTTCAATTACCAAGGAAATCTTGTTCATTCTAGTAGGTAGTAATGATGGCTAAGTCTAGTTTTGATTTCACAAAATTCTGAGTAGTTTGGAGTAAAAATAACTAAGTTTATTGTTTGGGATGATGCTAGATATTAATCAGTAGGGGATAGAGTGGGAAATGAGGTTCCTGGTCAAAAAGTTTAGAAAACAGAGTTGAATAAAGTTAAACAGGTGTCCTTGCCCAGACTTCTGATTCTTGAACCTGCTGTGGTGCACTGTGAACTTTTAAGAGAAAGATGGAATAAGCAGCTTCCCTCAAATTTATTTAGCCAAGAGCCCCTCCCCACCTTAAGAAATATTTCTTTTGGATTAATGTATCTTGGAACTCATTTTCACATATGCTGCTCTGTGGAAGCCCATAAAGACCCTTGATCAAAAATTTATTCCAATGATCACTCATTGGAAAGGCACCAGGTGTCAGGGACAAGACTTCTGCCCTCAAGGAACTCAGGGTTTGGGGGGAGCTGGCTCACCTATAACTCACACTATATACTTCCAGTATTTACAAAATTCAGGAAACATTTTGAGAACAGCAAGTAATTCATGTGCCTATAAATAAGAATGCCAAGGAGGTTATGAGAAAGATAGGCGACGAGGCTGGAGAACTAGGCAATGTCATTATTATCATTATTATTAGCTATCATCTATTGAAAGCATGCTATATGTTAAGAATCATGCCAAGTATCTTACATGCATTTTCACATCAATAAATGTTCCTTATAGTCCCTTAAGGTAGATACTATTATCATTCATAGTTTCAGATGCAAAAACAGAGGCTTCGAGAGGTGACTGAACTTACTCAAGGTCTCATGCATCTTACATTGCAAAGCCCAAACACAACCCCAGACCTCTCAGAGCTGGAGTTTGTGTGCTTAACCATTTTGCTTCATGGGCTTCTTGAGCCATCCTAAGGAATTTGGACTCTGCACGGAAGCCTCGAGGAGCCACAAAGATTCTATATCTCTTCCCCTCCTTTGACAAATCTCTGAAAACACTTTGAGTCAGATCCATACACAAAACAGAAGGAAATGACACTTGCTAAACTAGCAAATCACATCTGCCTTGCAGGGATGCTCATAAGTCACAACCTTCAAACTGCCTGGGGATTTTCAAATGAAAGGCCCTTCCTTATGTGCCTGCAACTGACTATCCTGCTGGGTTATCTTTTTCAGTAACTGCTTCTGAGGTTGGCAACGCTGCCCCATGAACATCTTGCTTTATTTTACCTTCTTCAGACAATCTGCAGCCCTAACCATCCCGCCTGTTGTGTGGGTTTCCTGAGATCTAGCTTTCAAAGTCATGCATTCTCTGGTAAGTGTATTTTAAACCCTGCACTATCACATTAAAAAGAAATGGCCGTCATTCTGCCCTGGAAACTGTTCCCTAGCATGACATTACTTTAATTCACTGGCTCCTTGTAATCAAGATCTAATAAACAGCACCTTTAAATAAGTCCTACACACAGCCTGCATTGTTGCAATCAATTGAACTACTTAAAAAAGAAAACCTCCAAGGCTGTCCGGAGGCGTTCTGTGCTTCCCTCTGTTTTATGGTACAACCTTAGACACAATGTGTAAAAAGGTCAAGACAGCATGCCGGCTTCAGCCTTAAACAGCAGAACACTAATTAGTTTTAGAGACAATGGGCTTCTGTGAGTGTGTTCTAATATTTTGATGCTTAGTTTTGTTTGAAACTTCAACCACGGGACACAAAGCTCCTCTCTCTCCCAGCTTTGCCTGTCCTGATTTTTCCACTCCATCATGTTTTTGAACTAAGCACGCATATTTTCTCTTTTTGTATTTTCGTTGAAAGTTTGTTCCAAAACTTAATTTCTTTCCAAATGGTTCACTGAAAAGGAGAAACCATAAGGCAATTTAAAGTGGAACCCCATACTTCTCTATTAGTTTTAAGCATGTTTTCAAATCTCAGGTGTAAGTTGCATTAAACATATTATCAATGGGTTTTTAATATATATGCAAGTCTTCTATGTTGTAAATGATTGAACATTGATTTCTTTATGATAAATTTTTTAAAAAATGGATTTCCAAGTTCCTGAATTATATTTTAAATAAACTGGAGAAATAATGTAGTTCTTTAAAACCATACTATTGCTGTTTTTATTTTTTCCATTACATTTGTCTCTATCATTTGGAGTTTTTCTTTTTTTTTTTTTAATCTATATTCTTACTCTTTCCTATACATGGGCAAATTTCTAGAACTTTCTCCAGGAAAAGCAATTAAAACTAAAGAAAATAACAGAATTTGAGATATTATCGACAAATTGATATCTTCTTCAAAATACGAATTAGTATAAATAATTATGGTACAGTATAATATAGTGTAACTTTCTATAAAATGAAAGACAAACTGAATGAATTTTCCACTCTTAACTTAGGAATTACCAGTTCCTTATACACGTCAGATTTGCATTACCTTTCAGTATTGCTCATTGCTTCTCAAAAGTCAGTCTGAAGTCAGGACTTACGTTGGTCACTCTCTTTTCAAGAGGTCCTTGGCCAGTGCTTGTGTGGCATCTTTGGGGCTGGGCGTGGTGGCTCAGGGGCAGAGCACTTTCTGGCCCTGCCAGGCCCTGGCTTCCACCCACCGTAGCACCACTACCAAATGAAACAAACCAAAACAAAAAACTTCTGTTGCTGGTCTCCCATGGGATTAAAAGCAATCAAATCTGTAGGTGGGGAAAAAAAAATCCATACTCTTCTTGATCCCCGGAGCTGACATAGCTGTGGTCTACAGAAGCTGAACTTTCATTAAAAGAAAATAGAGTCCCTGGCCCTTCATCCTGTAAAGATGGCGTCTTTATACTGTAAATCAATACCCTGCTGTTGGGTTTGCTCTGTGGCTGCACAGACCAAGACAATATAGCAAGGAGGGACGTGGGCGCACTCCTCCAAGCTGTTCCTCTTAACCCCGCTTCAAAACTGACTTCTCGCTGCTTCCGTGGTGCCAATTTAATTGTTACTAGGTCAGACCTGAAGAAACAAATCCAGCTATAAGGCCAATTCTTTGTAATCACGGTGGGATATATGTGGGTGTGCTATAAACTGCCAGGCACCGTACTAACGCATAAGGGCACTACCTTATTTTATCCTGTTTGATAGTTACTGTCCCCAATCTCTATTTTGAGAGGAGAAGCCTGAGACTCAGAGAGGTCAAATCCCTGACTTAAGATCACACAGCTCATTAAGGGGAGAAGTTGGGACTCTAAATCAAATCTGTTCCATCTCAGATTTTAACCTCTTAACCATGATATTATGTTGTCTGGCAAAGTAATCATCTAATTCTGCTTTCATTTTTATTCTGAACCGTTCCTGAATATTTCTAAGAATTTGCCTCACAATGACTACTATTTAGAATAAAATGATATTTTCTGGCTCATATACTTTCAACACTCAACAGAAGTGACACTCAAATCTTGAGGCATCTTTACTTCAAGGACTAGGAAAAAGCACACAAGGCATGTTGCCGAACAAGCTGTGTATTTGAACAAGTTACTTAACCTTTCTGAACCTTACTTTCTCATCCGTAAAATGGAGGTAACACTAGGTATCTTCCAGGCTCATTGGTAGGATAAAAGTCAATAATTTATCAAACACTAATTCCATGCCAGACTCTGTACGAGTACTTGACTGTCTCATTTCTACAATATTTGTCAATTAAACCTATTTTTAAAACTATCTTTAAAAAACCCATCTTGTTTCATTTAATCTTCCCAATAATCCTCTGAATTTACTTATCCTGACAAGTAGTCATCCATTCATTCAAAAATTTTTTGTGAGTGTTAAGAATGTAGTGTTCTTCCTGAAAGACACTGTTACTGTCCCCTCAACTGGCAATCGTGGTTAAGGATGATGATAGAACTCTGGGCTTCTGCTGTTCTTGGATTTTGATTGGGTAGGAGGATCTCTACTTGGCTTGGCAGCCTTTAAAATGTGTGGTATAGAGTCAGACTGTTTGGGGAGCAAGTTAAGATGATTGCCTGAGGCTTTCACATGCAGCCAGTGATGCTTGCTGAGAAGTCTTCTCTGGCAGCGAGGCCAGGGTGGCTGCCTGCTGCCCTCACACCCAGCCCACGTCCAGGATGAGCTCATAGTGTGCTCTGCCTGAAGTCCCCGCCTCCTCCTCAATTTTTTCAGTTCTACTTCCTGTTATTCATTAGTTCATTCAACACATATTTACTCAGGGCGGACTGCCTATTAGAATTTGACATACCTTCATTAGTTCATTCAACACATTTATTGAGTGCCAACTGTCTACCAGGAACTGGTCTGGGCGCTGAGAATTCAGCCGCCAAATAAAAGAATAATAGTGAGGTTCTAAACCAGAGCTCACATTTTAGTGCAATAATGAATCACTCATTATACCCGTCCCAGAGTGGAGCATTGTGAACCAAGGATGGACATGGTCACACACCACCAGGTTTCAAACAGAGCTCTAGTGACACAGTATCCCATCAGAAACCGCCTCGCTAGTGAACCACACATAGACCTCTGGCTTCTGAAATAACAGCAACCTGGTTAGGTGGGCAAACAGACTGTCACGCCGCCTTTGGCTAAATTCAGAACTGGGGGCCTTCCATGTTCCTGCTCTTCCCTCTAAGGAGTCACCCTAATTTCAGCGTGACAGTTCAACCTATTGCTTTTCTGGTCCCATTTCATCATCACCTGCTGCTGGTGCCCTGGCTTGTGCTCCCCTGTGCCCCAGCTGTGCTCCATCTGATCATCAATGTGACCAGGAAGGGAGCATACAAAGTGTCTTTGCCTGGCTCTGATGACCTGGATTTCTTTCTGGAAAAATCTAGACCACCAACTTAAAAAGAAAAAAAAAAAAAAAAGTCACATATGAATTGTATTTTAATAGCAAGTAAATTATTTTTCAAGAATGTAGCTACTAAAGCACCACAATACCCAATACGTCTTGGTTCCTAACTCAATATTTTTAATTACTTGTCTTTATTGGTCAGACAAAATGTAGAGTCAAGTTTCAAGTAATACCTTTTATTGGACTAATGGTAGAATATTGACAGATAAGCTTTGGGGATACAGAAAACTCCCCTCAAGGTCAGGAAGGGATTGACTCTGAGGAAAGGATTTCCGTAGGCAGAGAAGCCTCTCTGTCAATATGGTACAGATTGTCCGATAAACAGTATTACTCAAAACACCATCAGGGGTTTCGCTTTGTCATTTAAAAAAAAATTAGTCTTGTGAGCTAAAGATGTCATTATATAGGATGGAGCTTATATAAGCCAGTCATGTGATCTTTCCAAACTTCCATTTCGTTATCTTAGAAATGAGGATAAGAGCCAGGAGCAGAGGCCCATTCCTATAATCCCAGCAACGTGGGAGCCTGAGGCAGGAGGATCGAAAGTTCCAGACCAGCCTTGGCAATTTAGCAAGACCCTCAGCAACTTAGCGAGACCCTGTCTCAAAAAAAAAAAGCTGGAGGTATGACTCTCCTGGAGAAGTAAATCTATCCTCTTGACATCACATGATTGTGTTTTATCATTAGCTAACATTGGTGAAAACATTTTTCTAATTGGAAAGTGTGATGAAATATGTGATATAATTATTATTGATCACTGATGTCTAAATTATTAATGATAATAAACTTAACACATAACAAAAAAGTGCTAGCACTGAAAATTACCACGGTGGGAGTCCTTTTGAAATTTGTTTCAATGCCGATGATTTATAATGCTAGTTCAAGTTAGCGTGATACTCCTGCGTCCCTACTGTGGGCCAGGTGACATCATTCTCCACCAGCATCGTCATTCAGAGGCAGAAGCTGCTAATAATAAAACAAGCGAGATGCTGTGCACAGGGAAAGGCAGTCCTTGTCCCACACCAGGCAACACCACTCTTCCTTCTTACTCTATGGGCCGTCCTTTTCCAGGCTGTGGGGGCGAGCCATTCCATTAACAAAACCCTAATGATCTGAAAAAGAGCAAATCGATGCTTCTTGGTGCCTTTCAGCAGTTCCCAACAAAAGCTCTGTGTTCTGTTCCAGAAAGAACGGTAGGATTCTGAAGAGGCTCTTCTTTCATTCTAGAGCACCCAAGGTAACAATTCCCTTGACTTCCTTTGTAATCAAATCCAAATAAATAAACCAGTACTTCCAAGGAGCCCTAGGAGTCTAGCCTTGTCTATGCAAACTGACGTAAACACCTCATCCTTGAAAAGCATCATCCTCAGTTACACAAAAGATTGACCTTTTCAATAGCAGCCACTCAGGGCAATTCAGTGTATTTGCTTGAATCTTAATTTTTTCCAAAGTAATAGAGGTTATAGCAGCTCTATCATTTTTGCTAAAAGATATTATTTTTATTTTTTCCTGCCCTTTTTTATTTGAGACAAATGTTGTTTTTTTTTTTTTGTAATGGAGATTGAACCCAGCGGGTCTTTACCACAGAGCCACATCGCCAGTTCTTTTTAAATATTTTTAGTTTGAGACAAGGTCTCACCAAGTTGCTGAGGGCCTCACTAAGTTGCTGAGGCTGGCCTAGAACTTGAATTCCTCCTGCCTTAGCCTCCTCAGTTCCTGGGATTTCAGATATGCACCACTATACCGGGCTCCAAAGCTGCTATTTTTAAAAACGACTCATTGGACAAGAGTATTCAGGACCAGCTAACTACTTCTTGACGGTGCTTCTCCTGTAAGAGGCAGTAAGTTGCAAGAGTGAGTTTTCTAAGGAACTTCACAATGCTCTTTGGAGACTTTTTTTGAGAGCTCCATTTGAAATCCATGTCTATAGGGAACCATCTTAACTGCATTAACTGAGGATGTCAATGGAACAACTGGTTTCATAGATACTTTTTGCTAAAAGAATTCACAGACTCAAATATATTGATGTCTTATTAAACAAACTCAAATTTGGCTAATTTTGCTCATTTCTTCAATAATTCATCCAACAGTTCTTTCCTGGGTACCTGTGCACCGGCCACTGTGCTAGACGTCAGGTCATTCAGTCTGCCAGGTCATTCAGGCTGCGAGAGACACACAAAGAGATGCCAGTGGAGATAAGGCCAGGAAGGGTGAGAAGAAAGGTTCCCAAGAAAAGATGAGGCTGGGGCAGAGGTGTGAAATGCAGGAGTCAGCTGGAGAAACAGGGAGCTAGTGGAGAGGGAAATCCAGAAGAAATAACATATACCAAGGCCCCGGGGCAGGAAAGCAAACCTCACAGTGTCTACCATAGGATGCCCACTCAGTTCCTCCATAAGCTGGTCTCAGCTTCCCAGGTACCTCAGCACCCACGAAGCTCCTGGGCTGCTCTGTCATCAAGGTCTCTGCTTAGTGTCCTCAACCGTGCTTCGGGTAATCTGGGTGCCTCAACAAAGCCCTTCCCTGGGTGGAGGAGGGACACGGCCCACATGCATCACACTTGAGGAAAGCAAAGATGTATTCTAAAAATGCTTGGCCTCTGGGAAACCCAGTCCTGAAGGACAGTGGGAGTTATTTGTGAAGTTGAAATCATAGCCTTCAGCCTTATTATTGCAATCAATCCAAAATTTGCCCTCCGTGAGAAGCCATGTCCTTCTCCTCACACGGAAGATAGCTGGGCTTCCTTTCTCATTTCTAACGTCACCTCAGGCTGTTGTCCAAAGAATCTCCATTCCCAGACAGCAAGTGCATTCAAATGAAAAAGGAAATGAAGGTAGGTGAAGGCAAAACTGGGAGCAGACACCAAACTTGAAATATCAAGAAATCAATAACTGTACACACAAAACTCAATTGCACTATTTTATATTCAGGCCATTTATTCACTCGGACTACTGTTTTGTCCAAGATGCCTTTTTAAAAGGTGATGATATCGAGGAGCCACAGGATGCACTGGTGGCACCGGTTTGTCCCAGGTGAAGACAATGTGAATTTTTGTGATGGAGTCATGCACCTCTGAAAAGAGGATTTTATTATTTAAAAAATCTAAATGCAATGTTACAGAGATATAAACACAGCACTAGAGATAATGATATCTCTGGCCAGGTGGATGAATTGTAACCTATAAACATGATGTTACTACTTTCCATTCTCAAAATTCACTATCAATTCAAACTGCACATAATTGGTCAGATTTAAGTAACTCAATATTAGTGTGAAGAACGCATTGTTTTCTGGTCATCGGATGACTCAGATTTCTAAAGTTGTTTCAGAGAGATGTATAATTTGACAAGCTATTATGGTTATTTTATTAAACTAGTAGGTTTACTTTTTGTGTGTTGTTCCTACTTTTCATAAGAAAACCTATAAGACTATGATCCATGAAAAACCACAGCCCTGAATAATAATTGTCAACAGTTAAAAAAAACATTTCATTGCTGAATAAACTCTCTTTTATGAGAAATGCCACAGGGCTGTTTTTTGTACGTGAGAGAAATGTGTGGGATGATGTGTGCTTCTTCCTGACCACATGCTCTGCGCCCCATTGGCTCCCCGTAGAATAAGCCCTCCCCAAGCACATAAAGCAAGTCTTCCTCATGACCTCCTCTGGGATCTCTTCTGATTAGCTGCAGAGAGAAATTTTCCACTACTGTTGTCATTAATTATTTATTCATTCCAAAAATACTTGCGAAACACCTGCTGTGTGTCAGGCATTGTGATAGATACTAGACTCACAATGGTGGGAAGGATGGACTGGCTCTGGCCACACCATTTATACTCCAGTACTTGGAGATACAGACAAGGGAAAGGACGGTTTCATGACAGTAGGGGGATGTAGAGGGCTATGTGAGGACTTATGGGAATGCACAGAGTGCACCAGGCACTCTAAGCAGAGTCACCTCATCCAATCTGAAGCTTTAAGAAACTTTCCTGGGCTGGGCATGGTGGCACATGCCTGTAATCCCAGCATTTAGGAGGTTGAGGCAGGAGGATCATGAGTTCAAAGCCAGTCTCAGCAACTTAGTGAGGCCCTAAGTAACTTAGTGAGCCCCTATCTCTAAATAAAATATAAAAAGGGCTGGGAAGGAAGCTCAGTGGCTGAGTGCCCCTGAATTCAATCCCCAGGTGGGGAGGGGGGCAGGCAACTTTCCTGGAAGATAGGCTATTGTACTTGAATGCTGAGCCAAGGGAAAAGTAGAGACATGGGTACAAAGACCAAAAACCAAAACAAGCAACCAAATTTTTTTTTAAAAATGGCTTTCAGAGATGGGATGGTTAATTTTATGTGTCAACTTAGTTAGGCTAAGGGATGCCCAGAGAACTGGCAAAATATTATTTGGTTGTGTCTGTGAGGGTGTTTCCAAAAGAAGAGATTACCATTTGGATCAGTAGACTGAGCCAGGAAGATCCACCTCACCAGAGTGGACAGGCATCATCTAATCTCTGGAGGCCCAGTAGAGCAAAATGCAGGAAGAAGAACAAATTCAATCTCTCTTCTTAAGCCAGAACATTCAGCTTCTCCTGCCCTCAGTTGTCAGCACTCCTGGTTCTTGGATCTTCCAAGTAGGACCAGGACTTACACCATTGGCCTCCTGACTCTGGAGCCTTTAGGTTTGTTCAACTAAAGCTACACCCAGCTCTCTGGGTCTCCAGCTTGCTGACAGTGGGACTTGACCTTCCTGATCACAGGAGCCTATCCCTCATAACAAATTCTCTTTCTCTCTCTCTCTCTCTCTCTCTCTCTCTCTCTCTCTCTCTCTCTCTCTTTCTACTGGTCTCCTACTAGTTTTCCGATTCTAGAGAATTCTGACTAATACAGATGGATTTTGACAATGACCCAAAAAAAAAAAAAAAAAAAAAGGTCTGAAAATAAGCAAGCTGACCTTTTAAGCCACTTATTTAGATCTAGTCTAGGAAAAGCCAATCTAGGCATACATCATGTGGAACAGTAAAAAACAAAAAGAAATCCAAAAACTGGGTTTGAGTCCAAGGATCTAATTCCTATAAGCTCTGTGATCCAAGATAAATCATTTAAACTCTCTCGGGTGTGGTTGCTTTTTTCTTGACGTAAAATAACGATGTACATCTTCTGCTCTTCCTATAGAGTTGTTAGGCTCAAATGAAATAGTAGATGTGAAAATACTTTTTAGACTGTAAAGCATTACAAAAATGTTAGTTATTGTTATTAAAACAAAAGTAGAAGTGGGCTAGCAGACTTAATAGGATTTAGATACAAGAAAAAAAGAGATTATGAATATAAAGTGAAAGATAGTTCCCTTTCTTGCTAGGGTAATGGCCAAAATTAATTTCTCAAAGTCTGGGAAATTTGCCAGAAATAGAAGAAGGAGGTGCAAATTCTTATTTTTTTTTAAAAAAAGGAGGAAATGTAAAATGTGATTAAAAGAAAAAAAAGCAGTGCTTAGAGAGAGGGAAGATCTGCTCCCTATTTAAGATGTCAGAGAGGGAAAGCAACATGGTAAAATATACTATCAAGAAAGTCCTTAGGAGCGCTAATGACCATATAGATATTTTCAGCAGCTAAAACATTTAATTGAGTGCATAGACTTAAAAAAGGAAATGTAAGCCCACCGGAGTGAAAATGAGGGTTAAAAAGTCAAGCTGAGGTGAAATGGCTGTACAAAAATCAGACGGTAGAAATATATGTAAGTAGAAGAGAGTAGACTGAAGAGGAAAAAGAATTCCGCAGCAGCGCGATACCCACAGTGAACAAGTAGGCTGAGCCTCTTCCCCTGCCCTCCTGCACTCCAGGTCCGAAGACACGAGGCATGATCCTGTCCCCTGGGGCTCAGTGTGCACCTACACACCACGTAGGGCATTTTGGAAGCAAACAGAGTGGAGAGTGATAATGACCTTGAGACCTAACAACAGATGGACTAAGATCCATCTAAAAGAGAGATCAAAGATACTGGAGTTGTTTGTGGCCCTTTGAAGCAAGAAAGAAAATAACCCCAGCTTGCAGTACACAGGCTGCCAGATCACAGGTGAAGAGGACCGGGCTCTCCTTGGTCTGAGGATCACACTGCTGGTCTCCCACACACACTTGCTGTGCAGCTTCTACTAGAATAAAAGAGAGAGTAAAGGTGTCACTTAGGACACAATTCAAAGGAGAGAGGCAGTAGGTCAGGAACTGTGGCTTTGAAGGTTTACCTCAACATCATCATCATCATCATCATCAGACTCTTCATCACAAAACATCACAATAATGTCCAATATGTGTCAGGCATTTACTGGGTGGTTTATGCATATGGTACCATTTACAACTCCTCTGTAAAATATTCCTAGGTCACAGACAAAGAACTTGTGGTTCAGACTGGTTATGCAGTTCACTCAGGGTCACACAGATTTTAAGCAACTGTGTGACTCTATTGATCATGACCTTTCTCTCTCTCTTTTCCCCCGCAACACTGGGGATTGAGCATGCTGGGTAAGTGCTCAACCACTGAGCTACCCACTGGCCCAGAGCATGATCTCTCCATAGGGAACAGAAACAAAGTGTGGGCTGTGATGGACTTCAGTGGAATCAACCATGCCAGAAGAGAGAGGTGGGGACAGTGGGATGTCTACTTCTCTGGATTAAGCAGATTTACAGTGAGGTAAGCCATACATTTTCTCCAAGGCCATCCACAGAATCTTTTGTCGACAGACTGAAATAATGATGAATATCTGTGGAGATACTCTTAATAGATGTTTGGGACTGGCCTGTGTCTGGGTCACTGGTCAGAATAGTCCTACTTGCACCACCACAGGTAAGAGGTACCCAAAACTAAGGTCACACAGGATCTGTCCCAGCACCAGAGACAGCAGAACTGGTGGAGGAATGTGACCCAAGGGCACCTGGGGACCTTGTTCTGAGTACCAAAGCTGAAGGCAGAAGGAATAAAAATTACCATTTATTGAGACTAAGGGTCAGGCACTGTACTAAGAGCTTTGCACAAAATAAGAAGCGAGGTCAGATGCAGCGGCACATGCCTGTAATCCCAGGAACTCAGAAGGCTGAGGCAGAAGGATCTCAAGTTCAGGACCAACCTGAGCAACTTGTGAGTCATAAGTGACTTGGTGAGACCCTGTCCTAATTAAAAATTTAAAAAGGGCTGGGGTGGGGATGTGGCTCGGTGGTTAAATACCCCTGGATTCAATCCCAGGTACCAAAAAAAAAATGAGAAGCTGGGAGGTCAGTAAGAACGTTTGACTAAGAACTGTGCCTGTGAATAGTGAGGGCATTTGAACCCCACTTCATGCCGAGTGTCCCACCTGGGTCATAGGTTTAAAGGAACGAAGCCAGGAGCCACTGGCCATAGAAAGGAGAGACAGGAAAACTTTGCGATGCAAGAGAGCACCCAGCTCTCCCTGTGGTACTGAGTGATGGGTCATCTTTGCAATCAAGTGATTTAATCTTAAGTGCAATGAAAGCATTAAAAATGAATGGTAATGTGCAAACTACAAGTGGGCAACACTATTCCACACTGACAGAGACTATAAATATTAAGTCCTACCGACCGTTTGAAGCTCAGTTCCAATGTCACCTACTCCCTGCCCCCTACTAGATTTAGGATGCAGGTTCTCATCTTGGCTCTGACACTTTACTGTGTATCCTTGGGCAAGTTAGGTAGCCAATCTGAGGTCATTCCTGACATTCCTAACATCATTGTTATCAACAAGTACAATTATCACAACAGACATGAGTGAAATACAAAACATAATTAGAAGCTATTTTGAAAATCTATACTCCAACAAAACAGAAAACCTCGAAGACATCAACAAATTTCTAGAGACATATGAACTACCTAAACTGAACGAGGAGGACATACACAACTTAAATAAACCAATTTCAAGCAATGAAATAGAAGAGGTCATCAAAAGCCTACCAACAAAGAAAAGTCCAGGACCAGATGGGTTCTCAGCCGAGTTCTACAAAACCTTTAAAGAAGAGCTCATTCCAATACTTCTCAAACTATTCCATGAAATAGAAGAGGAGGGAACCCTACCAAACTCGTTCTATGAAGCCAATATCACCCTGATACCTAAACCAGACAGAGACACATCGAGGAAAGAAAATTTCAGACCAATATCCTTAATGAATATCGATGCAAAAATTCTCAACAAAATTTTAGCAAATCGCATACAAATATATATTAAGAAGATAGTGCACCACGATCAAGTGGGTTTTATCCCAGGGATGCAAGGTTGGTTCAACATTCGGAAATCAATAAATGTCATTCACCATATCAACAGACTTAAAGTTAAGAATCACATGATTATTTCAATAGATGCAGAAAAAGCATTTGATAAAATACAGCATCCCTTCATGCTCAAAACACTAGAAAAAATTGGGGTAGTGGGAACATTCCTAAACATTATAAAGGCAATCTACGCTAAGCCCATGGCTAATATCATTCTAAATGGTGAAAAATTGAAAGCGTTCCCCCTAAAAACTGGAACAAGGCAGGGATGCCCTCTTTCACCGCTTCTATTCAACATCGTCCTTGAGACTCTAGCCAGAGCAATCAGACAAACCAAAGAAATTAAAGGGATACGAATAGGAAAAGAAGAACTCAAACTATCCCTGTTCGCTGATGACATGATTATATATTTAGAGGAACCTGGAAATTCCACCAGAAAACTTTTAGAACTCATAAGTGAATTCAGTAAAGTAGCAGGTTACAAGATCAATGCTCATAAATCCAGTGCATTTTTATACATAAGTGATGAATCTTCAGAAAGAGAAATTAGGAAAACTACCCCATTCACAATAGCATCGAAAAAAATAAAATACTTGGGAATCAATCTCACAAAAGAGGTGAAAGACCTCTACAATGAGAACTACAGAACACTAAAGAAAGAAATTAAAGAAAACCTTAGAAGATGGAAAGATCTCCCATGTTCCTGGATAGGCAGAATTAATATCGTCAAAATGGCTATACTACCTAAAGTGCTATACAGATTCAATGCAATTCCAATTAAAATCCCAATGATGTACCTTGCAGAAATAGAGCAAGCAATTATGAAATTCATCTGGAAGAATAAAAAATCTAGAATAGCTAAAGCAATCCTCAGTAGCAAGAGCGAAGCAGGGGGTATTGCAATACCAGATCTTCAACTCTACTACAAAGCAATAGTAACAAAAACGGCATGGTATTGGTACCAAAATAGACAGGTAGATCAATGGTACAGAATAGAGGATATGGACACAAACCCAAATAAATACAATTTTCTCATACTAGACAAAGGTTCCAACAATATGCAATGGAGAAAAGATAGCCTCTTCAACAAATGGTGCTGGGAAAACTGGAAAACCATATGCAATAGAATGAAATTAAACCCCTGTCTCTCACCCTACACAAAACTCAACTCAAAATGGATCAAGGACCTCGGAATCAGACCAGAGACCCTGCATCTTATAGAAGAAAAAGTAGGTCCAAATCTTCAACTTGTTGGCTCAGGATCAGATTTCCTTAACAGGACTCCCATAGCACAAGAAATAAAAGCAAGAATCAACAACTGGGATAGATTCAAACTTAAAAGCTTTCTCTCAGCAAAGGAAACTATCAGAAATGTGAAGAGAGAGCCTACAGAGTGGGAGAATATCTTTGCCAACCATACCTCAGATAGAGCGCTAATTTCCAGAATCTATAAAGAACTCAAAAAACTCTACACGAAGAATACAAATAATCCAATCAACAAATGGGCTAAGGAAATGAACAGACACTTCACAGAAGAAGATGTACAAGTAATCAACAGATATATGAAAAAATGTTCAACATCCCTAGTAATAAGAGAAATGCAAATCAAAACTACCCTAAGATTTCATCTCACCCCAATTAGAATGGCGATTATCAAGAATACAAGCAACAATAGGTGTTGGCGAGGATGTGGTGAAAAAGGAACACTCATACATTGCTGGTGGGGTTGCAAATTAGTGCAGCCACTCTGGAAAGCAGTGTGGAGATTCCTCAGAAAGCTTGGAATGGAAACACCATTTGACCCAGCTATCCCACTCCTTGGCCTATACCCAAAGGACTTAAAATCAGCATACTACAGAGATACAGCCACATCAATGTTCATTGCTGCTCAATTCACCATAGCCAGATTGTGGAACCAACCTAGATGCCCTTCAGTTGATGAATGGATAAAGAAACTGTGGCATATATATACAATGGAATATTACTCCGCAATGAAGAATGATAAAATTATGGCATTTGTAGGCAAATGGTCGAAATTGGAGAATATCATGCTAAGTGAGATAAGCCAATCTCAAAAAACTAAAGGACGAATGATCTTGCTGATAAGCGGATGAGGACATATAATGGGGGGTGGGAGGGGCTAGCATTAGGTTTAGGGTTAGGTTTAGAGTTAGGCTTAGGAGAGCGGCAAGAATGAAGGAAAGAAGGACTGTGTAGAGGGAAAAGAGGGGTGGGAGGGGTGGGGGGAGGGGAAAAATAAAATAAACATCATTACCCTATGTAAATGTAAAAAAATAAAAAAAATAAAAAAAAAATAAAAAAACAAGTACAATTAATGTCTAGGGTGTCTGCCAGGCACTGTTCTAGGCGTTGGGGACAAATCCTTGGGGGGGGAAGAAGTAGACCTGGCCCTGTGCTCAGGGACCTTACATTCTAATAGGGGGTGTGAGAAAATAACAAATGTACAAGGCCAATAGTGATAAGTACTGGAAGAATAAAGCAGGAACAGGGAGCAGAGAGGAACAAGGGATGCTATCTTATTCAGGATAAGCAGAGAAGACTTTATTAGAAATTGAACAGAGACCCAGATCAAGTAAGAGAGCAAACCATTCAGATATTTGGAAGAAAAATATTCAAGGCAGAGGAAATGGCAAGTACAGAGATCTGAGGTGGGAGTGTGCACCTTGTGTGTTAGGAACAAGGGGTCAGCCTGGCCAGGACAGTGTATTGTAAGGGCAGACTAGTGGGAGGTGAGGTCAGAGGGTAACTGGGACCAAACCTGTGTTGGGTCTCCTTCACCTTGGTAAGCTTCGATTCACTTGTGGCATTATGACAATTATATGAGATGCTAAGAGAAGAGCACTTTACACATATTAAGGGCTCAATAAATGGTAACTTCTATTACCATTCCTTTTCCAAGTCATGAGGGTGAGATAAGAAAAGTCATGGGATTTAAAAATCTTTCTTAGAAATGATTCTTAATTGAAGAAAATCCTAGAGCTGAATGATATTTCTTGTCTCTGACATCCATGTCCCTATCACCCTGAGGTGCGCTGCCCGCGATGATGTATTAGCTTGCTTTCGCACCAAACATAAGGAACTGAAGGCACATAATGTCACGTGCCAGCACCCAGATGTATGCATCAGAGACTTTAATCCTAATTTTTCAGTTTGTGGTCACAAGTAACTAATTATTTGAATTTTTAAAAACTCATTTAAAACTATATTGTAGTTGGGTTTGGTGATGCACACCTGCATTCCCAGCAACTTGGGAGGCCGAAGCGGGAGGATCAAATGTTCAAAGTCAGCCTCAGCAACTCAGCGAGGCCCTAAGCAACTTAGTGAGACCCTGTCTCTAAATAAAACAAAAAGAGTTGGGGATGTGGCTCAGTGGTTAAGTGCCCCTGGGTTCAATCCCTGGCACCAAAACAAACAAAAAAATCTATATTGTTACCTGTGCTTCTGGTCCCATATAGGGTGGACATGTCCTTTCACAAGACTGCTCTGCTTTTCAGAGAGCCAAGAATGGCATCTATTTGAATGCAGAAAATGATGAGGTAATTGCTAACTTTTCAGTTATTTTTTTCCTATGTTCTTTATTTTAAAATAATGCAAATGCAATGGCAGTTAGAAAAAGGATTTCTTATGTATCATTCTAGAGGATTTGCAATTGCACTTTGTGATTCAGAGCTTAGTAGGCACAGAATTTAGAATAACTCTGTTTATCTGCGCAAACTTTCCTCAGCCTGCCGCAACTCCCCAAGTCCAACTCTTACACATGGGTGTTGAGTAGAATATACTGAATAAAAAGTATACAAAGACTTCATTTTTCTCCTGCCTACAAAGATCTCCAAATCTTTACTATTCTGCACAGCTGCCTGGAATAGACAACAGTAGAGCTATTGTCCAGGATTCAAACTGAGGAGGAGTGAAAATACCATATTAACCCTTAAAACAGAATTATCTTATTCTTTTGATTTCAGTGCACACTGTAATGTGTTTGTGGCCATATTTGGATCACATCCGGTTAGAACCAGAAGAGCAGAGGAATAATAGATATCATTCAGATAATAATTAGCCATGTACTTGGAATAGCGGGATGTGAAGTCAAAGGAAAACACTAAAAATGTTGTTTTTTAGGACCATGACAAAGAGCTTTTTAAATGAGTTTGAGGATTTTTTGTGGCTGACTCATGTCTGGAGGCCTTGCTGTGGTCACCAATGCTTCAACTTTTGTACTTTTAATTTCTATCTTTGACTATTTTAAATGCTAAATAACACAGGGCTTCTTATTGCCTGCAAGTACATATAGTTTCCCTTTGTTTCCTCTGTTTTCTTTTTGTAAGCAAATGCTACGGTTTTAGATCACATGTTTCAGTCATTCTTGCTGATTAAAGGAAATTATAACATGTCTTGAGACAATAGACCCTACAATGTCACCACAGATGTTTTAAACTTATAAAAATCAATCCTATAAAATCTAACCTACGTGTTTTTTCACTTGACCTTAATTATGAATTCTTTCTTTCACACTTGGTAAATTAAAGTTTTAGTGGGAGGAAAATGAATAAATAAATTATGATAGCATGATTATTTACATATAGGGAAAAAAGACTGGAAGGAAATAAAACAAGATACTATCAGTGGTTATTTGGGGGAGCTAGAAATATATATGGCAGAAGTATACAATTTCTCCTTGTTTTGTTTTGTTTTGTTTTTTTCTTGGTGGTCATAGATTGCTTTTATAATGTTTAAAAGTTTAAAAACTTTTTTAGTTGTAAAAGACAAAAAGAAAACCCAAAAATATCAGTAGGTCATTTATACACGAAAATCACCCAAAATATGCTCTTATTTTTAAAAGAAAGATTCTAGTCATGAAAAGCAATTAGTTTCAAACCTCTTTTTCCTCAAAGGAACACTCAAACTTTGATTTTATAACACAAAAGAAAGGTCTCTGGGAACAAATACTTCTTGGTAGTTCAGTACAGGAATTTTTTCATATGTATAGAGAAAGAGTGGAGAAATTCATATTTAGCTTTGCCTTCTCCACCTTAGTTAAGATGTCTTAAAATATCCACCCATTCTTCACTGTTCATGCGCCAGCTGGACACCTAAATCAGAGCAGGGGAAAAAAAGCACATTGGGCCATTTTGTGGCAAAATCTATCTGCATGATTGATACCGGCTGCACAGAATCAATCTGCTGGGCTACGTTTTGGCATTTTAAGCATAGACCCTTTTTCTCTCCTCCTACCTGACTCTCCAGAGATCAGTTTGTAGGTTTGGGACTTCGCTGATCTTTAAAAGGAGTTCCACACTTCCTCCTTATCCGTCGAACGCTCCCTCTGGCCCTACAGGCCGAGATGCCACCCCTGGCTATTTGGGGGAGCCAAGTGACCGCTTAAAGATACTCCTAAACAGTTGACCCCCTGCATCTGGCAGTTTGGGCTCAACTCTAACATTTCCCCAAGTCCCCTCCTGTGGGTCAGGCTCTATTTAACTTCAAAGACAAATACTGGGCACAGCAAGGATACGGAGAGGGCAGAGGGGCATGGGAACTGGGCCTTGGGCGCCCAAGTACTGAAACAGATTTTCTTTGTTCTTTACCAGTGCCTCGCTAATTGTGGGTGCTTAGCAAATGTGAAATAATACAAATGTTATTATTAACAAAAATAATGGGATTTTTAAATAGAAGGATGTTTGGGAACCATTGTTTCTAAGAAGCTAATAGAAGGATTCCAGCATCTTTTCTTTGATCTTTCCCATGTCCTCGTTTGAAGACACTGGTTAAAATGTGTCTTCCTTGGTGGGTGGAGGGACACAGTAGATCAAACAGCAAGACGGATCCAAAGAGAATGTCTCCTAAAACTCCAGTCATTTAGCATCAAATATGAACAAGACAAGCTAAACTTCCAAGACTAATCATTATTCCCATTTCCCTCTGCCTGACTTGCCTTTGGAGGGGGAATTATTACTGGGTGTGGACTATCTGTCAGTGGCGACATTAATCTAAGTTTGTCTTCCTAGTGCAGCTTTGCTTAAAGCTGAAACTAAGAAAGGAAGAAATCCTGAGTACTTGTAGTCACCTTTAAATTCTCCTTCCACTTTAGGGGCCAAAAGAGTCAAAACACAGGAGACAAGAACAGCTAATTGTGAGCTATTATAAAATTGAGTGACAGACCATTTATCGTGGTGCTCTATTTTACTTTTGAGTATGATTGAAATTTTTCATAATAAAGTTTTTTTTTTTTTTAAGAGCTGAAAGCTATGTGAGGGGGGAAGCTATTATTAACAAAACTAATGGGATTTTAAGTAGAAGTATTTTGGGGAACCATTGTTTCCAAGAAGCTAATACAAGGATTCCAGCATCTTTTCTTTGACATACAAAGTTCATTGGTGTACAAGTTTTGTACAGAAATAAACAAAAACAAAAACTAACAGCAAATGGTAGTTATGTGGGTTCTCACTTGACCACAGAGTAAGTCATATGATCTCTGGAAAAACCTTAACTATAGAAAGTATTGGTTAGTTTGGATAATCTATAATGTTCCTCCTACTCCTGTTTTCTATGGCGGTTTCTTTCTTTAGCTGTATTTTTCATGGAGGTCGATGGACCTTGTGAATTTCACATTCAGAGACCTAGGGGAGATTCAGGAAA
The DNA here is from genome assembly GCF_902686445.1 of Sciurus carolinensis. Classification (NCBI taxonomy): domain Eukaryota; kingdom Metazoa; phylum Chordata; class Mammalia; order Rodentia; family Sciuridae; genus Sciurus; species Sciurus carolinensis. The sequence goes on along the minus strand of NC_062213.1, from coordinate 158,097,523 downwards.
CCAAAGTTGGCAAGTTCTGGGCTTGGATTCCAGATCTCCCACACGCTTGCTTTGGACAAGTCATTGAAACAGTCTGAGGCTCTGTTCTGTAAAATAGGAATAATAGTACTTTCTCCATTGGTCTTTAAAGGCAAGATACACAGAGACCTTAAACAAAACACCTGGTATCCTGTCCATGGTCAATAATTCCAAGCTAGAGCTGTTTTTATGGTGGTGCTTATTGTTATCATGGCCACTTCCTTCCTGCCCAGAGCATCTGCCCTGATTCACCCTTTCTTACTAAAGACAGGAAAAAGAACCAATGCAATGCTGAGAGCTGTGAGCAGCTGGGGTGGACCACGTGAGACTGAGTTCTTGGCAAACCTGTATGGACTTCAAGTAGAGAGCTGAGAAGTCAGAGCAGAGTGCCACACCCCACCATGGGCTTTGACACCTGCGCACAGGTCTTCTTTCTCAAGTGATGAATTTTCTTCCTCTAATAGATGTTGATACTATGAGAATTATTTTATTAAAGCAATGTAAACACAAATCTGAGAGCAGGCTTCCTGGTTTAATTTGTGCTTTCTTTTCTCTTAGGAGCAATGGCCCCAGAAATATTAAGTTTAGATACTTAATTCTACTAGACTAGTTAAGAGCCCTTCTGATTTCAAAGCCAAAATCTACTAACATCCAGTCTGGACAAAACTGACTTCTGGAAGACAAAAAATAATAATCCTAACAATCCCTTCATAAAAAGCAACTGAAATTTAATCCTGCAACACCTATAAGAATTCCCATGTATCATCTGTATTTACAAAATGTCTTAAGTGATAGGTATTACTGTTCCCATTTTCTAGAGGAGAAAATTGAGGTTTGGCAAGATTTAATAGCTTGTCCAAGGCTATGAAGCTATTATGTTGGAGAACATAAATTCTGCCTTATCCATATTTAGAGACATAATAAATTAACATCATCATCCAGAAAAAAAAAAAAAGAAAGAAAGAAAAGAAAAGAAAAGAAGCTAATGGGGACACACTGTCACAATCTCTGCTCTGTTCCCCAGTAGCAAGCGTTCATTACATCTCAGGTTAAGAATGCAATTGGAATACTCGCAGTCAGTCCCATTTATGAATTACACCCGGGTTTTTAAAAATCTACCCAATTTAGCTGGACTTTTTTAGATAAAGACCCTAATTGTCCACACGAAAGCAGAGGCATAATCCTTAACGTCAATGTTTAAAGCAAGACGCTTCCAGGGAGGTTCAATAGCCTCTGACCATTATCCAGGAGCTCACCATGGAAGCTGGCAGAGTAACCACGAGGTGGAGAAGCCTACCCACGCGGAGGAACTGAAAAAAGACACTGTGCAGAGCTGGGAGGTTGTTTTTTGCTCTCTACATGATGACTTTGACCTGGAGAAAGTGCCTTAAACAGACGCTGTCATGCTAATGGGCGTGTAAATGTATGCTACCATTGGGGAAACAGTTGTAGCAACAGACTGCAAAAGCCTGAAAAAGTGCTTTTGCCCGTGGCCTTTAATTCTTCTTGAATTCACAACAAGGAAATCATCAGAATTATGGGAAAATCTTGAACCAAGTGTATTCATCATAATCATATTTGTGTAGAAACAAATCCAAAACAATCCACTGTTTGATGCTAAGCTAATGGCTAGGTAAGGTGAGGCTTAACTATACAATGAAATAGTACGCAGGTGCTAAAACATGTTTACCAAGCTGTCATAAATTATATCAATGTGGAAAATGCTTGTACTATGGTATTAAAATGAAAAAAGTCTGTGTTGGTTTCATGTCTAAAATGTGACCAAAGTTAACAATACCTACTTCGAAGCATTGCTTAAAGAGTAAACCCTAGCCTGGAAGTATTTAGAGTAAGTAAGAACTAAGTGTTGCCAAATGACACAGGTAATAGCTTTATTTTATGGATGAAGTGATTGAGACCCAGATTGGGTTACACAAGTAGCAAGAGGCAGAACATGGGCTTGAACCCAGGCCTGTCTGACACCAAGCCCCATGCCCTTAACTCCTGCAGAATAACACCCGACAAGAAAGTCGGAAGGGTAAGTCAGATTGGAAAAGAAGTTCTTAGTTTTATAAATATTGAGTTTGAGATAAGTTGTTCAAAATCACATCAAAAAATCAGATCTTTAATGTGAATGCTGATATTTCTCTTAAGCTTTTTTTTTTCAAGAACAAGCATATTGCAACATCGTTCTGCAGAATTAAATGACCATCAATATCTACTTGAATGGAGGAGAAACAAGGAACCCCAGGAGAGAAATCAAACATTTGTAGAAAATAAAATCAATACAGAGAAGGATGAAGATGACAAGAAAAGAGAGGAGGTGAAAAATTATTGCTTGCAGAAAAGAAGTGAAGAACCTGGCATGGTGGCTCATGCCTGTAATCCCAGAGACTCAGGAGGCTGAGGCAGGAGGATCACAAGTTAGAGGTCAGCCTCAGCAACTTTACTGAGGCCCTAAGTGATTTAGGGAGACCCTGTCTCAAAATAAGAAATAAAAAGGACTGGGAATGTAACTCGGTGATAAAGCATCACAAGGCTCAATCCAAGATCCAAAAGAAAAGAAAGTACTTGAGGGGGTTGGGGTTGTGGCTCAGTGGTAATGTGCCCACTTAGCACATGTGAGGCACTGGGTTCAATCCTCAGCACCACATAAAAATAAATAATTAAATAAAGGTATTGTGTCCCTCTTACAACTAAAAAGTATATTAAAAAAGAGAAAAAGAAAATACTTGAGGACAGCTGATGCAGTTTTGGTCCCTACCTTCCTAAGGGATCCTTACACACAGAAAGTGAGAAAGGAAGAGAGCCATCAGAGACTGGGTGGGAGAAGGAAGGAAAGATAAACACCCTCAGGACAGGAAGATATTGGCAAAATAACTCAATTAGTGGAAACTTCATGGTAATAGTTCAGATGTCAAAGATAACTTTGCTTTTGAAAAGAATGAGACTGGTCAGTGAGAAATGACCAACTGTAAAAAAAAAATAAAAAATAAAAAACTATGAAATATTTTATACTCTCAAGTTTTTAAAAAATCCTTCATATATGTATTAAATTTTAAAAATAATAAATGACAGGAGATATTAAAAAAAGAAAAAGAAAAAAATGTCCAACTATCTACCAGCCTTAAAACGGGCATATGCCCGTCACGATGGCACATGCCTGTAATCCCAACAACTTGGGAGGCTGAGGCAGGAGGATCACAAGTTCAAACTAGCTGCAGCAACTTAGCAAGACCTAAGCAACTTAGTGAGACTGTGTCTCAAATTTTAAAATAAAAAGGGCTGGAGATGTAGTTCAGTGGTTAAGCACCCCTGGGTTCAATCCCAGGACCAAAAACCAAACAATCAAATCAAGCAAGTGATTCAGGTTGTCAGAACTACCATACATATATATCTATTAGCTTTCATGTGCATAAATATAAATATTATATGTAAATATATATTAGAAATAGATATAAAATAAGTGGCCTAAGAAATAGTTCTTCAGGGAATTTAGCAAGGAGATAGATCTCACTACCTTTTATTATTTTAAAATATTAATATCTAACCAGTTATTCATTTTAAGGATGACACTCTCTAATTTTTCACCATGTGCAGTAGGTCATCCCAGGGACTCTAAAGATTCAGGAGGTCTTTTTATTATAGTGGTTTAAAACATGGCCTCTGACCAGGTTTGAATCCCAACTCCAATACTTACTGGTAGTGGAATTTTGAACAAATGATTTAATTTTTCTGGACTTCAATTTCCTGATCTGAAAAGTGAGACCAGAATACTACCCAACATACAACACCACACTAAAGATATGAAAAGATAAAATGTGCACAACAAGTGCATAACAGTGCCCAGCACAAAGACAGCGTCAGCCAAGGTGCGCTGCTGTTACTTGGCAACCGGTTTGAGAGGCTCTAAGCTGCCTGAGGGCAGGCACTAGGCTTTTTTTTTTTTTCTTTGCATACACAATCCCTTGCACAATTCATGGGACATGAGAAGCAGGCCTTAGCTAAACCAGTCTTGAAATGACAGAAAAGAAGGACAGAGGGGAACAGGAAGTAGTTTATCATACAGGACAATATGAAATGGTAAATAAATTTTGGGGGGGTTACTGAGGATTGAACTCGGGGACACTCAACCACTGAGCCACATCCCCAGTCCCATTTTGTATTTTATTTAGAGACAGGGTCTTGTTGAGTTGCTTAGCACCTTGTCATTGCTGAGGCTGGCTTTGAACTCTCGATCCTCCTGCCTCAGCCTCCGGAGCTGCTGGGATTGCAGGCATGTGCCACCATGTCCGGCTGGCAAGTGAATTTTAATCTTAGTCAGAGATTTAAGCAGGAAGACTTTATGCATCCTTCATTCACTTCTTCAGTTCATTTATTCATTCCAAAAATCTAGAATGGAGACCTATAATGTGATGGTGTTGGAGAGACAGAAATAGATAGATGGTTCAGAGTTTTAAACCTCACATCATTAACAATACATCAGGGAATACAAACATTAAAATAATAAATACACAGGCAATAAAGGAGAATGGATAAATGTAGATTTGGGGGTTTTGGTTTCATTTTGTTTAATAATGTAGGTTCTTTGGAGTCAAGGAACTATGGGTAATATTTCAGATCTGACACTAGAAGAGAAAAATTAACTGACTTGCCCAAGGTCATACAATTAGTTAATCACACCACACCAGTAAGGTGTGGGGCTTGACTCTCTTGTTGCTTACCCCTCAAAATATATGGGTACAAGAGAGGGGACTTGCACCTTCCCCTCTGGGTTTTTGTTTGTTGTTTGCATTTATTGAATTTATTGTATTAACGAACACTTGCTTGGTGGCTGTTCTCTATCAGAACAGAAACTGCATGTGACTGAGGATTGTGTCTCCTCATTCTTCACAGACTCCTCAGCAAGCTTCTGAAACTTACCCGCTGGTACTATTACTGCTCAGGGTAAGAGGCTGGGCTACACACTCCTCACTGTTCCACAAAGCTCAGAGTCAGATTGGCAGGAAAATAAATTTTACTCAAAGCCAACTTTAAGGAAGAAGGGTTCTCCCACATTTGATCAAATAGCATAAAGGTCATTTTCCCTTTTTCTATCTTTTGCATTTTTCTTACATGGGTGATGGCCAGTCAGTGTCCAGGGAGAGTCCCTGGGAGCAGCTGGAAACAGAACAGGGTTGTTCAATGTCGCCACAGCCATGTGCATTCATGAACACTTGAAATGTAACTAGTCCAGATTGAGATTTGTAAGTGTAAAATAGATACCAGATTTTGAAGACAGCTAGGAAAAAGATCTCATTAGTAATTTTACATTGATTATATAATATTTTAATATATTGGGTTAAATAAAAATATATTATTTAAATTAATTTTGCCTGTTTCTTTTTCCTATTCAACGTGGTTATCAGGAGAATTTAAATTACATGGGTAGTACACATTTGTGACTCACATTATGTTTCTATTAGAGAAGATGCTCTATAAATTTTTGCTGGATAAATGATTGAAAAGTCAAGGAGGCCTATAGGCTCTAGAAAGGGTAAAACCAACCTGTTCTTTGCAGAATGATGCCTGACATCATGATATTAGTTTCCTTACTAACTGGGAAATCCCTCAGTAAACTAGGTAATGCACCCTATATTCTTGCCAGCTGAACCACCAGAAATAGGGTTTTGTAAGACATCAGGTCTCAAATACCCTGTATTTTTTCCTGTCAAAAAAAAAAAAAGAAGAAGAAGAAGAAGAAGGAAAAGAAGGGAAAAAGTACCAGCCATGTGTGGAAAAGCAAAGAAGATTACAATCTTATTACAAGATTAAAACTTCATAACAGAGTACATCCAAGTAGGCCAAACCGAAAAGGGTATGAACATGCGTTATATTAAACCATGAGTTATTTTATGCAGGCCTGAGACTGTGAGAAGGAAATGAGAGGGAAAATTACAGAGGCAATAGAAGAAAACGGAATTTTATAGCATTTGGAGATAATCTTTGAAGAAAAATGCTGAAAGTAATGCTTTTGATGAAAAGAAAAAATGCCCCAGGAGCCAATAATTTTCTAAGCTGTCTGAAGTCACCCAAAAATATATGAGAGGAAGAAAACAAAAAAAAAAGGAAGGAAGAAAGGAAGGGGAAAAAAATCCCACAAACTGGGAACATATGGCCCAAAAATGGCACTGGTCATACTCCCTAGCTGGTAGGATTGTAGATGTTTTGATTTTTCACTGTGGTTTTCTCCATTCCCCCAAATTTCTATGATAAAACTCTACTTTGTAATCAGAAAGAAAATGCAGTCGATTTTTTCTAAGGAAAAGCATGAAGGAAGGAGAGACACTCAGCACAATGATGGAATGACAAGCCAGAAAGAGAATAAGGAATCTGGAACCAAACCATCAGGTGGCTGGGCAGGGTCTGACACCCAGAAACTGAGCAGATCAAATGACTGCAAGAATGATGGAGTGGGTACCAGCAGGGAGTGGACCAGTGAAAGACCAATGCAAGAAATCAGGACTCAACCTTCAGAGCTTGAGGTGACAGAGCTAAGGGAACAAGACAAATGAACCAACTTTCAAAGCTAAAATGATGATGGATAGACCTGGGAGCAGCCGAGACCTAAAAAGGAAAGGTCCTGGAAAAAGTCCCCAAACTTTATCAGGTTCCTTTCCTGAGGCTGAGAGAGAAAGCAGAGAGCCATCTGTTAATTGTGAAGTAGTCATCAAATGTTAAGCTGCTCAGACGTTAAAACCTGCTAAATGCGAAGAAATGGATCAAGATTTTTGGTCTCTTTCTGATAAGACTGCCTGAACATCAGGCCAGGCTCATTCGTTCCACACATATTTATTAAGAACTTACTCTGCTGGGGGCTAAGAGGGAGAGAACTAAGGCAGGAAGCCAAAGTCCAGCCACAATCTCTGGTTGCTCTGATTTTGTATACCTATGAGCTTAACCAATGAAATATATATTATCTGATAGGAACCAAATTCTAAAGACATTGTATACTTTCTTGGTATGAGTGTCTGAAGACATTTCAAATCCCTGGTGCCTTGTGTATATTAGACATTCAATAAACATTCTATCCAAAAGGGTTTGGGACCTCTGAGGAAGCTGTGAATAATATGTATCTGCATTGTTATTAGATATTCTTTCTTTCCAACCACAAAGAAGAAAAATCAGAATATAGAGGACTAAGAGAATACCCAGTTTTGAGTTATGTCCATGTAAACTCAAATAAGTCAGACAAGGGGAAAAAAAGTATGTCCAAGTAGGTATGTAATGCCTAAAACTATCCACTTTCTTAATTGTACTGTCAAATTTAATTATGTTCATTGGGGTATGTACCTTTAATCCACATTTCTATAATGCAGCTTTGGAATGAGGAACCTTCAATATACCCTGAATTTCCTTCCTGTAAATTGTTCATGTGACATCCTTGGCAAAACTTCATTTTGTTTACTAGAGGGAAACCGTATTAGATAAAAGTTCAACAATAGTGAAGAGTTCTCTAACTTACAGTTGTCCTCAGATTTAATAACAAAGCATCTTTAGAATGAACATTCAGGAAAAACTACAGCATTTGGGATGGATACCTTTGAAGAAAGAATGGGAATTTACACCAGGGCAGCATGACTATAGACCCTTTTGGGGATGACCCCCAGACATAACTTAAAATACCAGAATAGCCACATCTTCTTCCTTTCTATTAATTTTAATTCATTTATTTTTATTTAAAGAAGAGGTTTGCCCATTAAGTGGTTAAAAGTTAAGGTTATCCATCCAAGGAGTAGGAAATGAAGGTTCTCAGTTTGATGGACAACAGCTCAGAGATCCCTGATGTCCCAAAATATTAGGTTTCTCTTCTAATAATGTTGGAAATATTGCCTACTGTCATGATTAATCTGAGCCACAGCACAAGCTGATTGTAGGTGACACGGTCACAGAGCAGTGCCCGTGTTGGTTTCCACACACCGTCAAATCTGCTACAAATGCAGGGGTGAATGGGAAAGAACTGTGATACCAGGTTTCTTGGTGGCTAATAGATTGTGACATGAAAGAAGGAAACCTTTATTTTAATTCAAAAAACAAAAGCCAAATAGCAAAACTTATGTACGTGCTGAACTTTTTTTTCTTCCTCAAGTGGAAAACATTGACTTGCTAACAACTCTTGGCTGGCATCAAGGGAAAGTGGAGGTATTTGCAGATGTGGAGGAAGACATACAAAACATTTTTCAAATCAAAGGCTTGAATTATTGCACTGGGTTCATGAAGTTTCACAGGCATCTAGACACACCATTGTCTTTGCTCTGGAACAAGCTGCCCTTTCTTTCTAGAAAGAAAACAACCCAATGTTTCTTACAATCAGATCTGTATGTATCAGGGAGCTATCTATATTTTGAAATTCTTTGCATTGTCTGCGGAAGGGTGTGCTGTTTGGTCCTGACAATGGTAACATTGATTTTAAGATTTTTGAATTTTGGTTGTACAGAGCAAACAGTGAAAGAAAACTGCCGGCTTTCAGAACTACAACAACAGTGCTCTTACATAAACTTGCTTCTCTCCTGGCTGTTTTACATAGCCAAAGATCAATACTGCTCATTCAGCCAATGTTATTAACCCCATTTATCAGCTTCCCTCTTGAAAAAAAAAGAATTGAAAGGATCTTGCCGACAAAGTTATGTCATCTTCCACCCGTTCAGTCTCAGAGTGGAGAATTCACTTTGTCGTGCACCCCAACAATTGGGCCTTGTTTGTGAACTTACATTTATTAAGTGAAAGTATTTGGGAACTGATGGTACATTCAAGCTTGGTTGCCATGGGCAGTAATCATGGCGGAAAGTCATGACCTCCCTGTTATGCAGCGAGTAACTAATTGAAATGATACAAATTACTCCGATTCTCTGTCTGCCAATTTAGAGCCTGGTTCTGGTCAAGGGTCAAATGAGCTCCTATTCATGAAACCATGTTTGAAGTCGCTGCTACCATAGCAAAGAGTTTGGTGTGGCCATTGCTGTTGCTTTGGACTTTGTCACATGCTGTGGCCAGACCTAGAGCGAGAAGCTCCGGAGCCCACCTTAGCCAACACGTCAAAAGCTTACTGTTGTCATTCGGTTTGTGCTACTTGTCAACAGCACTGGACATGGTTTGCTAAACTTTACTAGCTAGAAATAAATGTTGTATTCAGAAGCCACTTAGGGAATCCATCCTCCTTAGTCTGCGTATTTCATTAGCTCTCTGATGTGCCCACGGCAGAGAAAGCCAAATGCCATAAACTCAATATTGAATGATTCTTGACTTATCAATTCCCATCAACTGTCATCCTTTTCAGCTTCTATCTGCCCGGGCACACATACACATACCTGCCAAATAAATAAGATAAATTAAAAGCCCAAAAGGTATATAGCACGCAAGTTCCTTCTTCAAAGTGTAATCAGGATGATTATCTCTGTTTGAGAAATGACACTAAATGTTAATCTAATTGAATCTGGGAAATGTGGCAATAAAAAGTTAATAATTTACAGAGAAATTGTTCTTCAGAAAATTCTAAGTGAATGCCCACTAAATGAATTTCAGGAATTTTGCTCAAAGGCTTACAGGGTATGTGACAAATGCAATGGCTTATTTTGAATATGTTTTTTACATTACCAAAACTATTTGCTTTAAAGAAGCATGCTGGCACACGTGTGTGCACGGAGGCACACACACTTCGTCTGCAAAATATCTAGAAAAAAATGGAAAAATAGATCCTCAAGGCAGTTGAAAATATGGGGAGGAAGCTACTTGAGTATTTAAACTTTTGCCTAACGATTGACTTCCTGGGGGTGTACCTCAACAGTTTCCAATATCAGATTTCCCTACAATTAATACACAAGGAAAAGGCCACATTAGTTTCCACTGAGTTCTTTTTTTTAATAGCAGAAATTTCACATGGGGCCTTAAAGGTGATAGAAAATTTGCAAAACAAGGAAATGCAAGGTCAAGTGAGACAACTGCTGTAGCCGATCCTTGCTAGCACCCAACAAATGTGACCTAACTTAGAATATCTCCCATCTATCTCAAATCTCAGCAATTTCAGAGTAAGGCAGAACCTTGCTGAATCCAGACCTAAATTCAGATCCCAACCTGAGCACTTACTATGCACTATGGCAAATAATTCCATTTCTTTTTTTTTTTTTTTTTCAGTTGTAGATGAACATGATACCTTTATTTTATTTTATTTATTTTTATGTGGTGCTAAGGATCCAACCCAGTGCCTCATACATACAAAGGCCAGTGCTCTACACTGAACTACAACCCCAGCTCCAATTCCATTTCTCTTGACATGGGTTTTCTCAAATTCCATGGAAACCTTTCAGCACAATGTCTGGCATAGAAAAAGTGCCTTTAACAATGATGGCTTTTATTATCACATAAAGAAAAGACTCCTGCCAAAATGTACAGTACTAAATAACATTTAGAACTTAAAATTTTTTTTTTCAATTAAAATTCAGTTAACTGGAGTTGCTTATTACTAGCATAACAGCTGTAGAAATTCACAAATGTTTATTTCATTGCAAAGATTCTAAATATCAGAAATAAATATTGTTTGCATCCATTTGTTCATTAAACAAACAGACCTGGAAGTACAACAGTGAGCAAAACAGGCATGTTCCCCATCCTCTCTAGCTGACACCTTTGCAGGTACAAAAACCTCAAACCAGGTAAATCTCAGGAACAGTGAATGTTGAAATGGAGATAGATGTACAGGGTGCTGTAAGAGTTCAGTGGCTGGGGATCTAGCTCAGTTGGTAGAGTGCTTGCCTTGCAAGTACAAGGCCCTGGGTTCAATCCTTGGCACCACAAAAAAAATACAAGAGTTCAGAGCATGGGCCCCAGTCTGTCCAGTTATATACTGAATAGCCTTTACCACTTACTACTAACTAGGGAAAAGCAAGAATTTGTGTTGTGGTTTGTTCCTCCAGAAAACCTCGGTTTCCATGCTAGGGCAGCTCTCCCTAGTACTAGGGGAGGCTGGAACCTTGAAGGCTCTGACAAGGGCCAACACTGGGCTCTGGCTTTATTTCCAGCTGGAATCTGAGCCATTCCATGAGTCTTTCCTGCTCTGCGTTTCCTCATGCCACCCCCTTCCCACCTGAGCTGCCTTTCCTCATCCTTCCATTTACAGCATTCCAATCCTTTCCAACCTTCAGACTCCTTCCTATGTCACCTGTGCCATGAAGCTTTGCCCAATTTCCCCAAGGAGGATGTTGCCTGTCCTTCCTTGGGATTTCCCAGAAACAAAAGTAGGGAGTCACTGTATATATTACTCCCTCATTTGACGACTAGATATGGCCCTTGAGTAGCTCCCTGTGAATTATACCTCCAAATAGACCATAAGCTTCCCAAGGGCCGGAAAAAACGTCTCATACCTGCTGAACACAGTGCCTTGAACTTGGGGGAATTTAATAAACATTTGTTAATGATTATGATACTCTCATCTCTAATGTGGATTTTTCAAATGACCAGCCCCAAGGAACTGGGTATTAAATCATCAGACACAGTTAGAAGGGAGCTATTTTCCTGATTCTGAAAGAAAGAGGCCACAGCATTAACAGTTGCTCCATTCCTAGTAAAATCTTACATTGAGACTAGGGGCGTAGCTGTGGTAGAGCACTTGCCTAGCATGTATGAGGCCCTGAGTTCAATTCCCAGCACGGGGAAACAACCAAAAAACACTATGAACATTTGAGTACAATCTTCATTAAACATATAATCTCATTTTTCTTGAGTAAACATCTAGAAGTGGAATTTCAGTGTCATGCAGTATGTTTAACTTTATAAGAAACTGCCAAACTTTTCCAACGTGGTTGTACTGTTCTACAGTTCCACCCACAGCATGTGAGAGTCTCAGTTTTTCCACATCCTCATTGAGACTAGAAGGTCTTGTCACTCATAGTAACTGTACCCATTGTAGTGGTTGCATGGTGATGTGTCATGATTTTAATTTATATCTTCTTGATGACTAATGATCCTGGGCTTATTGGCCATTTGTATATTTTTATTTTTTGCAGTATTGGGGATTGGACCCAGGGCCTTGCTCATGCTAGGCAAACACTCTACCACTGAGCTACATCTCCAGCCCTTTTTCTTTTTCTGCCTCACAGTCACTGGGATTACAGGTGTGTTCCACCATGCCCAGTTGTATATTTTCTTTTGTCAAATATCTATACAAGTCTTTTGGCTATTTAAAAACTTGAGCTGCAGGAGTTTAAATCATTTTTAAAATGTGTGTCTTGTATATAAGACTGTAAACTATATAAGTTATTGCATCTCGAGACCCTGCCATGATTCCTAGTGAATAAAAGAGATTCAGTAAGTATTTGTTGACTGAATGACTTACCTGATGCAAGAGTTAATTTAGTAATTTATCTATTCACTCATTCATTCATTCATTCATTTTGCATTGCTGGGGGTGGAACCCAGGGCCTTGTGCACACTATGCAGGCACTCTACCATTGAGTTCCAGTTCCAGCCCTTACAGCAGTTATAATACTAAAAGCTGGAAATGATCTGTATTCCATCAGTAGGTAAATGGATAAACAAATGGTGGTATATCCATACAAGGGAATACTACTTAGCTATAAAATGGAACCAAGTGCTAAAACAGAACAAAATGGGATAAATCTCAAAGTTGTTATGCTGACTCAAAGAACATATATATTATGATTCCCTTTATGTGAAATTCTAGAAAGAGAACACTAACCAGTAGTCACAGAAAACATGTCAGTGTTGACTGTGGCTGGGTGTAAAGGGGAGGATGGACTGGAAGGGAAACAAGGGGAAATTTGAGGATGATAGAAATCTTCTGCACCTTGATTACAGCGTATACACATTCATCAAAACTCACGGAATTGCACTCTTAAAAGAGGCACAGTATGTTACGTGAAAGTTATAGCATAACATTGATTTTTATCAAAAACTGCCATGAGTATTGTTAAGGAGAAATATAAATTACATTGGGAAATGAACTAGATCTTTAGTGGGTAAAGATGGCTGGTTGATTGCAACACTAATTTGGTTTTAATCTAATAGTGTCTTTGGAAAGAAAGGAAAGAAAGGAAGAAAGGAAGAAAGGAAGAAAGAAAGAAAGAAAGAAAGAAAGAAAGAAAGAAAGAAAGAAGAAAGAAAGAAAGAAAGGAAGGAAGGAAGGAAGGAAGGAAGGAAGGAAGGAAGGGGAAGGATGGAAGAGGAAGGAAGGAAGAAAAAGAAAAGAAAAAAGAAAGGAAAAATCATTCCCAGAATGTTTCTTCCATAATTAAATTATTGCCTCTTTAAGGGCATATGAGGAAAGGAAATTTATGTTTCTTAAATACCTTTTGTAAGCCTAGCATTGAGCTGAGAGATTTATGCAGGACATCTCACTTAATACAAATATTCATCCTGAAAGACAGGCATTATTATCACTACTTTATAGTTCATGAAATTAGGTCTTAAGCATTAAATTACTTGCTCAAGGTCAACCAGTTTGCAAATGGTGGAGCCAGAGCTTGAATCCATGTCTGCCTACTTCCAGAGGCCAAACTCTTCTCTCTGGAGTTCCCGAGTGGTTATCTGAACATTTCCCAGTGACTGTGCATATCTTCCTGCGCTCTCCTAGAACAGCCCTCTTCTTCTTCCCTGTCTGATTTCTTTCCCATTCTTCAAGATCCAGTGTACAGCCCTTTTCTAACACAGAGACCTTATATGCTTCTGAAGTCCCAGGCCAACAATCATCTGTGTGACTCATTTTGATATTTAATCTTCAAATAGCTTATTTCTACATCTAGTTACTTTACATATAAGTCTTATTTCCCCAACCAGCCTGCCATTTCCTTGTAGGTAGGAACTGCACTGTGACAACATTTACAGATGCTGAGATCACTGTAATATCTCATTGATGCAAAGCCAGCCATCATGGTGGAGGAGGGAGTTCCTGAAAGGTGGGTCCATTTTCTCTTGCCAATAACACAATATCACAGACTGGGTAAGTTTTAGAGAAAAAGGGATTTATTTTGGCTCATGGTTCTGATTCAAGGTCAAGAGGGCGCATGTGATGATGGCCTTCTTATTGGCAGGGTCCCCAGGTGGTGCAGGACATCACATGGCAAGAGACAAGCAGAACAAGAAATTTAAGAAATCAGTTTTCTTGGGGTTTTCTTTGTTTGTTGTTTGATGCAGTGCATGGGGGCGCGTGAGTTGAACCCAGGGTCTCATGCAAGCACTCTGCTACTGAGTTACAACCCCAGTCTACAAATTGGATTTTATAGCAGATCCATTCTCTGAATAATCCATTAATTCATTGATCTATTAATTGTGCAAATGGATTAATCCATTCTTAAAGACAGAGTCCTCTTAAAGGTCCTACCTAGTACCACCTCTTAATATGTCATATTAAGTATCCAATTTTGGCAGGAGTTTCAGAGGGCACAAACCTATTCAAGCCATAATAGCTGACTAACATAATTATAGTTCTGGATCTCTCCATTGCACATGCATAACATATGAACACTGAGTTAGGAGCTTCATAGATTTTAGCTCACTTTCTTTTAAAATCACTCTTAAATAGTTTGAGCAAAGTATGATTTACATACCAAAGAACTCATACATTTCAAATGCACGATTCAGGGATTTTTAGTAAGTGCACAGTTATGCAATGTCACTATGGTCCTGTTTTAGGACATTTCCATTACCCCAAAGAGATTCTTCATGGCTGTTTACAGTCAATCCCTATTCTCATCCTCAGCCCCAGGCAACCAATAATTTACTTTGTGTCTCTATGGATTTGCTTTCTGAGCCTTTAGTGTAAGTGGAATGATACTGCATGGTCTGTGTGTCCAACTTCTTTCACTTCAGCCACGTTGCAACATGTATCAGTAGCTCATTTCTTTTTATTGCTGAATAATATTCCATTGGATGGGTATACCAGTTTGTTTATCTAATCAACAGCTAATGGATTAATTAGATTGTAGCTGGGCGCAGTGACACAAACCTGTAATCCCTGAGGCTCCCGAGGCTTAGACAGGAGGATTGCAAGTTTAAAGCCAGCCTCAGCAATTTAGTGGGGACCTGAGCAACTCAGTGAGACCCTATCTCTAAATAAAATACAAAGAAGGGCTGGGAATGTGGCTCAGTGGTTAAGCGCCCCTGGGTTCAGCCCCTGGTGTGTGTGTATATATATATAAATGTTTTGATTTCTATGAATAATGCTAGTTTACAGTATCTCTGTGAGATAGATGCTTTGATCTTCATTTTACAAATGAGAAACTCAAGGACTCAGAAAATTAATTTTCCCAAAGTTGAATAGTTGATAAGCCATAGATTCCAAGCTCTCTAAATTCAAAGCCCTAAGTGCTTTTCAGATATGGGAATTTTTACAATCTGGAAGTTAAAAACTGAAGTTTTTCTTTTTAAATGTGAGAATAAGCCTTTAGTGTTCCATCACTCAAAGTTCATAATGGCCTTTTAAAACACCAACCACCAAGCTTGGCACCTAGAGCTCATGATACTGTTCTATAATTAATTTGCTAGGAGGGCAGATCTTGTGTTAAGGGTTCTTATCACACAAACATAAATAACAAGAGGAATAGGAGGAAATTTGTGGGGGTGATAGATTTGTTTGTGGCCTTAATGAGGGCAATGGGTTCACAACCATACACTTAACCCTCAAAAATCAAGTTGTAACTGTGAAATATGTACAGCTCTTTACTTGCTAAGAATACTTCAATATAGTGATTTTTGAAAAATAAAATAAAAAATCAAAACCAACTACCATCTACCATCAGTATCATTTTATAAAAGGATATTTTTAACACCCAAAGTAAAAGAATATATTTAGTTTATAGAAAAACTTGCAGCATTATGTTTGTTTTTCTCACTTTCCTGAAAGAGCTAGGGAAGGCAAGCCCTGTGTAGGAATCACTGTGGCTAGCCACTGAACTGCTCAATTGGTAAGTCCACAGAGAACAAGCTCAACTGCTGGGTGCATGGCACACACCTGTAATCACCGCGACTCAGGAGGCTGGGGTAGGAGGATCATAAGTTGGAGGCCAGTCTTAGCAACTTAGCAAGATCTTTTCTCAAGAATAAAATATAAAAAGAACTGGGGATACAGCTCAGTGGTAAAGCACCCAAGTTCAAGCTCTAGAACCAAAAGAAAGAAAAAAGAGAGAGAGAGAGAGAAAAGGATATGTTCATCTGAGTTAGATGAAATTTTTTGAGTTCCTTTTAAAAAGGATGTTATATTAAAAAGTCAAGGCCTTATTAACTTCGTCCCACTTGTCTCCAACAGATTCCTCCAAAAGAACTTATTCTTTTTTATAACAGTGGAGTGCAGTGAAGTGGGCTCTCTTCTCTGGGAATGGGAGCTTTTAATCCCATCATATCCCCAGCAACAGTTCTGGTGCCCCGGAGCAGAGAACCGTGTTCTAAAGATCCAAAGATCAATCACTCGGCAACCACACACCAGTCAGGTTAGTGTGTATTTTCTTTCCCTGGGAACTGGAAAGTACATAAAAGCTTGGAATAGAATTCCATGGCAACACATTTAATCTGGATTTCACTGAAACCCAGCCTTCACGGAGACTGAAGGAAATGTAGAAGTCTTGCTGACATTCATTTCGTGGTTTCTATCCAGGTCCCAGTGGAACAAATGCCATAATGAGGCCTCAGAAGAGAGGCCAGAGATTGACTGTGAGGTCCCTCCAGTCATGCCTCCAGGCCTTGCTGGATGGGACGCTCACACTGTCACTCCCTGCTCTATAGCTGTTTGTGCAAGAACAAAAGGACTTCAGTCTCCCTTGCTATTAATCCAACTTCACAAGCATGAAATTTACAGACACACACAAGAATTCATCATAGAAACCTTTTCCCCTTGACATGTTCAGCTGCTGAAGAGTGGGCATACATTTGGATATGAATGTTAATTTTAAAAAAGAGAGAGAGAGAGAGAAGAAGAAGAAGAAGAAGAAGAAGAAAAGAAAAAAGAACAGACAAGCTTTCCAAATCAGCCCCAAGAATTCTTCACCCCTTGCTACAACCACAGGCCGACATGTTGGGAATTTAACCTTTGAGAGGAAAATTTGAGTCTCTCCACAACAATGAGTTTGGGAAGATTTTGTTACATTTTGTCATTGCCCTGAAAACCAACTACTATCTCTTAATAAATAAAATACACCCATAATGTAAGACCAATAATTCAATCTGTAAAGTGTATGAAAAAAAAAAAAAAAGAATAGCACTAACGAGTCATAAAATGAATACTACTTGATAGATCTAAACCAGTGGCGTCAACCGGTTTTGCTCATTTAACCTGTCTCCTCCTCATCACATACCCATCATTTAGCTGCAGGGTGGATGTGTTCACACTGAACTATTAATCTGTTTCAAAATGCCATAACATTTCCATGAAGAACTTCCTAATTTTTTTTTCAGAAATTAAATGTCTGTTTAAAGTTCATTCCCTCCTGCTGTAACTAATTGAAATGAGATTTGGTTTATCTTTATGACATAGAAATGGGATTGAGTTTCATAATAATAACAATAATGATAACTCGATAGATTTTAGGAGTAGTAGTTAATAATTACAGTAATATGGGGGAGACGAGACTTATCTCTTGTCACCTAAACAGACCCCCATTATTGACATAGAAATGGGAATGTGTCACACACAGGATGTAACCACAGGTTCCTGATACTTTGTATTTGTTTTCAGCATGCACAAAAATTTTAGAGCGGAGTCCTAACTAAATGGGGCCTCAAAACAAGAATTCCACCTCAAAGAAAGTGTGAGCACACTAGCTAAGAAATACATTGGACTGCATTGCAATTGTGCCACAAAGACTCTGGTCTGAAGAAAATAGGGAGAGGAGGCACTTGCTTAGCATATGTTCCCATCAGCATACTCAAAAGTAGGTTAGCACTTCAAATATCATAGTAAAATTTCCCAGCTATTATTTCATTTGATCCTCACATCAGCCCTCTCAGCATGGTTAGCATTATTATTCCCACTTTACAAATAGGTCATTGAGGTCCAGAGAGAAGCAAGACTGGACCAAGGTCACCTAGCTAGTAAGTGGCAGACTTAACACTGAAAGCCAGATCTGTCTCTCCAGCTCCCCCTTCTTCTGGCTCGTGTGTGTGGAGTTCAGTCCCATAGAGGTCATCTTTCCCCAGCCTCCTGCATCCTTCCCCACAAGGAAGATAAGCCAAAGGCACCACCTTGTAACGGTCTGATGGTTCTGTGCCGCCCTGACTCTTCGTTCTCGTTGTCGTCATCATGCGGCTGACGGCCATCATTTCTGGAGCACCTATGCAAGCAAGATGCTACGCCTCGTGTTCACCTTCATTTTGCAGATGGTCTGCATGACTCTGGGTCCCGTGTGATTTGACCTCCCCTTCCCTCTCCAGACAACTTCCGCCTCGTCCTCCGTGTAAGTCGTCAAAAGCCCCAAGCTCTCGCTGTGCACAGGCTGTTTCCTCAGCGGGGAACCCCATTTCCCATCCCAGCCCAGCCACCTTACCAGCTGTTCTTCAGGACGGGGCTCCAGTGACCTTTCTCAGAGCTCTCCCTGTGGACCACCATGGCTAGCCAGCCCTGGTCACACAGATGCCCCCACAGCACTCCAAAGGCTGCCTCTCCAGATTCCCCTGGGCCTCAGAAGAGTGCCTGCTTAGAGGCTGCCTGGGGGGCTGGGGATATAGCGCAGGGGTAGGTGCCCACCTAGCTCGCGCCAGGCCCAGGCTTCAGTCCCCAGCACCACTGAACGGTCAGCCCCTGCAGGATGAGAGTCACCAAGCAGTGATTGTGTTTCTTATGTATCAATATTTACCACAAATGGGGACACCCCTGAAAATACAACAAAAATGTGTTCTTTCGGAGAGTAAATCAAGGCAGAAATGAAGCTCAAGGAAGTTAAACAACACAAGTGGCTTAACAGTGAAGATTCCATTCAAATGTAACTGGGTGGAGCCAAGAATGGGAATAAGATTGATTGGCTTTTTTTTGGTACTAGAGTTTGAACCCAGGGGTGCTTTACCACTGACCCAACCCCAACCCTAAGCCCTTTTTATTTTTTATTTTGAGACAGGATCTTACTAAATTGCTGAGGCTGGCCTCCAACTTGTGATTCTCCTGTCTTGGCCTCCAGAGTCGCTGGGATTACAGGCATGCACCATGATACGGCTGAAGGGTAAAATTTTTTTAGTAAGCACACCACAAACCCCCTATTTAAGATAAGCCAACCATGCCCTGCAGATCTCCCAACCTCCTTTATTTGGTTTTCTTTTCCTCTAAATCATACCACCTTCTAACAAACTATTAAACTAATTATTACTTCTAAATTCATGTACTTTAGTTATCGTTTTTTTTGCTGGAGTTACTGTTTATGGTTTTTCTCTCCTCCCTGCAATGGGAGGGCACCAACGCTTATTGTTACTGTTCAATCATGGTGAACAGTGCTTGCTGCATAGGAGGTGTTTAATGAATTTCTGTTGAACTGAATTGAGGGAGTTCTTAGAATCTAGATTTCCCTTAACACACAGTATACAAAATGCAGCTGTTCGGGGTACCACAGATGACAAGTGTACCTGCTGTACGAGGTGGATGTGTGCTCTAAATTTCCCCCAAGGCTTGCCACTGGCTGGCTGTTAGGACCTCATCCACCCTCAGCCTGGTGTCCCAATCCATAGCATCACAAGGGTCACGGTCCTTGTTCCTCCATCAGCAGGGAAGAGCTGCAAATCTGTCCTAGTCCTGAAGGAGACTCACCCTTTGATAATTTTCTAGCAGGGAGAAGAAATAGATGCTTATTCACTTCAGAAATTTTGCAAAAAGGCTTGGAAACCTGGGAATTCACCAGATCTGATTTTCAAAAATGCACGGAGATGATATTTGTTAAGTACTTGACACTCCAGAGAGAGCACTGCTGAACAAATATGTCATGCTGCTTTGAACACAAGCGAAACAGGAATCAGATTCCATCTCCTTGCGCTTTCCCAAGCCAAGGTGACTGCTACAGCCGCATCTCAGGATTTTATCTCATCACCAAGTCCACCACCCAGGGAGCCGGCCCAAGCCCGGCTGCCAGGACAGCGTAGGGAGTACTGCTCAGACGCACTGTGCACCAGGCCTGGCTCATGCCAGTGGGTTCCGAGGCTCGTGCATTCCACAGGAGCCTCAGACTCTGTGCTGAATAGGAAGAGCAGGAATTCAGATCACAGAGACGGCCAAGGAAGAGTGGAGAGTGAAGACACCCTGAAATTATTAAATGAGTCTTCCATGTGGGAAGCGCCCTCTTTTCTCCATCCCTGGTGCAAAGGCCACGTTCACCCTCATCACCTTCGTCCTGAATTACCATAGCAACCTTGTCACTGCTCTGCATCCCTCCTATCTACCCTGGACCACAGATGCAGGAATCTTTCTAAAACGCCTCCCTGAACTCAGCGCACTTCAATGTCATCTCCATTCTCCCAGGAAAACCTCACAGCATGACCCACGATTCCCCCCTAACCTGGCCCTGCCTGTCTCTCCAGCCTCAGCGCCTCCCACTCCTCTGTACTCTGTGCCCTAGTTACACTGACCCGCCTGGAGATGCCCTGTTGCACCCAGTTCCTTCAAGCTTCTCTGCCTTTACGCATGCTGTTCCCTCTGCCTAAAATGCTTTCCTCTATTTTCGCCTAATTGACTCATTCATCATTTGACATCTGTTTTCATTGATATAATTCAATTCTACTCAAATTTGTTTCATTAGACAAATAGTCCTTTCATCCAACAAATATTGATTGCATGCTAACTACACATGTGATCAGCTATTGACGAGTGAGAGCCACAGAGCTGAGTGCGGTGGCACATGCCTATAATCCCAGCCACTCAGGAGGCTGAGGCAGGAAAATCGAAAGTTTGAGGTCAGCCTCAGCAACTTATCAAGACCCTGTGTGTAGCTTAGTGTAGAGCACTTCCTAGCATGTGCAAGGTCCTGGATTCAATCCCCAGTACTGCAAATAACAATAACAACAATAGCTACAGATTCTTTGCCATTCCTTCCACCTCTGTCTCTGGAATCGGTACAGGCTTGTAGCAGGAAGTGATGTTATATGACTTGCTATATGGCTACGTCATGAAAGACCATTCCGCTTACACCAGACTTCTTGAAATACTCTCTTTAACATAGTCTCTTTGGGGATGATTCTCTCAAAACCAATCTCCATGCTATGAGAAGTCCAAGTTATGGAGAGGTGACATGTAGGTAGCTCTGGTCTTCAGTCCCAGCTGAGTCTATCCTTTTAGTCTTCTTTTATCAGGAGCCAGACAGTCCAATGGACAAAAGGTTGCAGCCCCTAGCCATTGGAGTCCTCTCAGGCAGCAGAGATAAGACATTCCTGCTATGGTAGGAAGAATTCCAACATGGCCACCAAGCTCGCCCCAGCACCACAGCGTACATGTCCTGTATAATTCCCTGCCTCTGAGTAGGGTGGGGACTCTGAATATGATAGAATATCACTCCCATGATCAGATTATGTCACAAGGCAATGTAAAATCCCAAATCAGATGATTTCAAGTTAATGAAAAGGAAGATTATCCAGGGTGTCCCTGGACCTTCTTGAAGGATATCTGTCTTCTAGCTTAGTAAAAAGAAGCTGCCAAGTGACAATGAACTCCTGGTAGCCTCTGGGAGCTTAGAGTGAGTGAGTTCCTGCTGACAGTCAGCCAGAAAGTATAAACCTCAGTCCTACAACCACAAGGGACCAAATTCTGCCCCAAAGTACGTGAGCCTGAAAAAAGCCCTCAGTCCTAAAGGAAGTGCAGCCTGGCCAACACCTCCCCTGCAACCTTGTGAGACGCTGAGCAGGGGACCAGCAGCAGCTACACTGAGTCCCCCCGATAAACTAGATGAATGTCCTTGTATGCAGCTACATATATGATAATTTGTAACCCAGCCATAGAAAACTAATATGGGTAGTCTGAAATTTACATTTTTTTTTTTTTTTTACTTTATGATGGTACAAAAGCAATATCCATTCAGTAGAAACTATATTTTGAATTTTGAGTTGCTATTTTTCCAGGCTATTGATTTATGATGCCAATCTCTTTCAAAGATGTCGGCAGTGGTAGGGAGCTGCAGCCCTTAGCCAGCCAGCTGGTCAAGGCAGGGAACAACCAATCCTCTACAAGGCTGTGCTGCTGAGCTATGAGGTTCAGTATGGTAAGTGTATTAAATACATTTTCAATTTACAGATATTTTCAATTTATAGGATTTTTTTTTTCAGTACATAACTCCATTGTAATCAAGGTGTATCTTACACCTACTATACCCCTTCTGAACTCCTGACCCACAAAATCTCTGTGTATAATGAGAAGGTTATTATTTTATGCCACCAGATTTGGGGTTGTTTGTTGATGTAACAATAAATAATTGAAACAAAGGCTGGGTGTGTGGTGGTGCCCGCATGTAATCCCAGCCACTGGGGAGGCTGAGGCAGGAGGACCACAAGTTGGAGGCTGGACTCAGCTAGCTTTAACCTCAAAAAAGAAAAAAAAAAAAAGGTTCAATCTCCAGATCTCCAGTACCATTGCTAAATAAATAAATAATAACTGAAACAGTCAACCACTAAAAATGACAAGAATCCTGTCTCATTACATTCTCCTCCTTGTGAAGGGAGGAAACAATAAAACAAACAGGCAAAATACAGAGTATGTCAGTTGGGGACAATGCCAGGAGACCAGTAGGGGAGGTCTACGGTGATTCCTGGGTGTAGCTTCAGTTTAGACTGAAATGCTCAGTCTGAATTGGCAGGATATTTACCTGTAGATGGTGAGGAACAACCTCCAGGCAGAACAGGTGCCGGCCACAGAACTAGAGCAGGACCCTGAAGGTTCTGCTCAGGTGGGGGACCAGGTATTTACCTGCATGCTCTTATTCCCAGTAGGAATAAAAGTCCTGGTATGTGGTGGCACAGCTCATTCATTGATTCATTCAACCATCTGCTCCAACAAGAGTAAGGAAAGCCTCCTGCTTTGGGTGGTGTCGAGGTGCGGAGCTCCAGCGCAGCCCACTGATTTCAGGGCCTCAGTGCGCAGCCGCGTGGGGCCCGTACATGAGCGCACTAAGCTGTCCGGGTGCTACGTCTCCTGAGTACCGTTATTTCTCTCTCACCTGCTGGACTGACACTCTAGGAGGGGAAAAAAGAAAAGCTGAGGTGATCAGAAAGCTTCCGGGGCCGTGGGGAATGCAGATGAATCTGGAAGGATGGATATTGCTGGAGGGGACCTTATTCGACTTTGATCGCCCCCTAGCGCCCAGCAGTGGGAACGGGAACTTGTGGAACGTGTGCCCCCGATAGACCCACAGCAGGCCCAGCCAACTGGTGACGGCTCCACTCCCAGCTGAGTCCAGGCTCAGCCCGAGACCCCTTCCCAGCACATTTAGCCATTGCTAAATGATCAGAGATGACAGGTGAAATAAACCCTAACAGCCATCTCTGATAGCTTAACATCGCGGACATGGTAGGTGTTAGTATTAGTAAATTCATCAACGGTCTCCTGGGGGAAAGGAAACCCGGCTCCAGAAACGAAAGCTGTTCTAGAGAAGCTGGGAGGAAGGTTCGCTGTCTGTGAAAGCTGGGCTTTAGCCCTTCACCCGCAAGCTCCAAGGAAGACAGTCTTGGTTTGGGGTTTCGAAGGGAGGTTCAAATCCTGGCTTTCTCGTTTACAGCCTATGTCATCGGAAGTAAGTTAATTCATCTCTCAGTTTTCTCATCTATAAAATGGAAATAATAACGCCTTTCTTGTTGGACAACTGTCCTAAGAATTTATAAGTCAAATGCTAATGTATATAATGTATAAATCTTATTTTCTACAAATTTATGGATACATGAAATGGTATATTATTTTATTAAAATAAATCCAAGTCCTAATCCTCTAGCCTACCGGACTGGAAAGAATTCAATCATTGTCATTAGAGGGACTTTACTTCACCCCCCTTTTCCATAACAGCACAGAAAAAACTAGACACTCTCTCTTTTTTTTTTTTTTTTTTTTGGTACCAGGGATGATTGAACCCAAAGGCACTTAACCACTGAACCACATCCCCAGCCGTTTTTATTTTTACATTTTTTATTTATTTATTTATTTTGCAGTACTGGGGATCAAACTCAGGGCCTTGTGCTTGCAAGGCAAGCACCCTACCAGCTGAGCTATCTCCCCAGCCCTACATTTTTTATTTTGAGACAGGGTCTCACTACATTACTTACAGCCTCACTAAGTTGCTGAGGCTGACTTCAAACCTGCATTCCTCCTGCCTCAGCCTCCCAGGCCACTGGGGTGACAGGCATGTGCCTGGCACCAACCGAACATTCTCAATGACTTCTGCTTTGCAAGGTCAAATGGAGAACTTTTCTTCTGTCACTTTTTAGCACTGTCACATACCCCAAGGACAGGAAATGCTCAATGGCTACCTGCTAGGACAGGGTAAAAAAAAAAAAAAAAAAAAAAAAAAAAAAAATATATATATATATATATATATATATATTATATATATTGGACACTAAAACCAAGCTAATATTTTAATGAATTATCTTGCTATGTCTATAAAGCCTCTAACATACTTCCTAACATGTGGCATGTGCCAATTATCTTTTCAATTATTCAACAAATACTTGTAAATCCCTAATACCTGCCTGACCCTGTTTTTGAACTGAGATTTTCTCAACTTTGGCACTGTTGACATTTTGGACTGCATTTTTTTTTAATTGTTGGGGAGGGAGAACAGGACATTCTGTGCATTGTAGGATGTTTCCAAGCATCCTTGTCCTCTACCCACTAAATACCAGTGCAGCCTCCACCCCTACCATGATTGCAGGTCTTACCAAACGCTCACTGGGTAAATTGCCCCTGTCTTAGAATTCCTGAATGAAATAGAAGAAAATCCTTACCCTCATGGAGTTTACAGTCCAGTGAGCAAGACAGAAAATAAATAAGCAGATTTATAACAGAATGTCATGTGGAGGGATGGCAGGGACTCAGCTCCTTTCTCTCCTGCTTGTCTGGATAAATAAGAGCCCAGAACTACTCTGAAGACAGTTGCCTAGACTTCAGGCCCTGATGAGAAGGTGTTTCATTGATAAGCAAAAATCAGAGAAATGGAAATGGAATGATCTGAAACAATATCAGAAAGAAATAGGATTATCATTTAAATAACCATATTGAAGGATCATTCTTCATCTCTTTTGGACATATTCTTATGCATAGAAAAATAATCTCATCAACAGAAGCATGGGACATCCACACACTGAGGGGAAAAATTTCTCCTGCCTTCTCGGCAGCTCTGGGCTATTCTTTTGAACACTTAGGAAGGAATTTGGAAAGTGTTCCCATTCAATGAAGCCTTAAATTATGAAATAAGGCAAGAGCACATAATAATAAAGAATTATTTGTAACACCACTGTAATTATTTTATGTCACTTAAGTGTGGTAAAACTTGGCTCTAAATAACTAGACTTAAAAATCCTTTTATATACATAATTTTAGTACAATTTATAAAACCGGAGCAAATTTATAAATTAAATAAACCTAACCACAACACTAATCAAATGCAAGAGTCTGTGGTTTTGCTAAAACTATTTGCCATCCTAAACATGCCCAAATTCCGTGCTGTTTTCCAGGACTCTGCATGTCTTTCAGTGATTCTGTTTTCTCTACCTCTTCCTCTCTGAGTGGCTGCAGAGCCTTTGTCCTTAGAGTGTGCAGAAATAGGATTTGACCTTCCTGTGATGGCGGCACATCATTCTCCTATTAGATCTGCTTCTTCTGTTCTTTCCTCTCTAGTTCACTGAAACTGTCCCATCGAAACCCAAATGCAAACTTAGAGAACAGCACCACCGGCAATCCCAGTTTCTATGGTCACTCGAGAGTCCAGACTGACATGCTTTTCCTCTTCCTTTCAAAGATTATCAAAATAAAAGCCCTAAATTTAAAGACTCTGGTGGAGAATTCTAGGACCCTTAATTCATAGGGTGCCATGAGAGGCGCTGGTGTAATAGCCAAGGGAATGAGAATATCCAGGCTCAAATTCTAGGTCTATCACTTCCAGCTATGTGACACTGAGAAAGAGATCTGTGACTTCTGCTAGGACTGTTGTATAAAACACTTGAAACCAGCACTTAACAAATGCTAGCTATTTTCACTAGTGGCTATTATTACAGAGCCGTGTGCCACCCAAGACTGAGTCCTACACAGAAGTTTGCATCTGAACAAAGAAGACCTGAAGACAACTGAAGGCAGTTGTCTCTACTTCCCTTCGCCTAGATTTCCAGTGCCTTCTCACCACCTAGATTCCTAAACACCACTACCACCTGAGACACCAGTCTAGGTCTCCTTTAGCTACCAGTTCATTCTTCTGCCTCCCCTTGTCTCACCTCTCTTCCCTTCCAAAATACTAGGGTAGGGTGGTTACTTGTGCATATTCAAAAATCATTTATTGAGCAACTACAAGGTGCTAGGTACTTTGAATACTCATTTAATCCTTTCACTGTGTCTCTGAAACAGTCAGAGCTCAATCATGTTTACTGAATCCATCAATGAATTGTCACCTTGACTGAGGTTATGAAGTTAGTGCCTAGAAGAGATGGGATTTGACCCTAACAGGGACTCCATGGCTTTTAACCCTCTTTCCTCCACCCCAGGGGGTCAGCAAACTTTGTAAAGGCCAGAAAATAAATGTTTAGGCCATATGGGCCATTCAGTCTCTATTACAACTGCTCAAATCTGCCACGGTAGCCTAGAGTAGCCAATATGCCTACTACATGTGTCTATGTTCCAATAAAACCTTATGTATGAAGAGTGAACTTTGAATTTTACATGATTTTCAAATGTCATGAAATATTACTTTTCTTTTCATTTTTTTCCCTAACCATTTAAAAGAGTAAACACCAGAAATGGGGGTTTTGTTCAGTGAAATAGTGTATACCTAATGTCCATGAGACCATGGATTAGATCCCCAGCACAAAAAAAAAAAAAAAAAAAAAAAAAAAACCAAACGAAATAATTCGAAAAATGTAAAAACCATTCTTACCTAATGGACTGTTCGGAAACAAACAGTGGCCTGGACTTGGTTGGGGGCTGTACTTTTCCACCCCTGCTCTATACAAGATCATCTTCTAAGGTCCCAACTCTCTGAGCCCCTTCCCCCAGCAGGTGGAAGGAATGGAATTCTGCATAGTAGAATTTCAGACTCTGACCAGTTAAATCAGATCAAACCTTTCAACCACTTCTGAAGTCATGCAATGGCCTGTCTCCCCAAAAACCTCCCCCACATGTGGACACCCACTGTTTGGGACCCAGGATTCACAATGTCTTTCCTTTCAGATAAGTTCTAGATTAGTTCAGGATTAAGTTAGGTGCCAAATAATAAAGTTGGTCCATTCCAAGAGGGCAATTATCTCATCTGTTAATGAAAGAGCAGTCACATATCAGAGCAAAATCCCATCTGGTGTATTCATTACAGGCGAAATTAAGATAAGTGAAACTTGCCTTATCCCCTTATTAAGTCAGACAAATGACTACATATATTTTCCGGATAAGAGGCTGTTTAGAAGAACGAATCTCTATATTTTACAAATGTACTTTCCATTTTCTTCCTACCAAGGATGTTCAGAAGAAAACTCGTCTTGCTGTAAATCACAGAGGCTCTAGTTGTTTTTTCTCTCTCCCGATGAGACATTGCCTGACATCTAACATGTGGCAAGATCTGAGAGAAGTTTCCTCAAATTGGTAAAATTCTTTCTACATGAATATGTAATGTAATCTTCTTGTTAAATAAGAATAGATAATTTCTCCGAAAATGAATGCAATAAAGGGGCATAGAAAGAATAAATAATTCTAATACTGTTCTTTAATTCTGCTTGTAATTTTCCAAATTCCAGACTGATGGCAACATAGTCAGCCCATTCTACTACACACTATTTCAAAATGTTCATGCTCGTTAGGAAGGCCACAGGAACAGCGGTTCCCAAAAGCCCCCAAACACAGTGAACTTGCCTCATTTTGGAGCAAAAGAAAAAGTCATTATTTTGTCTTATTTGTCTCTATTATTTATGCCTATCATCAACAAACATTTATTGAGCACTAACTCTGGGGCCAGGCAGTGTGCTAAGTGCAATTATAAGGCATCTTATAAAAGCACAGCCTTTGTCCTTAAGGAACTCACAATTTAATGAGGGAGATGAGAATTATGATAATGACGATTATATGAAGCACATAAGCCTTGATTATATGCCTGGCACAGTGCTAAATGATCTGCTTACATGATCTCATTTAACGTTCCCTCACCCTACCAATGTCTGAGATAGGTGTTATTAGTATTCCCATTTTACAGATCAAGAAACTGAGGCAAGGCTGGGGAGATAGCACAGTTGGTAGAGTGCTTGCCTTGCAAGCACAAGGCCCTGGGTTCAATTCCCAACACCACAAAAAAGATAAACAAAGAAAGAAACCAATTGAAGCTTAGATAGGTTCACTAACGAGCCCCTGGTAATATAGCTGGTAAGTAGGTGGATCTGAGATATGAGCTCAAAGAAGACTGACTCTTGAGCTTGCAATACTAGTACTATACTATTGAACACAAATAGTTATAAGTACAGTGCAGAAGGTGGCATACACCCTAGCGGAGAAACAGATAAAATGCCACCACACTTACAGAGGGAGGAGTGACTTTTGACCAGAACAGTCAAGGGAGAGTTCATGGATTAAGGATGGAGAATGAAAGGAAGGGATTCCAGGCAGTGGGAACAGCGTGGGCAATGGCACGAAGGTGGGAAATCTCAGGACATATTCAGGAAAAAGCAGTAAGTCCAGGTTGGTGCCAACTATATACATTATTAGGTGAAGCAAGAGATCAAATAGACAAGTGAGGGTCTATTCACAGAAGGCCACTAAAAGTGGAAATTTAATACTAGATATGGTGGCACACACTTGTGATCTCAGTTACTCAGGAGGCTGAAGCAGAAGGATTGTGAGTTCAAGGCCAACCTCAGCACCTTAGCAAGACCCTGTCTCAAAATTTAAAAAAGGGCTTGGTGTGTGGCTCAGTGGTAGAGTGCTTACCTAGCTTGTGTGAGGCCCTGAGTTCATTCCCTAGTACCAGAAACATAAACAAATAAGTGGATGTTACATGGTGCTTTAGAGTGTGCAAGACTCTATGAGTAGCTATTGTCTTCATTTTATAAAAGGAAAAGTTAAAGTTCAGAGTGGTAGAGTTGCCCACCCAAGGACACAAGGCCAACAAGTTTTAGATCTCATCAATTTATTCAAATGCTGTTCATTAGCAAAGTACTGCGCTGGGTGCTAAAGATAACCAGGAACCACAAAGAGGTCATCATGGCCTTCGCCCGACCAGCAACCTAGGCAGGAAGGGCAGTCTCAGTACCATTTAAGCCTGAAGACAGGAATTTGATTGATAATGGGGATGGAGCAGGGGAAGGGAATGTGGTAGAGAGTATTCCACAGAGAGCATTCCCCAAGTATGTGTGAAGGTCCAGAGGAGAGAGAAACTGGGCTTCCCCTGGAGCTTCCAGTGAAAGCAAAACCTGGAGAGGTTGGCAGGTGCCAACCTCTGAAAGTTTCTAAGTGGCTGTCATGGGGCTGAAGAGTTAAGATTAGATTGGATTGGTTTGGATTGTATTGGATTAGATTAGATTAGATTAGATTCAAGTATCAAAAGGTCAGTAAAACTGTTGAAGAGAGGATTAAATACAATAGGAGGGAGGCCAGACTCAGACCTAAGATTATCACTTGAAGATGGTGGGCTCATCTCCCTGAGGCTCTAGAAGAGGTGAGAGACATCAACAGATCTGTGTACTGGCAAGACTGGCCTGGGGCTTCATGGAGGAGGCCAAGCGAACTCATCTGTTTTCTTTTTAAATGATTCCATATCGTCTTCTGAGACACTACTACATCCTAGGCATGGTGCAGCAGTTTTAGGCCTGCAGGCTGGTAGAGGATGAAGTTCATTAGCAGAGACACAGACACATTTTCAAAGTCCATTCTTAAGTATTCCTTGGGACCCAACTCAAAAGCCCTCATCCATAAAGCTTTCCTGATCTCAGGCCTCCCAATGCTGTTGACAGCCTTCCCTCATGTGGCCATCTAGTCTGTCCCATGAAATTACACTGCCTTGCTGCTATTACCTCCAAACCAGTTACTAATTGGCACATGCTCATCTGACCTCAAGTGTTCCTCAGGACTCTCTTCTGCATTCTTTCTAAATCATGAAGTACCTGTGGGGTTCTGAACACACAAGAAAGGATTGACTAAGAGGCCTGAGTGATTGGGCAAATGAATGACTAGGATTGTATAAGGACAGTCTCTGAATGTCTGCTGCCATGAATGTTGAATTCCACTCCCCTTATCAATCCTTGAAGATAATTGTTACAGGCACTTCTTTTTTTTTTTTTTTTTTTTAGGTACCAGGGATTGAACCCAGGGAGGCTTTACCATTGAGCCACATCCCCAGCTCTTTTTATTTTTTATTTTGAGTCAGGTTCTCCCTAAGTTGCTTAGAGCCTCGCTAAATTACTGAGGCTGTCTTTGAACTTGTGATCCTCCTGCCTCAGCCTCCTGAGCTGCTGGGATTAGAGACATGAACCACTGTGTCTGGCCTTCCAGGTACTTTTTTAACTTATAAAAATCTTAAAGTCATCATCCCTGTACATATCATAATATTATCCCTCAGTCATTACAAATTCTTGCCCTAATCAAGTGCATCAAAATTCTGATGACTTGGGTTATAAATTCCAAGCTGACCGGTGCTAAAAGTTCAGGATAATTCAAGAAAAAATAGACCTCTAACCCTAATATTTACAAAACACGTACTATGTGTAAGACGCATGCTCTGGGTGTGTCTTTTTCCTACAGGGAAATAAGAACACATGCTTGTTATGTGCCAGTAAAAGTACTAGGAGTTGTTGCTACATTATTTTGTCAGTAAGGTTTCTAGTGAAGAAGTAGGATACACACAAGGATGTCTTCTATTGCTTAAATTTGTGCTTGACTATTGAATCTAATCTGACCTATTAAGCAAGGTCCCCTTGCAGCTGCTGTAGGGAACGAGCACCTTGGTCCTCCTGAGCTGGTGCCCTGGGGCGGAGCAGCACTCTGCAGATTTGTGGAGCAAACGGCTCACCTGACCTGACCTTGCGTTCTGCTCTTAACTGTCTGTACTTATGAATTAAGCTGCTGTTTATTTTAAAGGGAGAAAACTGTTGCTTTTCATCTGGCTGTGTATTTTCTTTGCTATTTTGCTAGTTTGCTTCTGCTTCTGATCCCTCGATGTATGCTCTTGAGCCTGCAATGACAAAATAGACATTTTATCTTCCTAGGGTTGAATAACAAATTACCACAAATTCATTGGCTTTAAACAACAGAATTTTATTTCCTCATAGTTCTGGACACTAGAAGTCTAAAATTGAGGTGTTGGGACTGGGGGTGTAGCTCACTGGTGGAATGATATGTGCTTGGTATGTGTGAGGCCCAGGATTCCATCCCCAGCACCAAAAAATCAAAATAAAATGAATTTTGAAAGCTTCGGGGTATGAGCGGGATTGGTCCCCCTGGAGGCTCTGGGGAGAACCCATCTCCTGCCCCGCTCCCAGCTTGCTAGTGATGCCTGGCATTTCTTGCTTGGAGATGTGGCACTCTGACCTGTCTCCATAGGTGGCTTTCCCTTCTGTGTTGGACTATCCTTTCCTCTTCTGTTTCTTACAGGAATTCATACCACTGGATATAGGGCCTACCTGGTTAATCCAGGATGACCTCATCTCCAGATCTTAATTACATCTACAAAAAAAGAAAACAAAAAACCCTTTCCTAAATAAAGGTTACATTCACAGGTTCTGCGTGCCATATCTTTAGGGAGTCAGGGAGAGGCACTGTTAAACCCATGATAATACTCCAAGGTATTCTTTTTCTATCATAAACTTTTATATTGAAAATTCTACAAGAAAAATGAAAATAATAATTATTACAGACTTAAAACTCTCCAGCACCTAATCCCTTCTGAAACAATTGTTTTGTAATAAAACTTTCATTTTAAATGAATAAATAATTCATATACATGAAAAAATAAATCAAGTTTTCTTGGGATGGTAACTAGTTATATAAATGAATGAATGCCTGTGGAGCACTCAGAATACTGCTTGGCCCATAGTATGTATTATGCGTTAAATAAAACAGAAATTGTGTTCTGAAAGAGTGGACTATATTATTGTCCCATTTTGCAGATGGAAGAATAGGAAGTTCAGTGAGGTGCAGTTACCAGCCCAGCCAGCAAGAGGCCATGATTCAAATTCATATGCTTTGACAAATTCATTGTCTGTACCATGGTGCCTGGTACCCAGGGTGATGTTGGCAAGGAACATGGACTAGATGCAAAAGAGAGAATTTAGTGAGGTACTCGAGGTTGTTGGGGAACAGGGAGTTAACGCAAATGAGACGATGGTGAGTTTTTGCAGGGGTGATGTTCCAGGCCACACAGGGGCCAGGCCACCCTCAGGGCATACCTGGTCATACATCTTTCATCAAGGCCGAGGAAGGAAACATTGACCATGCTCCAGGTAGAGAAGAGCTGCTATTTCTCACAATCCCACCCTATAACACACAAGAATGAAGGAATAAAAGAGAGGGAAACCAAATAGATTTTGTTTCAGAAAAAAATGCAAAGGGTAGGCCCCTGGTGCCTACGCCATCTAGGCCCAAGAAGATCAGAAGTACTTTAAATTGCTCAAATTTATAAAGATGTACCCTCGGCTACTTTTCTTTAAATTGCTCAAATTTTCTCACACAACAGACACAACAGACTCTCATTTTATAGTAGAAAAACCAACAAGTATTTTCAAGGCAGTCTACTTAAAAATGAACCCTCATTAAGAGTTCACAGTCTGATGGCGACTC
Organism: Sciurus carolinensis; assembly: GCF_902686445.1. NCBI lineage: Eukaryota > Metazoa > Chordata > Mammalia > Rodentia > Sciuridae > Sciurus > Sciurus carolinensis. The sequence continues at coordinate 158,064,561 of NC_062213.1, read as the reverse complement.
AGGCTGCATGGGCTGAGGCCTAACAGGTCAAAGAGGGAACCGAGAAAACATGCAGAAACCTCAAGATAAATAATAATAGCCATAAAGAGTCCACAGCATTTGGGAAGGTGACTGTGTCTGTTGTGGTCGGGACTTTCATTAGGAGCAGGAGATTATGAAGTGGAATGATGAAGGAGAGGAGCCGCTAACTGAATACTTTGAATCAGTATTTATTGAAGAAGACAACGGGGAAATTCCTGTTCCAAGGACACATTTTATGGCAAAGCAGAGAACGGCCTTGACAGAGATTCCTCAGTCTCTGAGGAGAAAGGTACGGAGCGACCTGAGGGAATCTGCAGTAAATCATCAGGACCAGATGGTTTTCATCCATGGGTTCTGAATGAGACTGTGGGAGTCCTGAGCTGAGCGACTAGGGCGTGTAATAGATGCTTAACAACAGCCGAGATCCTTGAAGATCGCGAGGTCATTAATATGGCATCAAATGTGTGCAGGGTGTGTGTGTGTGTGTGTGTGTGTGTGTGTGTGTGTGCGCGCGCGCGCACATGCACACGTGTGTGCACACATATGCTCCTTGCACATTTTGGGACCTTCATGCATATGGGGCTAATTTGACTTTCTTTTCCATTTTTTAAAAAATAAGTACCAAGAAGGAGTCGTCAATGAAACCAAGGACAGAGGAATTTAAAGTAGTGAAAAGAGCATCAACAGATTAGAGACCAAATTCAATAGAAATTTAGAAACATTTAAGCAGTTGTTTTCCAAATCTTCTGAAAGATGCTGGGATATAAAGATGAATAAACATGCCTTCTATCTAAAGGAAAAGCTTACAGGCTAATGACTTTGTCATTTCTTTGGTTCTGCTGTTGGCTTTGGATGGCAACTGGCAATGAAACATCTTCTAGCACCACCAGAGGATGCAAGAAACATCTGGTAACTTTTTTCTCCCAACAAAACCATGAAGAATGTTTCAGTGTGTTTGGCAAAATCTGGGGGGCCTTAAAAGCAGGGAGAGACTTTCACTTCCATCCCATAAAAGCCAATTTCTGGTTCCTAAGAGTTATCTAGTAAAAAATGAAAATTCTAGAGAAGCTAACATTTATTGAGTGCTTACTATCTGCCAGGCTCTTGCTCAGTTCTTTACCTATACCATCTCATTTAATTTGCATCAGTGGTGAATGTGTGCTAGACCTAGAATTTGAAGCTTTGTGGTCCAGTTCCAAAGTCCATGCTTTTGATCTTCAGTTTATACTGCCTCTCTATATGTATATTTTTACTTATAAAGGGAATCAGTAATTTCACAAAACAACAGTTGTTCTTGTTGCAGGTGATTCTCTTCTGTTTCATTAAAAGAATGATGTTCCCAAACTTTCAGTTAATTTCCCAGTCTACCAATGGGTCACAGCCCACAGCCAATCTAGAGAAACAATGCTAATTAAGCAAATAACCATGTTCTCTTTGACTTTGTGAGATTCAGAGCTAGATGAAGGCTTTGGAATGAAAATCTGAATGCACTGAAAAGGTGAATCAGACCTCTTCTCAGTTGCCTCGGACTAATTCAGAGGTTCTTAAGAGCAGGCACATATGTTTCTTCTACTTACCATACTTTTCCCTAAGTATACTTGTTCCACATTGCATTGTCAGCAAGGGGCCCCAAGAGTTTAAAATAAATTAAATCTTAGACCCGTTGATTCTCCTTGTACCCCTTGAGAAACAGAATATGCAAGTAATTCTTTTTTTTTTTTTTTTTTTTTTTTTTTTTTTGTGGTACTGGGGATCGAACTCAGGGCCTTGTGCTTGTGAGGCAAGCACTCTACCAGCTGAGCTATCTCCCCAGCCCTTGCAAGTAATTCTTTACCCAAAATGTTTCAAGTATTTTGGTGTGCACTCATACTCCTCCTGGATGTTTCTCTTCAGAATAAATATTTCCAAATCAAGACAGATCATCTAACCCAAATTTGCCTAGCAAAACAAACTTTACCAGTTTAGAAGGATTGTTCTAGTTTCTGGCACAGCTTGATCTGGAGTCAAAACATGTCACCAGGAAAGACCTGTGTCTCTCAGCTTTGTCCCTCCACATCATGCTCCAGTCTTCCAGGAATGAAGCAGCCCCAGAACTCACCTCTTCTCAGGAACAAGTTCCCACAGGGAAAAAAAAAAGTCTCTTACAGGCCTTTCAGCCAAAATTTTTCTTCCATTTTATTGGCTCCAATTAGGCCATGTGCTTGATTTTTCCAGTTGTTTCTGTGGCCAGAGAATGTGTGGATGCTTCTCATGAAAGCCAAGACTGAGTCACAAAGGAGGAAAAGTTTATTTGGGGCTCACATTTTCCAAGGTTCAGTCCATGGTCAGCTGACACCATTGATCAGCTGGAGGAAATCTACTCAGCTTATGGCAGTCAGGAAGCAGAAAGAGACTGCGAGAGAAGGGTCAAGGGACAGATATAGGCCAGGAGCATGCCCCCAGTGACCTACTTCCTCCAGCCATCCTCCCCTGCCTACAATTACCAGCCAGTAGTCCATTCAAATTATTAATCCATCAAATGCATTAATCCACTGATTATGGTACAGTTCTGTAATCTAAGTATTTCACCTCTGCACATGCTTGCATTGGCTAACACGTGAACCTTTGGGGGAACACCTCATATCCAAACCATAACACCTACCATACACCAAGGGAATGCCTGCTGGAAAAGTAACCACTAATTGTTTTTCTAGTGTACTCTTCTCTTTGTAGCTTCTGCTGTGTCCCCAGGACAAAATTAGTCATTGCTTTCTCAGACCTCCTATCAACACTGCTACTACATTGCAACTACTCATTTGCAGGCTTATGTTCCTGCTGACTGAATCCCTTGAAGATGGAGATTGTTTTGTACATGTCTATACCCCATATGCTGAGAAAACACCTGATAAAGAGGCCTGCAATGACTGCTGTTTGAATGAATTATTCAGTCATCACGGAAGAGGACACCCCATAGCAACTCTCTCAGCATGGGATTGACCTGCATCTCACTCTATCCATTGGGATTTCAGCATCCACACCCATAAAATGCACAGAAAAAATAATTGAATTTTGATGTGTTGGGGCAGAGCAGGAGGAATGGAAGGTCCAGGAAGCTGGGGATTATCAGGTGACAGGCACGGAATCACAGACAGCGCTCACACATTTGGACAGCTAAGTCAAAGATGGCATGAATGGCAGAATGAGCAGTCAGCGAGAACCTAAGCACTACAGAATTGGTGAGAACTGAGTCTGGGACTGATTTTGCTTACTCTGCTTCTTTCTAAACTGCCACGGGTGCTGGGAAAGGGAAGAAGATAGGGAAGAGTTTGGAGAAAATTGGCCTTGACTGTAGCTAATGGGAGCCCTGATTTCCTAGCCTCAGTTGAAGTGGGAAGAAGAGACCCAACAGCCACTATTTCCCAAGCAACCTGGGTGGTGAGGTTCTAGGATCCCAGTGATGAATGACACAAGTACAGTCCCTGTCACTGGGTTCACACGCTATTGGCAAGGGTTATAAGAATGACCACGTTGCATATTGTTTAAGATAGGGCGATACTTACAGAATCCTTTCGCTCCTCAGATAAAAGAAGTTATATAAATGAAGACACACTTAACTGAGAAAATCATTATGTTTATTAATCTTCCAGTGCACAGTGTTATGCTAGAGGATACAGAGGATATAAATGTTATTTCTTTGCTTCAAACGGGGGGTTGAACCAGGGAAGCAAATGTGAAAACAGAAACTACCTGCCCCAAAGCTGGTGCCCTAGCAATGCTGCCACATGCCACCCCGGTCACCTGCCTGTGGGAATGAAGCCCAGCGATTCCCTGCGCCCATGTCCCCTGCTGCCCATCGCAGGCAGTGGGTGTTGCTGAAGGGGTGTGAAATGGCAAAGAGCGATGCCCCTGCTTTTCTTGCTGCCTCCCAAAGACAATCATTATTCCTGGAATGACGATTTGTAAGCTCAACCTAATTACAGCCAAATTGATTAAGAGATGCATAATCTAAGGATTAGCATTCGGGCAAATGCTGCTTAACTTAGCCACCAAGGATTTAAAAGAGGAAACAGCTGTGCTCTTCAGGAAGTGGTTTGGAATAAAAGAGCAGGTTTTGCCAGTAAAATTCAGCCTTAGTAAATTCTTCAGCATCATCTCCTTATTTGAACTCCCAAGCTGGAGACTTCCTGGGCTCAGATGCTCTTCCGAAGTGGTTCCTGGGTCTATGGGGAAGGAATGGACATCAGAGACAGGCTGGTCTCCAGCTTCCTCGCAAGGAAATTTTTTTAGCCTCACTCCTTCCCTAATAATATGGATGAGAGTGGGCACTCTATAGGGACCTTTGTGAACAATAAATTAGCTGCTCAAGAACTAAGAGGTTTTCAGTTGGTGTTTTTTCCTTTCTTTCCTTCCCTTGTCTTGTAGAATTTTTCATGAACTTTTTAAAGCCGCATTTTTGTTTAGCTGCTGAATTGTTTAAGTAAATGAAGTATTCATTCTTTTCAGAAAGGAACATTTTCTTTTTTAGTTTGTACTTCATATCATATAAGGAACCTTACCAGAAAGCTTAAGAATAATAACGAGAAAACCAAAAAGCAGTGTGAAATAGTTGTGTGGATTCTCCCTATAAGTTACAAAGTTATTCTTTTAGTAGGCTGAAAAAGGCAAATTACTTGAGTTCTCTGTGCCTTAGTTTCAACATTTATAAAATGAAGAAAATGACAATACTTCCTCGTAAAGTTGTTAAAATTACATGAGTTAAAACATGACACATGCCTGTAATCCCAGCTGCCTGGGAGGCTGAGGCAGGAGGATCATGCATTCAAAGACAGCCTCAGCAATTCAGTGAGGCCCTAAGCAATTCAGTGAGACCCTGTCTCTAAATAAAATATATCTATTAAAAAAAGGGAGGAGCTGGGGATGTGGCTCAGTGGTTAAGTACCTCTGGGTTCAATTCTTGATCCAAACAAACAAACAAACAAAAAAACATGAAACTATCAGAATAGTGCCTGGCATGTAGTAAATAAAGTAATATTAGTTGATTATAATCATAATGATACTGTGTAACAATAATAATATTTAAAAGCCCTTAACATCAAGGATGGCCCAAGTAGTTGTTATTACTTACTTAAGTAAAGTAAAAGATTATTTTTCAAAAGGTATTCTCCTTAAAAAAAAAAAAAAAAAAAAAGGTATTCTCTTCTGTTAAGTTTATCCTATATAGGAGCTGTCTGTATGTCAAGCAGAAATATATCAACATCCACTCTGACTTCATCTTATAGATTTTCAAATCAGAAGATAACAAATTTCTTGCTCCTTTATACTAAATCTCTTTTTGAGCCCACAGTGAATTGGATAAATGCTCTGATACTAGGTCATTAGGCAGAATTTCCAATGACAGCCATTTTTCAAGTCCCTCTCCACCCTTGTCTCCATTTACTCCCATAAAACACCAAATCAGTGCCCATTGGCCTCCCGGGTGGGCTCTTCCTATTTATTCCTCCTGGTCCCATCCTCTGTCTCTTGCCCTGCCATTTGGTTCAGAGGACACCAAGGTTCAGCAAAGCAGACAACTCCACACTCCCTGAGCCTCCTGTCAGGCCGACTAACTGCTTGGGCCTCCCTGTGTCTGAACTGCTCTACCTGAGACCACAGGTGCACTCCAGGTGTGTGTGTTGACCAAAGAAAGACGCTGAGCTATGAGATAACCTGCGAACCAGAGGAACTGTAAATAGCTCCGCAGACTCGGGTTCGCTGCAAACCTTTATTCTCTGATCTTTTCTGCTTGTGGCTTCGGTTAAAGAAGAATAATGACTGTCTCTCAAATGATCTTCAACCTGAGACAGCAGAACTAGTCCTGAAGCCACTCTGCAAGTAGATGCCAAAGCAGCCAATGCTGTGGCATGGGTGAGGTAGAGACCAGAATAGTCTAGATGCTTAGAATAAAACTGGACACGGAGGCTTGATGGGAAATGGGTTTTTTCACAAAATGTGAGTAGCTCATCTACCGAAGTACCCGCCCTCCCAGGTGCTGTCACAAGAGATACGGTTAGATCTGTTCTTTGCCCTCAAAGGACTTGTAAATGCAGTGTGGAAGGAAAAGATCATGAGGGAGCTCAGACCACTTCAGTGCTAAGCTGATGGTACTGAGAAAGCACCTCTGTAATTCTGAGAAAATAACGATTAGTCGCAGCTAGAGTGAAAAAGTGCATAATAAAAAGTTGGAGTCCTTAAAGTACAAAAATACTGTAAAATTCACTTTAACCAGGTTAATAACTTTCCCCCTAAGTTTCTAATTTCATCCATATTTCATGCAGGCCTCAGAACACTTTGGCTGTGCTGCGCTGTGTCCTACAGCCTTATGAATACTATTAAAAAACACATATTCACATAAGCGACAAAGCTGTAACTCAACATTTCAGCACCGATGGCTTTCCAAGAATTATAGGATTTTAGAGCTGATTCCAATCATTTCTGAACTCAAAGAGAACCAGACTCTTCTACTCCCTTTTCCAGAAAGTTAAGGAGTAGCTAACACATTAAAAGTATGAGTAATTTTTTGGTTCTTAAAACACTGACCTAGGCTGTGGATTACCCAGATCGCCTTCCTCATGGAAAATGCCTATCCTGTGAGGCATGTAGGAGGGTGAGGGCACATCGGAGGGGCCTGGTGCTAAGTCTGCTCTTGCTGCTGCTTCTGCTATTATCCTTTTTTACCGTGACTACTACCGCTGGGGCTTCTCCTGCTAGTACTATTACTCACTGCAGTCAAACCTACAGTTCTCTGTTCACTAGCTCTTTCCATGCCAAAGGGTTGGAAAATACCCTGGACCAGGGGTTCCTAACTTGGAGTCCAAAGAGCTTCGGCTATGTGAACATGGAGGGAAAAAGTTTACATCTTTATTTTCACTAGCCTCTAAGGAAATTTAGCATTTATTTTGATTATGATTATAATAAGAATCAGATATTTTTACATCCCTTTAAAGTTATTGCAGAAATATCATTTATCTTCGTCAAGGCTTCTCACCACTAGATTGTTATTCAGGGCATTAACAAAGACGCATATGTGTCACTATGTTGCATGTTGGAGGTTTCCTATTCCTGTTTTCAGAGTTGCATATGTAACTGGCTTCCTTGGTAGTCTTATGCATTTTGTATAATTCATTTTTAAATCATTACTTGGAGCAGGGTGCAGTGGTACATGCCTGTAATCCCAACAACTTGGGAGGCTAAGGAAGGAGGATCACAAGTTCAAGGCCAGCCTCGGGTAATTTATCGAGACCCTTAGCAACCAACAAGACCCTGTGTCAAAATTTTAAAATGCAAAAATACAACAACAGCATTATGCCGAGAGGGCTCAGCAGGCTTTGCCAGTCTGCCAAAGGGGACCATGGTACAAAGAAGGGTAGGAAGCCTCTCCAGGCCCTCACAAAGCTCTGCTCCTGCTCCCCTTAATGCCAGGACCACCTGGCCTCTGCTTCCTGGGGCCACCCTTCACAGCTGGCCGGAATTCTCCTTTGTGAAGCCCGTCCCTCCCTCTCCGCCGCTCAAAGTGCTTGTTCATTCCATCACTTCCTGAGTTTTTAGCTCTCCTTTTCCCACTCTATGATCTTGAACAAGTTTTTGAACTTTCTCAAATTCATTTTCCTGACTTGTAAATGGAAGGTGTAATACTTAGAATGGGTGTGAAGAGTAAGCAAGTTTATGGACATCAAGGGATCAAGGTGATATCCAGAGTTACATCCTGCTTTCAGGACCCTTTTATACTCAGAAATTCCTGAGAACTCCAAAAAAGTTTTGTTTATGTGAGTTGTATCTACAGGCATTTATACAGTGCTGGAGGTGAACCCAGGGCCTTGTGCATACCAGGCAAGAACTCTAGCCCTGAGCCACATCACCAGCCCTTAGTGTTTCTTCATTAATTCACTTTAAAATAATAATAATTGTGTGCATGTACAAATATATGACAAGAAGTCCCATCAGTATGTACAAATATAATACAACAATATGAAAAAATGGAAAAAAATAAAGTAAAAATAATTTACCTTGTTACATTTTATATAAATTGCATGTTCATATAAATAACATTTTTATGGAAAAAAAACGTGTATTTTCAAAACACAGTAAGAAGACTGGCATTGTTTTCCATTTTTTGTAAACATCTTTAGTGTCTGGCTTAGTGTGTTATGTGGATTTACACATATAAAGAACATTGGGCATCATACAAAGGTAGAGTTGGAAAAGAGATGATTGTTTTTATAGTCTTTTCCAATAACTATGGATATTTTTCTTTCATACTCTATCAATTGGACCTGGAATAGTTGGTTAGTTGGGTTAGTTGAGATGTGAAATCTGAAACAATATCAATAAACTTTTCATACTCGGTTGCATTTAAACACATCGATCTATCTTGTAATTTGAATGATCTTTTACCCACATAAGATTTTTAACAATCATGTTTTGGTCATTTGGAAAGTGTTGGTTTGCTGAGTTACGCAGATCTTCCTAATGTTGACACATTTCATTATACGATATGAAAAAAAAATATATATCACTTTCATTCAGAATACCACAATCCCATCCCAGGAATGTCTTTAGGTTGGGGGAAGTTGACAAGTTCACAGTGGTGGATATAGGTCCTCCAAAATTCTGATTTTCACGTGAAAGCTCAAACTGTATCACTGCAACAAATCCGATCAGTTGTTTTTCATTGAAGTGACAAGCTCACTTCATTCATTTTCAAGAAAACATCTGCCCAATACCCGCATCTGAATAAACATAGCTTGTCTGTCAGCTGTTCTTTGAAGTAAAAATGGTGTTCCATTAAAAAAAATGTGGCTATGCACTCACACATGTGTTTTTGCCCAAGACAGCCACCATATCTTAGTGTGCAGCAGAAGTACTTAGGCCTATTTCCCACGCTGACACAGAGTATTGAAATCTTGACTCAAGGGTTGAGATTTAATAAGATTAATCATCTTTGCTGCTTCATCAAAACACTCTTAAGTGAAACTGGCTCCCCCACCTGTGTATGCATGGAAACAAAAAACATAGGATACATGAGTGGCACATTCTGGTGCTATTGCTTTGATTTGTGTTAAGGCCCCAACAGTTTTACCTCCCATTGCTTTTATACCATTGGTGTGAATGCCAACCAGTTAAAGAACAAATAATGTCTTAGTGTATTACGAAAATGTTTTTGACCTTGTAGACCTCCTGAAAAAGTCGTGGGTGGCCCAGGGAATCATGAAGTTCTCTTTGACTATCCCTTGCCTGTTTTGTAGCATGTGCTTAGTAAATGTTGGCTATTGTCAGAATTAGCTATGAGGACTATAATTTCTTAACTAAAAATCTGGATTATGATGTTTGCCATGATCTACATGTGAATAAGTAATAGGAAATGAAGAATGTCCCATCCCCAAAATCATTTTAGGGTTTTTGTTTGTTTGTTTATTTTTTGGTTTTGGGGCTTTTCTTGCACTGCTGGGGATTGGACCCAGGGCCTTGTGCTTGCAAGGCAAGCACTCTACCAACTGAGCTACATCCCCAGTCCTCATTTTGGGTTTCTTTTTTTTTTTTTTTTTTTTCAATTTTGCCCCATACGGTAGTTAGTATATCCAACATCTAAACATCCAGGCCTATTGTGGTAACAGCTTAAGCCATCAATGCCCTACTATACCACTTATCCAAGCCAGTATCCCACTACAGCACAGTGTTTTTATACAAATCAGGTGTTCAATAGATGGTTCTTAAATAAATAAATGAATGAACAAGTGAACAACTTCAAATCTGTCCATTCTGGGCTTGTCAACAACTCTGGTAGAAGGACAGAGAGTGAAATGACAGATGGTTAGTTTATTATTGCTTGCTTCTAAGATAGATGTTTTAACTACAGTACTCTTATTAAGAAAATTAAATCTGTGCTGCAGATTTGCATGGTGGTGCACACCTGCAATCCCAGTTTCTCAGGAGGTTGAGGCAGGAGGATTCCAAGTTCAAGGCCAGTCGGAACAATTTAGTGAGAACCTGTCTCAAAATTTTAAAGAAAGGCAAGTGAGGGGCTGGAGGTAAGAGATGTAGCTCAGTGGTAGAGTGCTTGCCTAGCAAGTGGAGGCCCTGGGTTCAATCCCCGGTATTACAAAAGAAAAGAAAGAAAAAGAAAGGAAATTAAATCTATATAATAACCAATCAAGATTACCTTTTTTGGGAAATAACACTGGGTCTTTTCCTTACTAAAAAGATAACGTGGGACTGAATGTGGGTGTGCACACCTGAATCCCAGCAACCTTGGAGGCTGAGACAGGAGGATCAAAGTTTAAGGCCAGTCTCAGCAGTTTAATGAGACCCTAACAACTTAGCAAGACCCTATCTCAAAATAAAAAAATAAAAAGAGCTGGGAATGTGACTCAGTGGTTAAGCACCTCTGGATTCAATCCCCAGGAGAAAAAAAAAAAAAAAAAAAAAGATAACATGAGAGCTGAGGTTGCAAATCAGAGGTACCTAACACATTCAAGGCCCTGGTTTTGAATCCCAGCAACACTCACACATTTAAAAAGATAGCATGTTTAGTCGTAGAACATACAGACAAAAAAGAAAGAAAATTAATTACTGATAATTCTACTATCTAGAAACAGCCTTTATTAAAATTTTGGTGCTTGTCTTTATTTTAAGCCAAATAGATAAGTATTTTTACCTCCTTTTTTCATCTAATATCCCAAAATGAACCCTCTTCTATATTGTCCTATGTGTTTCTCTAATGTAACTTTTTAAATTTCACTTATTTATTTATTTATTTATTTATGGTACTAGGGATTGAACCCAGGGGCACTCAACCACTGAGTCACATCCCCAGCCCTTTTTTTTCTTCTTTTTTTAGTTAGAGGCAATGTCTCGCCAAGTTGTTCAGTGCCTCGCTAAGCTGCTGAGGCTGGCTTTGAACCCACGATCCTCCTGCCTCAACCTTTGGAGCTGCTGGGATTACAGGCGTGTGCCACCGTGCTCTTCATGTGTACATATCACCCATGAAGGTACACAGAAATAATTGGCTAAGTAGGGTTTTGTCTGGATTTTACATTTCCCGCGCATTATTCCTGTCCCACCCCATCACCGACGGGGACACTGTGGATGGGGAGTAGCTTCCAGGAGCCAGGGAGCACTCACACCCTCCTATCCTCGTCACAGCGCCACGCAGTGAGCAACACACCCGCCCAGAGACAGCCCAAAAACAAGAAAGAAATAAGAATCGAAAACACCCACAAATAAGATATTTTAAGATGTATCTAGAGAGAAATAAGCCTGGATCATGTAGCCAAGAAAAAAGAATTCCCCTCCTGGGAAGAGAAAGTACTCAACAGGATGTGTGGCAAACGGTTCCACCCGTCCATTCGGAGTCAACGCAGGCTGCTCGGAATGAATGGGCCAAGACATAAAGACTAAAATAAGCCGGAGTCGAAGTATAAAGAACTCTATTACCGCAGCGCTGCCGCTGCCGGGGACGTTGAGGTGGAGGTTAAGGGCACTCCCATCTAAATTCCCCGCTTCAGTTCTTTGAAAGCTGTGTCTCAGTCTTGAACTTTCTCCTGAACTTCAAGGATAGTCAATATGGTGTGCTGACTACGAAAGAAACGTGGAACCAGGAAGAAGACTGGCAGAGGGACAGAAAGAGTCAACAGGCAACAGAGCCAGGCTGCAAAGAAGAGGGAGATGACGGGATGACCCCAAAGAAAACTAGAGAGAGTCTGTCTCCCTGCCCAACCACCCCTCGGAAGATACCGTGTATTCTAATTCATACGGTAAATCAGAAGTCTGGGAACAGTAAGTGATTTCTGAATTTTAGAAAGGTGGGACAGGTCATTTCTTCACTCACCATGGTTCAGTGGTTTAACTAAGATTTAGAGAGTTCCCACTTCTCAGCTCTTGCAATGAAGTATTGAAAAAAATCTAACCCCTCAGACCAGCATTCTCCATCCTAAATTTACACTTAATTTATGCTCCTCAGCTCCATTATTCCTTCAAGGTCATTCTTCCAACTAAATCTGTCCACACCATCCAAGCCAATCTTACCACAAATCCTTGAGCACGTTCTGCCTAAATTCTGCCTCTAAGAACTTCCTTGTGTAATTCCCCAGATTGTTTGCTTTCCTTCCCAGATCACCCTCCCACCCCCAGAATGTTGCTAAATAACCCACTTTGTGTCACTGTTACTTTGAAGTACTGGGATTCGAACCCAGGGCCTCATGCATGCTCAGCAAGGGTTCTACCACTGAGGTACCTCCCCAGCCTCCCCCTGTTCTTATCATCCATTTATTCCAGTCGTTTTAAAGAACACAGTTATTTATATCATCACTGGCCTATTGCTCTCAAATTGTGTCATTGGATTTTGTTTGTTCCTTGACTAGATCAGAAGTTTCTTGAGGGCAGGCACCATGGTTTCTAATTGTTTTGCTTCAAGAAAATGGAAGGTAGGAAAAAAGAGAAAGGAAGGGGGAAGAAAGAAAGACAAGGGATGGATACAGAAGGGACAAGGAACAAAGGCAGGTAGACAAAAGATACATCTGAGAGATTCTACTTTCTAATATATAAACTGAAAATGATGACAGGGAGTTGCTTTGTGAAGGTCAGATTGAAGTAAGTCTGATTCTAATGACTGTGCAGTTCAAGGTTGCAATTCCCAATCCTTCTGCATTCCTTTACCACACTCTCTCACCTTGACTCTAACTGCACCTCTTTTTTTGTGTGTGTGGTCCTGGGGATTGAACCCAGGGCCTTGTGCTTGTAAGGCAAGCACTCTACCAACTGAGCTACATCCCCAGCCCCTAACTGTACCTTTCTGATTGCTGTCCTAATAGAACATTCTAAATCTCCACCCTAGTTAACACTGCGGCCCAGGGGCTGGGGACACTGGCCTAGAAAGCGTGAGGCCCTGAGTTCGATATCAAAAACAAACAAAAACAAAATCACAATTTACCCCCTACCCTTTGCCTTGCTCCACTTTTTCCATTTTTACGCCCCTATCATTTTTAACACACTGCACAGTTCATTTGCTTACCGTGTCTATTTCATCACGGCTTTGCCACCCCATCCAGCGCCAACTCCAAGCAAGCGCTGTGGTGGCAGAGACCTTCATCTGTTCTGTTCACCAGTGTAGCTCCTCCAACCTCCGCTCAACTCTGACTGAATTAACAGGCTCTTTTCAAATATGTAGGTTCTGAAATTAAAAAGAAGAAGTCCACAACAGAGTCACAGTGCTCAATGGAAAAATATTTCCTCAATAATGCCACATACCTGCATTACTGGCCACCTAAAAACTGATCATTTTTTTCCCCTTGTCTTTGTTTTTTTGCTTATTTATTCACAGTTACCTACACAAAGCAAGAAGCGCTGTTGTATATATTTATTTATTTGCAGTAATAAGAATCAAACCCAGGGCTTCATGCCTGCCAGGCAGAGGTGCTATCACGAGCCATGTTCCCAACCCCAAATTAATTTAGTTTTGTCCCCAACTAAATTAAACACCGTGATAAACTGAGGTTGCAGAGCATCAGACAGAGGACAGAACTCGGCCCAGGACTTGGCCCAAGGCGTGGCAAGCGTAGACTTCACCGCAGGCCCCCTGAGGGGCTAGGTGTTAACCAAATGAAATGGTGATAAGGGGCAACAGGTGGCCAATCTGGCTGAGGGACCTTAATTGCTCCCTCCTCACTCATAGCGGAAAGCCACAAAGTGCCTATAAGGGACTCTCTCCCGGCAGGTCTCAGGTTTCCCTCCAGAACCTCTCGTTCCAGCTGGCTGATGTGGTGCGGTCGCCATCCTCTGCCTGCCTCTCCAGTTGAAGCACTGGATTCAGGAGGACTCTTTGGTTCCCACCTCATTGGTTCCCCTTTGCTCCACCCGGTCCCCTTGCATGTCTGGAAAAGAAATTTATAAGACCTTTAAAGACTCAGGAGGAAGAAGAGTCTGAGAAACAGCCTTGCCACGACTCAGCGATTCCTCTCAGGGTGTCCAGAGTGCCATCTCTGCAGCTGTGCCTTCAAATACTAGTTTCACCACCTCCTAGTTAACTGACCCAAAGAAAAAGTTGCCTCTCTGAACCTAACTTTCCTTTTCTGCAAAATAGTCTAGCCAGGCACGATGGCACACGCTTGCCATCCCAGCTACTGGGGAGGCTGAGGAAGGAGGGTTTTCAGTTCCATGCCAGCCTAGGTAACTTAGGGAGAACCTGTCTCAAATTTTTAAAATAACAAATAAAAAGGGGCTGGGGATAGAGCTTCATGGTACAATGCCCCTGGGTTCAATCCCAGTACCACACGAACACACGCCAAGGGATGGACTTCAGGACATACCACCCCAAAATATGGCACCTTGGCATTTGAGAAAACAGCAGAAACAGGAAGGTTTCTGCTCTCATCTACTCCCAACCTTCTCCCTTGAAGTGGGCCAAGAAACAAGTTCTCTGACCTTCCTTCCTCTCAAGTAGGTCACAAGACCCTCATTCCAGTGGGGATCCTCCCTCTACCTGGGAGAAAGGAGTGCCCTTATCTCTGAAGATGCAGGGACACAGGGAACAATCTGGATACTGTGGTTTGGATCTGAAACGTCAAGGCCTATGTTGAAGGCTTGGTCCCCAGTGTGGTGCTATCGTGAGGTGATGGAACCTTGAAGAGCTGGGGCCAAGACAGGGGTCCTTAGGTTATTGGGAGCCTGCTCTTGGAGGGGACAGTGGGACCCAGCCCCTTCTCCTCCTCTTTTTTTCTACCTAGCCATGAGGAGAGAAGTTTTGCTCCACCACACTCTCCTGCCATGACACACGGTTTCACCACAGGTCCAGGAGCAACTGGGTCGACTAATCATGCACTGAAATCTCCGAAACCAGAAGCCTGAATTAAATCTTTTCTCTTTCTTAGTTGACTGTCTCAGATATTTGTTACAATGTTAGGAAACTAACTCACACACTGAGCAAATGGCCTTTACTAAATTCTCCCCACTTTTTCATTAAATTATCCCCTTTGTCCTCCAGCCATATTTCTGCACAGCTGCCAAAAAAAAAAAAAAAAAGTGCTGGGAAAACTGGAAATCCATATGCAACAGAATGAAACTAAACCCCTATCTCTCACCCTGCACAAAAATCAACTCAAAATGGATCAAGGACCTCGGAATCGGACCAGAGACCCTGCATATTACAGAAGAAAAAGTAGGTCCAGATCTTCAACATGTCGGCTTAGGCTCAGACTTCCTCAACAGGTTTCCCATAGCACAAGAAATAAAAGCAAGAATCAACAACTGGGATAGATTCAAACTAAAAAGCTTTCTCTCAGCAAAGGAAACTATCAGCAATGCGAAGAAAGAGCCTACAGAGTGGGAGAAAATCTTTGCCAATCATACTTCAGATAGAGCACTAATCTCCAGAATCTATAAAGAACTCAAAAAACTCTACACCAAGAATGCGAATAATCCAATCAACAAATGGGCTAAGGAAATGAACAGACACTTCACAGAAGAAGATCTACAATCAACAGACATATGAAAAAATGTTCAACATCTCTAAGAATAAGAGAAATGCAAATCAAAACCACCCTAAGATTCCATCTCACCCCAATTAGAATGGCGATTATCAAGAATACAAGCAACAATAGCGAGGATGTGGGGAAAAAGGTACACTCATACATTGCTGGTGGGGCTGCAAATTAGTGCAGCCACTCTGGAAAACAGTGTGGAGATTCCTCAGAAAGCTTGGAATGGAACCACCATTTGACCCAGCTATCCCACTCCTCAGCCTATACCCAAAGGACTTAAAATCAGCATACTACAGAGATACAGCCACATCAATGTTTATAGCAGCTCAATTCACAATAGCCAGATTGTGGAACCAACCTAGATGCCCTTCAATTGATGAATGGATAAAGAAACTGTGGTAAATATATACAATGGAATATTACTCAGCCGTAAAGAATAATAAAATTATGGTATTTGCTGGCAAATGGATGAAATTGGAGAATATCATGCTAAGTGAGATAAGCCAATCTCAAAAACCAAAGGACAAATGATCTCCCTGATTAGAGGATGATGACACACAGTGGGGGGTGGGGGGAGGTAAGAATGGAGGAAAGAGGAACTGTGTAGAGGGAAAAGAGGGGTGGGAGGGGTGGGGGAGAGGAAAAAATAACAGAATGAATCAAACACTATTGTCCTATGTAAAAGTCTGACTACACAAAGGGTATGCCTTTACTTTATGTACAAACAGAGAAACAGTATGTATCCCATTTGTGTTCAATAAAAATAAATTTTTAAAAAATTATCCATGTGTAATGGATAATTTCCTGGCGGAGAAGAAATGCCTGAGTGCACAAGCCTCATCTGGGAGATCTTTGGAGCTTCTAGCCTTACACGGCTCAATATGGTATCTATTGGTCAAGTGGGATGACGGAGCTTTGGGAGTGCAGCACCTCGAGCCAACGTGTCCTTGAAGTAAAATAGCTCATCGATAGTTTTTATATCCATCACAAGTTAGAAAATATTTGGATATACTATGATAAATAAAATGTATTATTAAAACTAATTTGAACTTTTTTTACTTATTTAATGTGACTACTATAATTTTTAAATCACAAGTGCATGTGGCCTTTGCTTTCTATTGAATGGTGATTTTTTTTCCATGCTGGGGTTCAAATCCATGACCTCCTGCATACTAGGCAAGCACTGTACCACTGAGCTACACCTCCAGCCCAAACCCTGGATCTACATCTCTGAATAGCAACATCTGGAACAAGGGCTGAAATGGATTAGCCGCTGGTGCCTTTGAACTAGCTGTGAGCACTCCAGCTCATCCTCATCCCGAATTGGCTTATCCCCTGCCTCTGCCTGGTCCTTGTGGAATGCTGATGTTTGGCTATGGAGAAAAAGGGCTTCACAAATGAACAGAGTGGAGGCCAACGCACATACTTTGGGCACAGATCCAAGTTTCAATTCCCCTTCATCCTCTACAGAGCCAGGTAACTTTGGATAAATCACTCAGTTTCTCTGAAACTCAGTTTACTGTCAGTACAATGGGAAAAACAACTACATTGTGGAAATCAGTAACAAATAAAGTAAAATACATTCATAAGTGGAATCACAATAGTTGTTTAATATATTATATTATTCTCTCCTTTTGCCAATATTTTCACGGGGAGTAGAGGATGTTGGCACACAAAAGTTTAGTTAGATCCTAAGTACTTTTCACAGTGCCAGAATCCGGGCTGGAGGTATAGTTCAGTGGTAGAGTGCTGGCCTAGCATGTGTGAGGTCCTGGGTTCAGTCCCCAGCACTGGGGAAAAAGGAAGAAGACATAAAAACAACCTGCCAGCACAGGGCCAGAATCCACGACAGTGACTGTCGTCTCCCTGAGTGTGAGCAAAGATCTGGTGAGAAAGGAGAAGGTATTTCAGCAAGTTTAAGGGTGAAGCATGAATAAGACACTTTCATTAACTAAAGTTGCACTTTTATTTATCAATTAGAAAGAAAGATGACAACCTGATTTTAAAATGGACTAAAACCTCTAATAGGTAGTTCTCAAAGAAAACATAAAGATTGCTAAGACATATATGAAAAAAATGTTCAGCATCGCTGATCACCAAACAAATAAAAATTCACACCACAATGAGATATCACCTCTCACCTGTTAGAATGGCTATTAGCAAAAAGATACAAAGTAATGGCTGGGCACAGTGGTCACACCTGTAATCCCTGCCGCACAGGGAGCTGAGACAGAAGGATCACAAATTTGAGGCCAGCCTCAGCAACTTATGGAGGCCCTAAGCAACTTAGTGAGACCCTGACTCTAAATGAAAAATATAAAGGACTGGGAATGTAGCTCAGTAGTAAAGCACCTTTGGGCTCAATCCCCAGTACCAAAAAAAAGACAAAAGGTAACAAGTGTTGGAGATGGTGTAGAGAAAAGGGAATCCTTGCACACTGTTGGTGGAAGTGTCAATTATATGGAGTTTTCTCAAAAAATTGAAAGTAGAAGGGCATGGGGTGTAGACCCATGGTAGAATATTTGCCTAACATGTGCAAGCCAATGGGTTAGATAATAAGTAATAAGTAAGCAAATAAATATATGTAGAACTACAGTTTGACCCAGCAACCCCACTACTGGGCATATGTTCAAAGTCAATGCAATCCAATCGTCCTAGACAGACCTGCTCTCCTGTGTGCACGGCAGCACTATTCTCAATGGTCAGGATGCGGAATCCATGTAAGTGTCATCAATGAATGAACAAAGAAAGAAAATGCTGTAGATACACACAATGGAATAGCATTAGACCTTAAAAAAAGAGAACCTCCTGTCATTTATGAAACTGAGGGACTTCATGTTAAGGCAAATAAAGCAGAAAGACAGATGCCACATGATCTCATTTATAAGTGGAATTTTTTTTTTTTTTTTTTTTAAGTTAAACTCGCAGAAGCAAAGAGTGGAATACTGGGGGCTGGAGGTGGGAGGAGAAGATTGGGGAATGTTGATCAATGGGTCCAAAATATCTTTTAGGTAAAGAGGAATAAGTTTAAGAGATCTATTATAACACAACACCTAGTTAATAACAAGGTACTGTGCTCTTGAAAATTTCTCTGAGAATAGATTTTAAATGTTTTCACCACAAAAATAAGTACATGAGATACTGCATATGTTAATTAGCTCAATTTAGCCACTTCACAATGCACACGAATTTTAAAATAATATATTTGTGATGGGCTGATAGATCTGGCTCCATGAGAATGTTCTAGGCCAGACTCTAAGAGAAATGACTAAACAGACTCCATTTTGCTCTGAGACTCCATGTTATGTAGGAAATAAGCTTCTGCCATGGGAATACCCCGCCTCTGTGCCCATCATCAGTTACTTGGTGTGACATGTTTAATAATATACAATGGCAACTCCTATGTAGTAAAGAATTGCTCTCTTTTGATCCCTATTGCTCCTAAACAAGGTACCGTGTGAACAGTGATTGTGGGGATGTTAGCAACCATTCTTTAGTTTGTACCTAGGTAAGGGTCATTTTGACCCACTTCCCCCTTTGTTGATGATCTCATGATGTTAATGTGTAATTTCGAATCATAGCAACAAACACTTATGATTAATGTAATTTTTGGTATAAGAACCCCTACAACCCTGTGGTCGGGGCTGTTCTCCCAATAGCCATTTTTCGGGGGCATTGTGTGAGACAGTCAGCCAGCCGGCTTAATAAGGACTCTCAGATTTGGACTTCTCAGTGGTGATCGGTCTGTTCTTAAGTTGCGCCCCATAACATATTGTACATGGTAAATATATACGGTTTTATTTGTCATTTAAAAAAAATTTTGTTTTGGTACCAGGGATTGAACCCATGGTGCTTTCCCACTGAACCACACATCCAGCCCTTTTTATTTTATTTTGAGACCAGGATCTCACTAAGTTGTTTAGGGCCTCGCTAAATTACTGAGGCTGACTTGAACCTGCCATCCTCCTGCCTCAATCTCCCAAGCCACTGGGATTACAGGCGTGCACCACCACACTTGGCTAAAAATATTTTTACTTTAAAGAAATTTAAATAAACTATGGATTTTAGATATTTTAAAAAATGAGAAAGCAAAGATCTATGAAAAAAAATTCCTGTCTTACAGAAGCTGGGACACCAACCAGAATGATTTGTTCTCTAGACTTGCCCCTCTTGGCATAAAATTTGTGTCTCATTCGAGGACCAGCCTGCTCAGTAATAGCCGCTGACGGGACTCAAACGCCTGCCCTTCACAGTTCTTACGTCATGATTCATGTACTCTCCCAGCTCTTGCTGACTGCCTGCAATTACTTGTGACAAATGATTCTTCAGTGTATTGTCTGCTTTACCTTTTCAAAACGTTTCCATGGTTCACAGATAAGTCATCCGATGTATACTGTGCTGTCTCTCCAACGGCAAATCCAGGCACCCAGGGACTCCTCCCAAAATCCCGTTGTACACTGCACCTTGGTGAAAGTAAGAATCCTTCTAGAACATGCAAATGAATTCCATTTGAATACCACAATTAGCTATAAAAGTAAACAAATAGGCAGGTAAAAACTAGACCCTATAAATGAAGAGCTAGTTATCTCAGTTTGGGCAGGGCTATACAAAGTAATGGAAGAAATTCTAAAGAAATAGGTCAAAATGTTTCATGATGCAAATTAAATTTAAAAAAAAAATTGTAAATGCTGAAGTCTAGGGATGTGAAAAAGTGCTTTCTTAAATTTTTGAGAACTTAGGTTTGATCCCAGTACCACCAAAAAAGTAAATAAATAAATAAAGGCTTAAATAATAATCTGGAAAAATAAAGCAATATGTTGGAAAATATATCTATTACAATGACGACTGGGGTGTAGATCAGTAGTGGAGCACTTGCCCAGCATGTATGAGGTGATGGATTCAATCCTCAGCACCACTCCCCCTCGCACATACACATGAGATAGATTTGTATTATTCACACATATGGATAATTATATTTAATATGTAGCAAGTCCATTGACACTGATAAATTTTAAAAACACTAAATAGCTAGGTACAGTGACACACACCTTAATCTCAGAGATTAAGATGCCTAAGGCAGGAGATAACAAGTTTAGGGCCAGCCTGGGCAACTAAGGGAGAACCTGTCTCAAAGTAAAAAAAAAGGCTGGGGACGAAGCTCAGTAGTAAATCACCCTTGGGTTCAGTCCCCAATGCCAAAAAAATAAAATAAAGGAAGAAAGGTCTAAAGAAATGGGAAAGTGTGTATATTTTTATGCTGAGTTTGATGAAGAAGGAATTGTTGTGAAATATGATTGGGCACAGGGAGTATGAGCTAATGGGAAGGGTACCAGGCTCAGCAAAGTCTGTGTCCTTCTGCAGAGATAAGGCGGACTGTCTCCTCCAGGTATATAGGGAGGGAACTTCTCAAATGAGAATCTGATCTGCTTCAGAGAGGAGTGGGAGAAGGTCAGAGAGAGCCTTCCTGCTTCTGCTGTTCCCTCAAATGCCAGGGTCCCAGACTTTGAGCACTGTGTGTGTGTGTGTGTGTGTGTGTGTGTGTGTGAATCTACCCATTCTTCTATATTTATTTATTTATTCACTGATGGGGATTGAACCCAGGGCCTTCCTATGTCAAGCACTGAGCCCCAGTCCCTAACAGTTCTTTCAAAGGGATCTGATCTTTCCCGCAGAGCAGAGGTCTCTGGACCATCCACATCAGCATCATCCGGAAATGTGTTAGAAATGCAAATGGTCCTGCTTACCCAGGTTCACAGATCCAGGAGCTCTGGGGTGGGCCCAGGGGCTCCTGTTCAGCAAACCCCCACCTACAGCTTGAGAACGGCTGCTCTAAAGTCATAGAAAACACAACAGATAGAAGAACATATTACATAATCCCATGTGGGTGCTATCAGACAAAATTAGAGTGTGGGAAATTCTATGTGATCAATTCTCCATTTTCTTCAACAAATAAACGACTTGAGAGGGAAAAGGGAAGGAAAAGTATTAAAGGTTAAAGGAGATGTAAGAGACAAAACAGCCAAATCAATGTGTGCATGTTATTTGAATCTTGTTTCAATCAAATCAACTGTAAAAAGATGTTTTGAGACAATTAGGAAAAGTCGAACATGATATTAAGGAATTATTATTTGTTTTATTGTGTGTGAATATTGTAATATGGTTATGATTTTTAAACGGGCTTTAAAACCCTTATCTATTAAGAGATTTTTCAAAACTATTTTTTAAATACACGAAGCAAACATGGCAAAATGTTAACAGCTATAAAACCTCAGTGATTAAAAATTGGAATTTGTTCTACTATTCTTTCTACTCTCTTGTTTCCTTTTGAAAAATTTCCTAGTAAAATTAAAAGCAAACCAACAAAAACTTTAAAACTTTTAGCGTGCAATTCTTATTTTAGAAAAATCGCCTTAAGGAAATATTCAGTCTCAGAAAAGATTTGTCTATAAAGATCTTCATTACAGGATTATTTATACTAGGAAACCATTAAGATGAACCTAAATGTCCCAAAAGAAAGAAAGGTAAAAGAAATTATGAGACCTCCCTGTGATAGGATATGATACAGCTATTAAAGATATTATGAAGAACAAGATACGGCAGAACTTCCTGTTTGGTTCTTGCTTAGTAAAAATAAAATATATTCAAGGAAAAAAGACTAGAAGGAACTATATCAAAATGTTGAAAGTGGTTGCCCCTAAACATTTGCATTATGGATCCTATGTATTTTCTTCTCTGTAACTTTCTATATTTTTCATATTATCTATACTACCTATGCACCCATTAGTAGCATGAAAATGTTTTCATTAAAACAAAATATTTTATAATGGTATAAAGATAAAGCACTATACAATAAAATTAAGACTTTCATAGAGAAGGAAAAGTAAAACCTTTTCATCACCCAAGGTGAGGAAAGTTCACGGCTGACACTCTTGTAACAAAAGATAGATTAATAAGAGAAAAATAACCAACTTATTTAACCAAAGTCTGACATGATGTACGAGGCATGCCTGTAACCCCAGTGACTCAGAAGTCTCTGGCAATAGGATCTCAAGTTTGAGACCAGCCTCAGCAACTTAGTAAGAAAATAAAAATAAAAAGGGCTGGGGATGTAGTTCAGTTGTAGAGCTCTCCTGGGCTCAAGTCCACAAAGGAAAAAAAAGAAAGAAAGAAAAAGAAAAGAAATAAGGAAAACTACATATGCTTATGTCTCATTTTGATGAAGAATGGACAGTCATGTATTAGTACATTTGCCAAATGACAATCAAATGGGCGGAGCTTAGCAAGGTCCACTTGCCAGCTCTGTCTCTGGGTCTTCATTCTTCTCTGAACATGGGGCATGGCAGTTGCCACAGAAGAGCCTTCCTTGGAGGAGGAGGAATCCTTTTCATGTCTCTGGGAAGAAGAGTAGTTAAAGGTCAGAGAGAGCTGTCTACCCTGTGGAAATGGAGTTTCCTTTACGTTGTCAGACTCAGTACACCAAGGGGTCACGCTCTGGGGTATTGTGTTCTGAGTCTGACACTTTCTTTTTTAAAAATCCTTAGAAGCATCTTAGAAATGAGTGGTCACTTGAGGAGAGAAGAAGGCCAGTCACCCCTACCCCACCCAATGGAGCACATATTGTTTGTCCCGTTCCCTTGACAGTAATGATATACGAGTTTAAACTGTTATGTTTATATATGTACATTCATTCTACAGCATGAAACATGATATGAAATGAAAAAAATAAATAGATTTAAAAATCCTAGCAATATATCAAATGATAAGTGCTATGGAGAAAAATAAGGCAGGGAAGGGGAACAGGGAGGACTGGGGTACTGCAACTTAAAATAGGGTGGCCAGTGAAGACCCCACCTGGACGGTGACGTTCAAGAAAGAAAGTGTCAGAGAGTGAACTGTGCTGTGTTTGGAGGAAGAAGGTTCCAGGCACCAGAAGTAGAAAGTGCAACGTCCCAGGCAGAAGCACGCCTGGGGTACGATCTCCTCTCCCTAATTGGACTGCGATTTCTTTGAATGAATCAGAGCATGCGCCTGCTTCTTTTGCCACAAACCCTGTCACAAAGCCTAGAGCTGAAGTCAGGAAATGTTTATTAGTGATTATGATGCAAGGATTGAAAAACAAAATGTTTAGAATCTATGATCTTTTCCTGAAAAATCATCCATTATCACTTTTTCTCTCATTTCTTTATACAGAAGAATTTCTTGGGCTGCGGAGATAGCTCAGCTGGTAGAGTGCTTGCCTCGCAAGCACAAGGCCCTGAGTTCGATCCCCAGCACCGCAAAAAAAAAAAAAAAAAAAAAAAAAAAAAAAAAAAATTCTTAACTTGAATCTGTTCAGGGCTGGAGCTGTGGTTCAGTGGTGGAGTGCTCGCCTAGCTTGCATGAGGTCTCAGGTTCGATCCTCAGCACCACATAAAAATAAAATAAAGGTATCATGTCCACCTACAGCTAAAACAAAATATTTTATATATATACTCAAACCTGGTTATGCCTCAGGAGATGGAAACGTTTTCTTCTCTGGAGATACTCAACCAGATCCAATCCTCAGTGTATAGGGATGTCCCAGGGGCAGTACCAGTGTCAGATGGGTGCCTGGCCTAAAGGACCCATCAAACTCCCTCCCTCATCCAATACTCAGTAGATGTTACTGAGCAACAAGACCAAACCCCTGCTCTTCTGAGCAAACAACTTCCTCAGCATCCCAATAGCTGCTATAAACCTACTAGATTGGCAAATAGGAATGTGAATTAAAAAAAAGAGAGAGAAAAGAAAAAAGAAACAACCTTTCCTTAAGACTGAGCCATTTGTAACATCTTTCCTGTGCTCCTCCGCGGTTTCCTTTCTTTCTTTTTTTTTCTTTCTGGTACTGGGGATTAAAGTCAGTGGGGGCTCTACCACTAAGCTACATTCCCAGCCCACATACCTGTTAAGAAGATATCTTGGGTGAACACCTGTATTCCCAGTGACTAAAGAGGCTGAGGCAAGAGAATCAAAAGTTCAAAGCCAGGCTCAGCAACTAAGCAAAGTCCTATGCAACTTAGCGAGACCCAGTCTCAAAATTAACAATAAGAAGGGCTGTGGATATCATGTCGGCTTAGAAACTGAGTTCCTCAGCAAGACTCTAAAGCGCAAGAAGTAAAATCAAGAATCAATAAATGGGATGGTATCAAACTAAAAAACTTCTTCTCAGCAAAGGAAACAATCAAGAACATGAAGAGAGAGCCTACAGAATGGGAGAAAATCTTTGCCCCCTGCACCTTAGATAGAGCATTGATCTCTAGGATATATAAAGAACTCAAAAAACTTGACACCAAAAAAAAAAAAAAGCAAATAACTCAATCAGTAAATGGGCAAAGGAACTGAACAGACACTTCACAGAAGAAATGCAATCGGTCAACAAATATATGAAAAATGTTCAGCATCACTAGCAATTAGAGAAATGCAAATTAAAACTACACTGAGATTCCATCTTACTCCAGTCAGAATGACAATTATCAGAAATATAAGTAACAATAAACATTGGTGAGGATGTGGGGAAAAGGCACACTCATACACTGCTGCTGGGACTGCAAATTGGTGCAATCACTCTGGAAAGCAGTATGAACATTCCTCAGAGAAGTTGGAACAGAACCACCATTTGATCCAGTTATACCACTCCTCAGCATACTGTAATGACACAACCATATCAATGTTTATAGCAGCTCAATTCATAATATCCAAGCTATTGAACCAACTTAGGTGCCCTTTAACAGATGAATGGATAAAGAAAATGTAGTACATATACACAATGAAATATTACTTAGCTATAAAGAAGAATGACTTTCGCTGGTAAGTGGATAGATAGATCTGGAGAGCATCATGCTAAGTGAATAAACCAATCCCAAAAAACCAAAGGCCAAATGTTCCCTCTGGTATACAGATGCTAACACACAATAAGGGTGGAGAGGGAAGAGTAGAAGTTCATTGGATTAGACAAAGTGAAATGAAGGGAAGGGAGGGGGTGGGAAGAGGAAAGATAGGAGAAAGAATCAGACATAACTCTCCTATGTTCATATTTGAATACATCACCAATGAAACTCCACATTATGTACAACCACAAGAATGGAGTCCTAATTAGTACAAGTTATACTCCATGTATGTATAATGTATGTATAATGTCAAAACATACCCTACTGTCATATAGATCTTAAAATTTTAAAAAAAAATAGCATATTAAAAGAGAAAAAAAAGAGGCTGGGATTGTGTTAAGTGCCTCTGGGTTAAATCTCCAGCACCAGAAAAATAGAAAAAGAAAGAAAAAAAAAAAAAAAGATATTCACTTCTGAATGTCTAGAATCTGGCATGAAGATCCTTACTAAGTGTCAACTTAATCACAGTCTCTTGAGTAAACTCCATATTCTCTGGTATTTCTTCAGCCCCTAGCCTGGCATCTTGTAGTGACGCAATTAAGTTGTTTATAGAAAAGTCAGGAATATGTAATCCCAAATGATAATCACAGATTAAAAAGGATGTATAATTAATTTGTTTCTCTTTTTTTACATTAAACATGATTCAGAGGCAATGGTATTAATTTCAAGTTGCGTGTTGCCTGCAGTGAAATTGCTGAAAGGAAGATCAGGCTTTATTTGCTCATAAAATTCCATTTTTTAAGGATAATTATTTATTACCAGGAAGAGGTTAACTTGAGATCTCTTAAGTGAAGGAAAAAAAATTCTTTTTTTATGGAAAAGTATCTGCAAACAAATGCATAGAATTCCCCCAGCTTGGCAGGATGGGGGAAACTTCACCAAGATCATAGGCTAGGATTAACAATCAAAGATTAATGTTCAAAGAGTAAAAGAACAAATACCCATGCAGGGGAGAGTAATAGTCACCAGTCACCACGGCTGTATTTGTTAGAACTAAACTAACTTGCAGTAATGAATTCAGGGAACTCTGAAGAACGCTTTTCCTTTCTCACACAATTGCCAGAGGTGGCTGTGCTGCAGTGGGTCAAGGACTCAGGCTGGTCGCAGATTTCAAGGTGCCTGGGCACCCATTCCAATCAGTCCCGAGGAAAGAGCGCAGGAAGCATGGCTGCCAGTTTTTGCAGGCCAGACCTGAGAGTGGTACAGCCACCTCTCCTCAAATTCCACATAACCATAACCACATGCAACTTCACAAGATGCCAGAAGAAAATGTCAAGTTCTGGATCCAAGAAGAAGATGGGAATATAATTTGCAGACTATTAGTGATATATCTGTCATTGGAATTATAAACAAAACCCTCAATATTGTAAGTATTCTCTTCCACAAGAATATTTGCCAATGTAGCTGGACATGGTGGCAAACACCTGTAATCCTAGTCACTAGGGAGGCTGAGGCAGGAGGACGGCAAGTTCAAGACCAGCCGAGAACTTCTCTCAAAATAAAAAATAACTGGAGCTGGGGATGTAGTGAAGTGATAGAGGACACTTAGGTTCAATTCCCTACTACCAAAAAAATAAAAATAAAAATAAAAAATATACATTTGCTAGTGTATTAGCCTCCAGTTAAATTTGCATATTGGGAAGGACTGTGCCCTATCATAGTTCATGATTTATGAATGAATTATGTTCCTCGAGTTCACTTGTGATTTCATTAAAATACAGTGTGTGTGTGTGTGTGTGTGTGTGTGTGTGTGTGTGTATGCAGTACTAGGGATTGAATCCAGAGGTCC
This sequence comes from Sciurus carolinensis, assembly GCF_902686445.1. NCBI lineage: Eukaryota > Metazoa > Chordata > Mammalia > Rodentia > Sciuridae > Sciurus > Sciurus carolinensis. The sequence continues at coordinate 158,037,358 of NC_062213.1, read as the reverse complement.
TCTACCACTGAGCTACATTCCCAACCCTTTTTTAAAATTTTGAGACAGTGTCTCAAAAAGTTACTGAGTCTCACTAAGTTGCTAAGGCTGGCCTCTAATTTGTGATCCTCCTGCCTCAGTCTTGAAAGTCACTGGATCTACCACAGTGCTGAACTCAAAGTGTGTTTTGTGATAGAAAAACAATAATAGACTGACCCACAAATTATTATTTATCCTATGTGATTAAACACTATAAACCTACTGAGTTTTGGACACTATATAGAAGAATGAAGTCTTCTCCCCTTCTCCTGGGGTGGGAGGATGGTTGAACTGATAAAACAGATTTTTTATTCAGCACCTCCTTTCCTGGTACTCTCCTTTACGTGGGCGCTGTCATCTTCATACTCTGCCAAACATCCCGCTCAAGGTTTCCATTTCCAAATCATTACTATCAGCAATGCTGCTATTCTTCTCAGGGGGTTAAAGCAGTGGATTTCTGTTTTTAAAAGTACTTTCATGGGAATACAAATTGGTGCAAGCATTATAGAAAGCAGTGTGGGAGTCCAAAGAAAACTTACTTGGAATGGACCCACCATTTGACCCAGCTATCCCACTCCTTGGTCTATACCCAAAGGACTTAAAATCAGCATACTACAGAGATACAGCCACATCAATGTTCATAGCTGCTCAATTCACAATAGCCAGACTGTGGAACCAAACTGGATGTCCTTCAACAGAAGAATGGATAAAGAATATGATGGAATATTAGTCAATGAAATTCTGGCATTTGCTGGTAAATGGATAGGGTTAGAGAATATCATGCTAAGTGAAATAAGCCAAACCTGAAAAGCCAAAGGCCAAATGTTTTTCTCTGATATGCAGAAGCTAATTCACAATAAGGTGGGGGAGTGCAAATAGGGAAGTATAGAGTTACTTTATATTAGGTATAGGGGAGTGAAGGGAGGGGAAGGGGTATGGGGGAAGGAATGATAGTAGAGTGAAACAGACATTATTACCTCATGTGCATGTATGACTGCATGACCCATGTGATCCTGCAGTATGTATAGTCAGAAACATGAGAGATTATACTCCATTTATGTATGATCTATCAAAATGTATAAATGCATTCTACTGTCATGTACAACTAATTACAAAAAATAAAAGAAATAAAAAATATAAATAAATAAATAAAAATAAAATACAGTATCATAAATTTAAAAATTACTTTCACAGATGAACTTGTAACATAATAGCTAACACTTACTAAAGATTTACTATATCCCAGAACTATGTTCTCTAAATTTCATCTTCCTCGTTTATAAAAAGGAAACGATAGCATTGATCTCATGAAATTCTTGGAAGGATCAAATGAGAAAATACCCAAAAATGCCTTGCATATTGCCTGACAGTAGTCAATTGACTCAACAAGTGTCAGCTATTAGTTTCCTAATTTATTTATTCTCACTCAGAGGATAAAGGTGTGAAGAGGTCATTATCACTAAGCTCTGTTCCCTTCTTCCCCAGCAAACTTTCTTCCAGCTTAGAAAAGTAACAAGTCACCCTTCTTGAATGTGACATTGGTTCTCAATGCTAATGTGCCGGAAGTGCTGGCTAAACATGTAGATCCCCACAGCCAGAAATCCCTTTTCAGTGACCCAGGTAAGCACTGTTGTCACACTGAACAACACCAGGGGGCACCAGTCACATCCTGTCACATAGGGTGCTTCCTGGAGTTTTGCAGATTTCTAGCTCTGAAGTTGAAGGAAATCGTATTTTAAATGAACATCCAGATGCTATAGTCCAGCCTCCTGTCTTTGAGAAAGATTGTTTCAGAGCAACTGTTTAAAACGCAGGAACCTGAGAAAGTCGCTGCCCCACAAGTTAGGTCAGTGTCCAAAAGCTGTACTCAAAAAGCAACAAGAGAACATTTTTAAAACCTGATCAGAGTTTTGCTCTTCAGAACTTTTCTCAGTGGCTGGCATCACTGAACTAGAGCTTGGCCTGGCGGTTTCCTTTCCAAGGCGTCTCGTGGCTCTTGAGACACTGCATCATTAATCCTCAGGACAGATCTGTGAGACAGGTGGCAGACACGGGCCTTCTCATTACAGGTGGCTTGAGGCATGAGCCGAGCTCCTGGCCCCAGATGACTGCTCCACACCTGGACGGTCTCCCCAGGCCTCATCTGTAAGACGCTCAGCCTCTACTTTTTACAGGGGAAATCTTCACCAGTTCCCATCCAAGAAAGATGGTGAAAAATGCAGCCTTCATTCATTTACCCTTTCCATCCATTCATAAATATTTATTAGCTACTCCTCGATTAATACTCTGGAAGTAGGTGGATGTTGAATTCCAAATGCACTAAAGAGGAGAGAAAATGGGCATTCATTGGGCACTAAATAAACACAAGATTTTGTGCTGGATCCTCTCATTAGATTCTCTCTTCAATTCTTTGCAATACTTTAGAAAAACAATAATAGCACCCTTTTTTTACAATTCTTTACTTTTTTTATATTTTAAAAAATTTGACAATAACTGTTTTTGTATCCAAAGTTAGCAAATATGACATTAAACTTTAAATTGAAGTTTGCCTGATTCCAAAATCCATGCTTTTTTCATCGTCTCTGCCTTGAAGAAAAATGCAACACAGAATAAAGAGAAGCACACAAATGACTTTTGTGAAATAATGATGATGAAGATAGTTAACGTTTTTTGAGCACTTTGTTAACCTAGTATTTTCCAGGCACTGAACCGTTCACTTTATACAGGTTTTGTTTGGTGTTTTGATGCTGTTGTTCTGTTTTGTTTTGTTTCGGCAGTACTGGGAATTGAACTGAGCCACATCCCAAGTCCCCACCCTTTTTTTTTCCCCTTTTTTATCTTATTTTATTTTTTTGTGGTTGTTTTCATTTGTTTTTTAATTTTTATTTTTACAGACTGCATTTTGATTCATTGTACACAAATGAGGTACAACTTTTCATTTCTATGGTTGTGCACAATGTAGATTCACACCGTTCATGTAATCGTACATGTACATAGAGTAATATTGTCTGTCTCAGTCCACTATCCAAGCCCTTTTTATTTCTTATTTTGACATAGGGTCTTGCTAAGTTGCTGAGGGTCCTGCTAAAGAGATAGATACTATTAACAAACCCCAATTATAAAGGAGGAAGATCCAAGGCTTAGAGAAGTTAAATAACTTTCCAACAGGAGGGAAGACTTGAAAACAACCATTGTCATAAGAAGAGGACTTTGGCTGGTTCTATAAGACACCAAGAAGCATATACATCAGACCAACAGAGAAGCCTCAGAGACAGATTTTGGTTCACAGTAAAGATCATATAAACAAAGTGATCCTGGTGTTGCCTCTGGAGTGAGTGGATTTCCCTTCTCAAGAGGTGTACAGACAGAGAGGGGCATGCGGCCACTTCCAAGAGATGTTATAAAATGGATATGATTCCCATATGCCAACACTGTTCCCCATTCTCTCCTCTGCCAGACATCCCTCCAGTTCAACTTTCATACGTTCTTTAGATGTCAGCCTGAATACCACTTCCTCAGAGACATCTTTCTGGATCATGGCACTAAGACCCTGTCCCCAGTACACATTGTCATAGCACTTATTGCCACAATTACATAATTGACTGTGTAACTGATTATGGAATGTTAGATCCTTTAGGGCATATAATAGGTGACTCTCGTCCCTAGGTGCTTATCTTCCAGTGTCTGACATGCATTAAGACACTGAACCAATATTCTTGAATAAATGAGTGTGTATGGGTGATTGGACCAGACGTGAATTCTCAGAACTGACCCAGCGGAAGATGCCATTAACTCCCCTCAAAAAACTGACTTGAACATTTCAGAGCTCCTTCATCCACCTGTTAAAGCGTGCACCTCACTGCGCTCTCATTCACACTTCATCCTTTCCTTTGTTAGCAGCTTGGTGTCCAAGCCTCGTTCACACTGATCCATCCTCATGCTGGAAACCGTGCAGCAAGGACCAGCACTCATTTCCAATCCCCTTGCTTCTGTGCCCAATTCATTTCACGTTCATCCATGGGCTTTGGCCTGCCTATCTCCCTTGTCCATCTGTTTGGACAGCAATGTGCCTGCTTGTGGGTGGTTAGATCCTTGGCATGGGATGGAATCTCTAAACAATGCAAGAGGTTTACATGGGCAAGCTTCACCACATAGTCAGAGGCATCTGTCTTGTGGAGAGGGTCTTCCCTCTGAAAGCCAGGGCAACACATGCCCCCTTTATTGTACCGTTATTGTACTCTGTTGTACCTGTGGACATGTGGGTGCCCAAACCAAAAGAAGATCCAAATGAAAATAAAAAAGTCACAATCCATTCATTTGACAAATATGACTAGGTGCCCATTCTGGGCTGGACAGAGGTAAGTGCTGGGGATACACGATGTACAAAACAAGAAAGAGCAATGTGTTCAGTGTGACCTGCACGGGAAGTGATGGGACCACAGAGAAGGGATGAGACACTTGATGGGCCTGAAGAATCTTTGAGAGAATTCAATATATATATATATGCGCCCAGGAAACAGGCTTTCTGCACATTACGTTGTTTTAGGCAACAGAGTAGAAAAATGAAAAACAGAGCGAGTAGCTAACCCAGGACTCAAGATGAAGACATGCCAATCAGTGGCAAGCAGGCAGATGGGCAGGACTTGGTAAGGCCTGTGCCAGGGAAATGCAGCCTCTTTCATTTAAGATAAAAGTAAATATTTTCATTCCAGTTATTTAGAGTAAAAGAAATGTGTCAATGCAGGCATGAGGAAAGGTAGAGTGTGCTCTGCGTGGTTACAGAACAACCTACACCCTCGGCAAAGCTACGTTGTCTGCAAGGGGTAATGTCCATAGAATTCTAAGAAGGGAAGGGGCCAGTTGCGATGGTGTGTATAATTATGGCAAAAAAAAATTATTTCAATAGTTTTTGTTTTGTTTTGCTTTTTTAATGAGCCAGGGTACTTCTTGAAATCCTTTTGTGTGTGGCAGGGTGGTTCTGGGAACTGAACCCAGGGATGCTTTACTACTGAGTCCTATCCCCAGCCCTTACCATTTTTTATCTTGCGATAAGGTCTCTCTAAGTTGCTGAGGCTGTTCTCAAATTGGTGATCCTCCTGCCTCAACTTCCTGAGTCACTGAGATTATAGATGGGCACCCCTGAGCCTGGCTAAAATACATTGTCTTTTTAGAATGACTAGGACACCAGGATCCTCTGAATTCCAAAACCGATTTAACCTAAGTGGGGGGAAAAAAATGAGTGTGAGAAGAAGGTAAATGAAAATGGGCATGAGGAAAGTGATAAGCAAAAATCATAAAGGAGAGGGGAAAGAGAATTTCATAACGAAGACTGGGAGAACAGAAACTAGAATAAGAGAGAACAAAGTCCCCACCCTGCAATGCTTTTATTCTTCAAAGGGGGACAGCCCAACAATTATAATCAACCAATAAATTAACAAATGAATGATGTAATTTTCAGGAAGTGGTCTCCTAGGGGACTGGGGAGGCAGTCTTAGCAGATGGCTGGGAATCCCTGTCTGTGGAAGTGACACTTGAGCACAGTCCTGCAGCAGAACCAGGCAAATCCCTAGGCAAAAAGCAGAATGGGCAGAAAGCAGAGAAAGTGCAAGGGCCCTGAGGCGGACACATCTTGGTCTGGTCAGGGAACAGCAAGGCCACTGTGGTTGGAGCATAATGAGCACAGGGAACACGGTGAAAGCCAGGTGGGTGAGTGGGAGGCTGGGGCCAGCCCGAACGTGCTTGGTGGCCATCCTGAGGAGTCTGGCTTTTGATGGCAAGTGCACTGGAGGACTTAAGGGGAACACTGTGATAGGATGTGTGTTTTGGAAAGAACTTATTCTTAGTGTGTGAGAAATAAATTGAGGGGGGCAAAAGTAGAAACAAAGAGACTTGTTAGAAATGATTGCCAGAGTCCACACCAAAGATGGCCAAAGGGAGTGACAGATTTAGGAGTGTTTTGTTTTGTTTTGTTTTGTTGTTGTTGTTGTTGTTTTCCTTTTTCCATACTGGGGATGGAGCCCAGGGTTACTCTACCATTTAGCCATAGCTACATCCCCAGCCCTTTTTATTTTTTACTTTGAGACCCCATCTTTCTTAGTTGCCTAGACTGGCCTTGAATTTGCAATCCTCCTGTCTCTACCTCCCAAGTAGCTGGGATTATCACAAACATGTACCACCACTCCTGGTAGGAATGCATTTGAAGAAATGGTTTTGTATCCTTAACCACCATGCCAAATCTTTCCCCTAGTCCACATTCGTTTATACTCTGATTCGAACTTTTATTTATTTTGCCCTGTTTTCTGAGGTTGTGATAGCCATCATGTATTTATGGAATTCTATGTAGAATTATTAATTCATTAAGTGAACATTTAAGTGTACCTATTATATCCCAGGTGTGGTAATTTAAGCAGACAAGAATTACAAAGCACTTTTTCACAAAGCATCATCACGTCATAGGCAATCTTGTAAAGTAGCTTATGAGAATATTATTGATGCCTTTTCACAGATGAGCAAAGACAGACTCAGCAAGGCTAGGTGATTCGCCCAGGGTCACAGAACTCGTCAGAGGATAAATCTAGAATAGAACCAAGGCTCCCTGACTCCTAAGCCGGAACCCTTCTACCACCTACCATGCATCCTTGGGCTTCCCCTTGATGAGCCCACCTGCACTGTATCCGAGATAGCTGGTGCTTATGCAAAGTACATGATCAATAACTCCGTGCGGTTGAGGACAGCAGTGTGTCTCTCCCTATTCGATGTATTGATTCATCTATCTGTGTGGTTAATGTATTTCTCACCATGCCAAAATGTACTTTAGATTTAGCATCCTATGTAGATTTTGCATCAAAGTTAGAAAATACTAGGGTTCAGTTTTTCACATTTGGACAGGTGAGTCATGATTCAAGTCAAGATTCTTTTTTTCCTTTTTTGAACCCTGGGTACTCTACCATGGAACTATAGCTCCAAAAATTTTTATTTTTTTTGTTTTGTTTGTGTTTAATTTTGAGACAGGGCCTTGCTAAGTTGCTGAGGCTGGCCTGGAACTTGTGATCCTCTTGCCTCAGCTTCCTGTGTAGTTGGGTTACAGGGAGCACTACCTCACCCGGCTCTCAAGAAATATTTTATGAGATACCTATTATGTACCTAATATATCTACTGGAAGAATAAATGATCCTACATGTTATCATATAACTGTGGGCTCAACAATCTAGTTGGAAAGATAAGACAAAAAATAAAAGCAGAAGATCATAAAGTAATATGTCATTTGTGAAATGCTCCAGTATAGCAATTAAGAACACAACATGCAGTCATTGTTTTAAGGTTCTAAGGATAAAGAAGTGAGCAAGACAGTCTGGGGACAAAGCTCAGTGGAGAGCACTTGCGTCACATCTCAAGGCTCTGAGTTCAATCTCCAGTACGATTAAAAAAAACTTTCTCGGCCCTCACCAAGTCTCTAGTGGCCCTTCTCTCATAGCTGCTATTTTCGTCTCAACCGTAGTAAACACTTCCTACTTCTTCACAATTATTCATTGCCATCACTTACTGGGGATTTACTAAGGTTAGCATATTTGAGTCTCTCAGCACACCTGTGAAGAAGATACCATTACTATCTGCTCCATTTTCCAGATAAGAAAACTAAGGCACAGACAAGACCCCACTGCTGACAAGTGGCAGAGCCAGCTCTGAACCCAACCGTCTTGCTATGGAGTTCACACACTCAGCCACCCTGGGAACAAGTACAGAATTAAGTACAAGGCTTTAGAAGAGACATGGAGCCTGCCGAAGGAACACAGTCCTGCCAATACCCAGATTTTAGACTCTTGGCAGTCGGGATGGTCAGAGAGTAAGTCTGTGTTGTCTCAAGCCACTGTGTTTGTGGCAATAAGACTAAGACATTTCCCCGCCACGATTATAACCCTTGCTGCTCTTTTGCTCAGGCCTTTGTGCTTATTTGAAATGTCCTTTTCATTCTCCCTCTACTTTTCTAAATTTTATCTTCATGCTCAAGTCTTACGTGAAACCCACAGCAAAGGAATTGCTTGCCATGGAGTTGACAGACCACTTGCCCATGCCTGACAGGTACTGCTCATATATTCATTGATTTCTCACCTCTTTATCAAACACCCAGTGGGTCTAGGGACCAAGCCTTCAAGAAGCCCATGAGCAAAGAAAGGAGACAAGTGATTCATTAACGCAGCAATGAGAAGGCCAGTATGGAAGCCGCATGGAGAGGAACCTGACTTATCTAGGGTGACGAGGGAAGCCTCCGGGAGATGGTGCTAGGGAGGGGCTTTGAAGCTTAAGGCCTCCAGTCATTTCACATGTCCAACCCTGGTGCTCTCAAAAAGGTTGGAGAAGAGCAGTAGAGTGATTAAAAATAAGGCTCAAGAATGAGCACATCTGAGTTCAGATACAAGCTCAGCCACAGTGTCTCCATCTGTATAGAAAGTATGGCGGCAATATCAGTGTTTGTAGCAGCTCAATTTACAATAGCTAAGCTATGGAACCAACCTTCAACAGATGAATGGATAAAGAAAATGTGATATATATATATATATATATATATATATATATATATATGAATATTACTCAGTCATAAAAAAGAATGGAATTATGGCATTTGTCAATAAATTGATGGAACTAGAGACTATCATGCTAAATGAAATAGGCCAATACTCCCCCCCAAAAAGACCAAATGTTCTCTCTAATATGCAAATGCTAACACACAATAAGTAGGAGTTGGAGGTGGACGTTCATTGGATTAGACAAAGGGGAATGAAGGGAAGGGAGCAAGGATGGGAATGGGAAAGACAGTAGAATGAATCAGACATAACTTTCCTATATTCATATATGAATACACAACCAGTGAAACTCCACATCATGTACAACCACAAGAATGGGAAGTTATACTCCATGTATGTATGATATGTCAAAACACACTCTACTGTCAGGTATAACTAAAAAGGACAAATTTTTTTTTTAAAGTGTGGCAGCCGCATCATACCTACCTCATGAGCCGTCATTCACTCACAGCAATGTCAGTTATGCAGTAAACATTTATTGTTTATTTGTTCATTATCATTTAAACAAACTCCTTCAGAACTGCTGGGAGAGGTACAACTGTAATCCCAGCCAATCAGGAGGCTGAGGCAGGAGGATCACAAGCAACATCTGCAGAGGGCCATTATTCAGCCTCCCACAAAGGGAAACAGTGGAAAGGTAGTCCCAGTGTCAAGGATCTGTCCCAGGAGACTACTACCTGAGCAAATAGAGTGGCCAGACCTCTTCCCAGGCAAAGGAGTCTAAAAGTGTCTAATAGACAAGACAGCCATTGTGGAATGCTGAGAAGGGGCAAGTCAATAAGAAAATGATGGATTACAAGATTATTTTTTGTTCATGTTACATGTCCACCATGGGTGAGCAGTGGGGATCTGTCCATCATTTGGTGACTGATGGATAAAAGACCTCAGTGAGCAGCCTCCTCAAATGGTGGAGAGCACTATGTCATGGAAAAAGAAAAAAAAAAGACAGAAAGAAAGAATTGATGTGTTTGAAGATTTATTTGACTATTATGTTGTTACTTGCTTCATTTGAAGACATCTTTTCTTCAACATGAAAATAGTAACTAATTGAAGTGCAAAGTTTCATTTTCATAAACACTTTCACATATAAGCCTCTGGTAAGTATCAGTGTCTCACTTTTAAAGGTGAAGAAACTGAGCTTAGAGAATCTCCTTTTCAGAGGAGACTATAAGTGTAGCTAACAGATGACCAAACAGAGCCAGCTAATTTGAGGAGATGATGTGCACAGTGGGTTAGTACAAAAGGCTTTCGAAGCTGACTTGAGTCCACAGATCGATTCTACACTTCACTATGTGGCCTTGACCAAGTCATCTGACCTTTCTCAATTTCATTTCCACTTTCTCTAAAATGGGACTAGTAAGAGCTCCTACCTCATAACTTTTGGTGAGTATTAAATAAGATAATGCTAGTAAAGAAAGTACTTAGCCCAGAGCATTCAATAAACAGTAGCTATTATTACAAATCCCTTCTCCCTTTTCTTAACATTGTACGCAGAGAGACCCTCTGAGATCACACTTTAAGTCAGCTGACATGTCAACACAGAAGGACTCAACAGCTGAGTTTAAAAGAAGCTATCAAAGGTAGATTTCAGTATCTCCAAGCACATGAGCTTTCCAGTACTTTCCAATCTAAAACCGTGAAATGTCTTTATAATGTGTGTGAGAGCTCAGAAAGTATGCCGAGTCAAATTCCAACTCCCTATTGTTCACAGTGTAATTTCCTATAAACCCTAATTATTCTCCAATCAAAGTCTGATTTTGTTCAGATGGGCTACATTGTGAAAGACCAAATAAAATAGAAGCGGTTTTGCAGTCACCGAGCATGGACTGGTTTGTATGACTTCAGTGATCAAGCAAGCATTTGCCAAGTGGTCTGAATTAACTTTTACTTTGTGCCCATTTCTGGGAGGAATGAATGAACACCGGTGGCCCGCTGGCCTGCGAGTCTCTGCCTGGTGTCTGGCATCCAGAGACTTTTCCTGGCTGACCTTTTGGAGAATGTCCAACACTGAGAAAATGGAATCCAAAAGAAGACAGAGAATCGGGTTCCATGTTTTCAGAGCGCGCACCACATTGATCACTGGAGTTAAACACGTTCGTATCCGTCGCTTCTGTGATCTGTCACACAAAATATTAAAATGAAATTCAAGGAACAGTTTGAAGCAATCCTTCCTGTTCTTGAAAATCACCTTTAGCTGCTGGGAACGCTGCTAATCCCTTTGTAGCTTACAGGGGGCACATTTATCAGGGAGGCAGCTAAGCCAATTGTGGCTGCATTCACAGGTGACCGTGCTGTCTGCCTGCCTTCCCAGAGATACAAGAAACAAAACCAAGGGAGCTGGCATCACAGATTCACACAAGAGAGCGGACCAGGCCAGGCTTCTGTTTTTATGGACAGGAACATTCGGTCCTCGGTGACCCAGCCTCTGAATTCAGTCTTCTCTCATGATGCAAACCACAATTCTGAAAAATAAAAGGGGATCTCAAGCAGAAAAAGAGATTACAAATAAGGATCATTCGACAACAATAACCAAAAAATAAACCCTGGCAGCCACCGTGCTAAGCAGGCCTGGTGGATGCCAGTCTTGCCTTCTCATTTCCTCTCCCTTCAGTAGCACAACAAATTATCTAGTTTCCTAAATCCAGCGGGCTCGGACCACAGCCGCAGGAGAGCAAGCGGCATTTAAATGTGAAAAGCTGTTACTGAGAGAGCCCTGCTGGCAGGCACAAAAAGTACTTTTTACATATAAAAAGCATGTTTGGCAAATTCAGCTGTTTTGCTGCTAAGTTATACAACGTTGTAACAGACAACAAAAAAATAAAAACAAATTAACACCCATTTCCCACTAAAAAATGCCCCCACTCTTCCTGCATGATTTTTAGATCCTCTTTAGAAGTCAGAGAAACCAAAGTCGGAAAAGAAAAAAATTCCCATTCCTGTTCTATTACTCTTACAAGTGCCTCTTTAAAAAAAAAAAAAAAAAAAAAAAAAAAAAAGCAAGAAAGAGGTATTTTTTTAAAGTCAAAAATAAAATAAAGAGGCTCCGATCATATGTATAGTAATGTGAGTTATTTCCCATCTCTTTCGACGTTTACCTTTTTCCCCCCATTTAGCCTGTTTTTTACAGTTCAATAAATATTTTTCCAAGCTCCACTTGCCAAACAAAAGAGTTTAGCCTCAGTGTTACTCCTCTGACAAATATCCTTATGGTCTTGCACATGTGAGAGCCATTGATAAACAAATTAAAATTCTGTCCCAGCTCAGAGCTCAGCTGGCCCATTTTATCTTGCAGTATGGGTTTGTAAAGGTCTGGGTGTCTGTCATCCTCCCCTAACCTTGTCTTTGTCAAAGGGATACAAAAGCCTGCCCGCTCGGGGCCCTTACGATACTGATTAGTGTGAGTGACAAAGTGGTGCTGCAAGTCCACTCAGCCTTTCATAATAAATCTATCAAAGAGTAATAGAATTCCATCAATCCTGCATCATCCCCGAGGGTCGCTGGGCTGGGATGGAAAGTGTGTTCCGCTGGGATTGTACAACTGTTATTATTCAATTACACTCTTTTCTTCCTAGTTAAAGACCATGATATCATTATCACTTAATGAATACATATAATTGGATCTGGACTCTATGTTTGGCTGATGAATACCACTCACTATTCATTCAGTCTCAGCTCATCTTCTGACCATTTATTATAGACTTTTGGCTGAAAACCATGATGACAAAGGGAATTTGAAATTAGCTGCGATTTTATTCGATGCTCAGTTAGACACAAAGACAAAATAAAATTTTGATGCCTAAATGAGTTGAGAATGGATTAAGAAGTTTCGCCTAACTCAGCAATCTCTGCTTTACCCACTCCGGATACACACAACGTCCACAGACACACAATCTCTCTCTTTCACACACACGCATCCACACAGTCAGCAGCAAACTGTCTTAATAGTTTAATAACTTCTAAAAATAATTTTGTTTTAAACAATTCTGCCATTTTTTCTTAAGGGAGTGGAGGGAAGATTTACTATTTTAGTCTCATTAAAAAAACATGTATTAGCTGGGAAGATGTCCCCACACATACACATACTTTAAAACCTTTGATTCAACCCTATCCACCAAACACGTTTTATGATTAAATAACATTTAAATTTGACAAAGCAAAAGTGCTTCCAATACAGTATATTTATTACACCTAATATCAAGTCCATCATTAAGTTTCATCATACAATGTGCCCCCAAAGGAAACTAGCCCTCCTATTCATATTGTTGGGAGTAAATGTAGCATACCTCCTTTGGATCACTGGTGAACAGGCTACCTCATTAATCCTAGTTAGTAGATGCTGCCGGGCATGTGGAGCCGCCAAATCCAGATGCTCCCCACAGAGGCTCTCCAGGCAGTTAGGGAATCACGGAGTACCACCTCAAGCCTTCCATACATCACTTCAAATTAAATTTACATTAAGTGCTACTCCATCAGAGCTGAGAGAAGCTGACATCTTTGGAAAATGCAGATGATAATCCATTAAATCCTATTATATACATGTCTTCTAATTTTACTTAAGCCCATGCATACCAAAGTATGAGTTTGTGTTAAAAATTAAAGACCCTTTTACTAGAACAAAAGACTTTATGAACTGTTGACTTTGGGAGGTTTTATTACAGGGGCAGGCTAGTCTATCAAGACAAGTAGACTTTTTCTGTACAAATTCTAGTTAAATATTTCTTGGGAGAATTCGTATTGGTTTTTGTTTTTAAACACGTCCTCTTTCTCCATTCCCCACCATCTTAGAGGTTCTTCAAACGATGTGGTCTTTTTCAAACTCTATGCAGTGCCCTAATAACGTCTACATTAAACGTTATGAATGAGACAGTGGAGCACATATTGTCTCCTTTTGCAATTAAGAAAATATTTGCTGGCAGGTTCCAAACTGGCAACCAAAAGAAGATGCCATAAAATCATCACGGTGAAAAGCTAAGGTTTAATTAGCCTATTATCACATATGTTAATCCCTTTATATTTTCATAGTCCTTAGTCACAGCTACTTTTACTTTGATGAGTCTCTGCTAATTTCATAGTGGCGATCTTATTATTTTTGATCCTAAGCACTTAAATTTTTATCTTTCACTGCAGTCTTTTATGTTGACATTTCTCTGTAATTTGTTTTTCTACAGCTAAAACCTGAAATTATCTGAAATTGGAAAATATTCAGAAGACCATGAAAATCCATGATTATTTGGACAAAAGATTCTGCCACAAGCCAGAAAACTTCTACCCAGAAATCACACACACACACACACACACACACACACACACACACACAATTAATTTAAAAGCTATTTATCAAACCTTTTAAATTTTAATCACAGTTTGGTTTTCCTACACTGGATTTTTACACATTCAAGTCATTCATTTAAGAATGTGCCACTGTATATGTCTGTATTTCAATAAAAGTGCTCTTTCTAGATAAGAATTAGAGCCCTTCACTTCAGCCTGAACTTTTTTTTATATCCATCACTTTTCTGAGACAATTTCAATTCATTTCTTCATTGGTTTCTATTTATGACATTAGGATATTCTACAGGTACCAGTGTAAGTAAAATTTACTTGTAGCAAAAATCTTTAACATACATACAACCATAATTCTTATTTTTATAATAAGAAAATTGAGTCCCCCAAAGTTTAAATAACACAGAATAATAAAGTACCTATATCATAAAAGTTTTGCAAGTATTATATTAACTAATGAATACTAACTGTTTTATACATACCAGGCCTTCTGTTGGTTTTAAAAATTTAGAGTTTAAAAGACTTAGGATTAACTTAGTGAAAATTTTACTTTAACATCTTAGATAGTAGTTCACAACTCTTACCACAATATTTTAAAAATATTATACACTTTGCCCTCTTGGACTGAGGAAGAATACAGCTAAGTCCAATTAGGCACTACAGAATGAATGTTAGACTAATACCCCTCCTTCACACTTGCCAAGGTTAAAAACCCAGATCCTTGTCTAAATGACAAAAAAAAAAAAAAAAAAAAAAAAAATCCATATTATAAATCCTCAATGATTAAATTCAGCAAATCAGCATTATTATCTTATATTCACTTCCGGGAGTCACTTGAAAACAAGTGTGGCTGGTCTTAGAGCTTTATCCCAACTCTCTCAGTCACCTCTGCTGGACCAGAAGCCATTCCTTTTTGCAAATTCCAAATGCCTATCAATAGGGGCCAAAAGGGGAGATGATCAACAGGCATCCACACAAATACACAGATAAACACAAATCTGATTCCATTTTCTGGAGGTCCCTCAAACCAGACCTAGGTTCACACTCTTCCGTAACAAGTTGTCTGCTTAACATTTCTACTTAGCTATTCCGATCTTTACCTAACAAAAAAAATCACTCTTTCCTCTGCCACCTTGTCTCGATTGCCTCTCTCCTGGTCATCCCAACTCCATGGTAACTAGTCGCTTGTACCAAAACCTAGGAGTTGTTCTTGATTTTCTTCCTTCTGTTTCATCCAATTCCTCATGAACTCCTATAGGATCTGCCCGCTATATTTCAAATATATTCTCTCCAACTTTAATCTAATCCAAGCCATTATCATCTCTCTCCTATATTGCTACAGAAAACTTCAACTTCATGTTTCCACACTTTCTCCACACAGATGCCAGATCTTCTTAAAAATGAAATAATTCATACATATAAAAAGGCAAAAAATGTAGTGAATACCCTTATGTCTACCAGTTGACTTTTAGAAATATTAACATTTCATCATATTTGCTTCAGCATGCTCTCTCTTTTTCTTTTCTCCAGGGCCCTGCACATGCTAAGAACATGCTCTATTGTTGAGTTTAAAAAAAAAAAAATAGGAAAGAAATTTATTTAGCTCACAGTTTGGGGAGGCTGAAAGATCAAAATCAGGCAGTCACTTTGGATGTGGTGGTACACACCTGCAATCCCAGTGACTCAGGAGGCTAAGGAAGGAGGATAGTAAATTCAATGCCAGCCTAAGCAATTCTGTGAGACCCTTAGCGACTTAGTGAGACCCTGTCTTAAAATTTAAAACAACAACAACAACAACCAGGTCTGGGATGTAGCTCAGTGGTAAACCCCACCCCCCTATCCTGCCCCCAGATTCAAATCCCAGTATTAGGAAAAAAAAAAAAAAAAAAAAATCAGGGAATGACACATGTTCAACTTCTGGTAAGGGACCCATTGGCTATTTCACATGATGGTAGGTGGCATTATGGTTAGAGTACACATAAGGAGACATCCAACGAGAAAAAGGAAGCCAGAGACAAGGAGGTATCAGTCCATCAGTCTTTCCCTTTGTATAACAACCCATTCTCCCGGAAACTAATTCACCCAATGAGACCAATGTGAATCCCTTCTAAGAGGGGTGATTCCATAATCTAATCACCTTACACTAGTCTCCACCTCTTAAAGATTCCACTGTCTTTTAATGTGACCTTGGTCTATGCATTTGGCCCCAGTTTCATTATCATTACTCTCACTTCATAGAGAATAACTGTCCTGAATTTGGTAGTTTTCATTTTTATAGATGAGATTTTACTTATATTACAAACTCATGCATATCAGTTAAGATTGGGTTCAACTTTACATAACAGAAAACTCAGACAAGAGTGGTTTATAGAGAAATGGGAATTTATCCTTTTTACATAACCAGGAGACTTAGGTAGGCAGTTGAAGCAATGAGGTTTATTTCACATAACGAGGATCAGGGCTAAATTATTTGGGATTCTCTTGGTTTTCCCTTAATGGTTGTAATATGGCTGCCTCGGCTTCAATCATTGTGACCCATTTCCAGGCAGGAAAAAGAAGGAAGAGCCAACTGCAAAAAAGAGCACGTCAACTAAGTCTTTCCTGCTTTTAAGGGTCTTTCCCAAGAACCCTACCCAACAATTTCCACTAACAACCTGTTTTTCAGAATCATGTCATAATCTTTATCTGCAAGAGACTCTGAAAAATGTGGTTTTACACCTGGTTGTATTCCCACCACAATAAAAGTGGCATTCTACCATCACAGAAGAGGAGGCTAGATACTGGGTAGGCAACTAGCAGTCTTCTTTCTGTCCTAAGTAATAGATGAATTCAAATGCTTTTAAATGTTATGTAATTAAATCATATATAAATAAAATGATATTTTATGTTACTGTTACAATTTTCTTTTTTGTTTAACTTCATATTTTTGAGACCCACCTACATTGATGGACATAACTTTAATTTGCTCATTTTGAAAGGTATGAAGCTTATTCACTTTAGGTACAATTATACAAAATTAAATGCAGAATGTTGGATGGGACTGATCTTAAGTTTCATTGACCTTCATGGAAACCACCTCTGCTTAGGCTCTTTGAGGTTTTTGGTAGTTTTGTTTTGTTTTGTTTTTTTGTGATACTTAGGATTGATCCCAAGGCCTTATTCACTCCACCACTGAGCTACATCCCAAATCCAAACCCAAAATTTTATTCTTTCTGCTTGGAATGCTATTGTCCAAAATGTTCTTTTCTAGACTCTATTTTATTATTCAGATCAATAACTGCTAGTCCTCCAGTATCTACTTTTTATTTCTGCCATACTAATGGACTTTTTGCTGTGTACATGATTATCCAGGTAAGAGCCACATTTCTTAGATGTGGCCCTGTGACTATGTTCTGGTCAGTGGGTAGAAGGAAAATGATATGTTCCATTTTGGGTTAGTCCCTTCATGGGGATACATCTTTCCCTGACCCTTTTCCATCTCCTGCAGGGTGGCGGTGGTATTTGGCCCTTTTAGACCAGGTGAGTGACACTCAAGAAATAGTGGAGCAACAGGATAGAAGGAGCCTAGACCCCACACAACGTGCCAAAGCAGAACTACCAAAAATCTTGGTGAGAAAAAACATAGCTTCCATTAAATTTTAAGTCTGTTATTTTTGTCTTGAACACATTTATTCAAATCTCTATGCAATACACACAAATATCGACTCCTCGGCAGGCCTTCCCTAAAGGCTCTCCCTGACGTAGCTTCACCTCACACATTCAAGTCACTCTTACCACATCAGTCTATGACCTCCTTCATTGAATTTATCATCACCTGACAATATTGTATTTGTTATTTTCTATGCTATCTGTCTCTCCTGTTAAAATTTTTCTATGAAGGGAGAGACCTTACTGATCTTGGAAACTATATTCACAAGGCCCAGTACAGTGCCTGGTGTTTAACAAGTACTCCATAATTATTTGTTGAATGAATGAAAGAATAAATCAACAGAAAAAGACTCCTCCACTAATTAGTTTCTACCAAGGCTATAAGTTAGTGGCAGGCTAGGATAGTGTCTGTATGTTTATTGTCACATGACAAGGAACTAACAAACTGCCCAATACCTTGTTCGAAAAAATGAAATGACAAATGAATAAGACTGAGTACATTCCCAAGGGCTCTTCTGAAATAAAACTCAATAATGAAATTTCAATCATGAATATAATTTCATTTTTTTAAAGATTTCAAAGTTTAGCTTCCTGGGGAAGTCACTTGTTCATTAGGTAGGGAATAAGAAAAATAGCAGTGCTCCTATAGATACTATGTACAAAACGTTGAAAGAAGCTTAACTTTCACAAAAACCCTAATGTGACTGATTTAAAATATAAGTATCAATAACATTAGCCAATACCTTATCACATGTCAGAGTCTGTGCTCAATGGTTCCCATTTATTATCCCATTTAATCTTGATAATCCTCCTGTGAGTAGCTAGTAGAGGTCCATTATCTCTTATCTGAACTACTTGTCAGACATATGTGTTTTGGTATTCAAAACTTTTTGGAAAATTAATAGAGTATATATACTATATGTAATACCCCTCACAGGATCTGGGGCAGAACCTCATAGTCAACTACATTAATATTTTTGCAGAGAACTTTATAAATATTCACTAAGTAGTGAGCACATAAAAGCTATAAAAAACCTCATGTCCACTTAAGTTAGATTCATGATTAGATTCAAATCAGGACAAGTTTTCTTAGCAAATGAGTTATAAAACTTTTGATTTTCCAATATTTTGGATTTTAGAATTGTGAAGAATAAATTGTGGATTTGTGTTACCACTCCAGTTTTACAGGTTTAGGAAACATACTTAATTACTTATCCAGTTCCAGAGAAATGAAAATTGATGTTCGTGCAAAAATTTGCAAAAAAAATGTAGAACTTGTCCAGGTTGGGCACAGTGGTAATCCCAACAACTCAGGAGGTCAAGGCAGGAGGATTGTTAAATTTGAGCCAACCTCAGCAATTTTGCAAGTTCCTCAGCAACTTAGTGAGATCCCGTTGCAAAACAAAAATTAAAAGGGTGGATGTGGCTCAGTGGTGGAGAATCCCTGGGTTCAATTTCCAATGTTTAAAAATAAAAAATGCCTTGTCCAAGGCCACAGAAATAGTAGGGAATAGTGGATTTGAATCCCAACCAATCTGGTTGAAAAGTTACCATGCTCAACAGTTTTACCATATACCTGAAAATTCCATGTTACTCAAAGAATTCAGACTGAATCAGGGGAGATGTTCAGTCTTGGGGGATAATTCTGCCCTGCTGAAGTAATTCACACATCAGGGTGCTGGATAGACAAAGGAGCCCCTAAAGTGTCTTCTCATCCCAAGACTCCATTACTTGGAGTCTTTTGGTTTTTAGTACTGGGAGTTGAACCCAGCAGCAACTTACCACTGAGTTACATCCCGAGTCCTTTTTATTTTTATTTTGAGACAGGTCTCACTCATTTGCTGAAGCTGTCCTCAAACTTGTGACCCTTCTAGCCCAGCCTCTGCAGAGTTGATGGGATTTTGAGGCACACAAGGCCATGCCAGGATTCCGTTATCCTTTAAAAATGAATCTTATGCTAATTCTAGACCACATTTGTAAATGACTTTTCGTGTGGCACATGAAGCTGATATTGCTTCATCCCTCCACTTAACAAATAAGGTTTAAGCATTCAACATGTGCCGAGCAATACAAGGAGATGTGAAGACTTACTAACACGATCTGTGATCTCAGAGTCTGCAATACAGTTGAAGAGATGACATAAACACAGAATAAGTTCAACAGCCTTGCAGACTGGACTATTACAAAGTCTAAGTGAGAAAAACCAAAGCAGCAAGACAGTGAAGGCTCCCAGGGATGGGAGAAGGAGAAATCCCTACAGCTAATAGAATCAAGGAAGACTTTATGCAGAAGATGGATGGACTTATGGATGGGAAGGACTTAGTGAATACAGGAAAGAGGGAGTGGTCTTTCAAGTACAGGCTATAACCCACTCAGAAAAAGATTATATTAGCATATGCAAATGATTTGGGATACATTCATCTCAAGTGTTTACAGATAGTTGGACAAATACTCTCAAATGTCTTTTAGTATACATACACTATGAAGCACTCACATGAGCAGTGTTAGACACTCTTAAGAAAAGTCGCTTTGACCATTTTCAACCAGGTAGTATTCCAAATGCTTCTGCAGTGAAAGAATCATCCTAAAATCAATCAGGTACTAAGAAACAAAAGCTGCCTCTAGGACAGAATATTCAAGTGAACTCTAGAAGAGACTACTTCTGCCACTATTCAGCAACATACCTCGAAGCCCTGGGCTGATTTATGCTGCCAGTGTCCTCTTAGATTCCATAACTTTAGGGTATCTACATAAATATGTCTTATGACAAATACATACTACTGCATAAGTATAATATAACCAGTAACATCATATGCATTTGTAAATACACTAATAAAGCTGATATTTACATACAAAGAGAAGCAATACAGAAGTTTAGGATGAAATCATTCTAAACTTAAAAAGGAATTGTCACTTTTCAGTACAGTTGCTAAAACAAGCTCCCAACCCTCTGACATTATTCCTTTTCAACGGGATATTGCTAAATTGAATTTACGCCCAGAAGTTATTTCTTCTTGCCTGCAAAAAGAAATGTATAAATAGGATGACACATATTTTGAAATTAATCTGAAATTGAGTCACACCACTTGGATATATATTAAAAGGATCAGCAGAACCAAATGGCAATCACCAAGCTTCCCTTGGAATATTGGGAAATTGATATGACACTGCTTTTTCTGCTTTGGGAGAACCAAAATAAGATGTGGTTTTGAAGGAACTCAGTCCCTTTCTTGATGACTTTGTGCCATTTCAAACCAATCTCTTCATATTTGCCATTCCATGAGCCAGTGACATCAGTAATGTGCACAGATTAAGCACCATCCCTTCCACCTTTTATCTCAGTCTGCATTCTTTTTTTTTTTTAATTCCTCTCCATACTGGGGATTGGACCCAGAGTGCTTTACCCTGAGTTACACTCCCAACCCTTTTTATTTTAAGACAGGGTCTCACTAAGTTGAAGAGGCTGACCTTGAACTTGTGATCCTCCTACCTTAGCCTCCAGAGTTGCTAGGATTACAGGTGTGCACCAGCACCTGGTTCAGTCTGCATTCTTCTCAGAGCCAACCTTTTTCTGTTCCATCATGTATTCCTTGGGATGCTCTGAAATGCTTTTTTCAGTAAATTAAAATATTTATGGGTAAAGTGCCATGATGTCTGTAACTTACTTCCAAAGTTCAGCAAAGCACTTGGAGAGAGAGAGCAAACATGGCAAAATATTTTAAATTTGTGAATCTAGATTAAAGACATGGGTGTACATTATACCATTCTTTCAACTTTTCTATAGGTTTGAATCTTTTTTAAGAAAAAGGTTTTTTATGTCCCTTAACCTTTTAAGATAATTAATGCTCTTTTTCTCTGCCCACCCACCCTTGGAAATTTCCCTAGAAAGAGTTGTCTATCCACACCTTCTCTTTCCATTCTCTTCAAAATCTACTTCAGATAGGCTAATTCCCCACCTTTCCACAGAAACAGATTTTGGCAAGGTCACCGATGACCTTCTCATGGTC
This sequence comes from Sciurus carolinensis, assembly GCF_902686445.1. NCBI lineage: Eukaryota > Metazoa > Chordata > Mammalia > Rodentia > Sciuridae > Sciurus > Sciurus carolinensis. The sequence continues at coordinate 158,015,820 of NC_062213.1, read as the reverse complement.
AAATCCAATGATCAATTCTCAGTCCTTATCTTACTCAACCTATGAGGAGTGTCTGACACACTTGCCAGGTCCCCCCTCTGAAATGCTTTCTTTGCTTGACTCTAAAAGACATCAGAGAATATCATGCTAAGTGAGATAAGCCAATCTCAAAAAACCAAAGGACGAATGATATCGCTAATAAGTGGATGATGACACATAATGGGGGGTGGGAGGGGTTAGTGTTAGGGTTAGAGTTAGGGTTAGGGAGGGGGGCAAGAATGGAGGAAGGAAGGACTGTATAGAGGGGAAAGAGGGGTGGGAGGGTGGGGGGAAGGGAAAAAATAACAGAATGAATCAAACAACATTACCCTATGTAAATTTATGATTACACAAATGGTGTGCCTTTATGCCATGTACAAACAGAGAAACAACATGTATCCCATTTGTTTACAATAAAAAATAAATAAATAAATAAAATAAAAGACATCAGGTTCCCACTGCCTGTTCCTCTCAGTCTTCTTGCTGGACCCACTTCATCTCTCTCATATAATACTGGGGACCCCTGAGGTTCCTATCTGAGAACGCTTTACTATCTAGGCTCCCCCTTTAGATAATCACATACAGTCTTCCTGTCCTTACATGCCACCTATATGTAGTACTTGAACTTCTACCCTGAATCCCTATGCTTCTTATTTCAAATGCCTTTTTAATATCTTTGCTTGAATGTCTAATAGATATTTCATACTTAGTACTTAAACTCCTGATAGTTCACATCCCTGTTATCCTGAACATGATCCTCTCTTATTCTTCCTTGCTTTACTAGATGGCAACGCCATTCCTCCAATTCTTCAATCCAGAATTTTAGAGTCACCCTTGGTTTATCTTTTTCTCCCATTTCCACTTCTTCAATAAATCTTGTCAGATCTGTCCTCAAAATAGACAAAAGTTTTCAAACTCCTCCCTATCTACATTATTACTACCATAGTCCAAGCCCTCATTACCTCATTATCTCTTATGTGCTCATATGATTCCTGTATTCAAAACCCAAAGTTTCCCCATTTCATTCAGAAAAAAATAAATTCATAGACTTGTTGAAAGAAATTAAAGAAGACCTAAGTTAATGGAAAGACATCCATGTTCATGGATCAAAAGACTTAATATTGTTAGGATGCCGATACTCCTCAAATTGAGCTATAGATTCAACTCAATTCCTATCAAAATTTCAATTGGCCTTTTTATAGAAATTGACAAGATGGTTCTAAAATTCACAAGGAAATTAGATTTCAAGGAACTAAGAACAACAACACTTCTGGGGATTGTAGGAATTATACTTTCTGATTTCAAATTTACAACAAAGCTACAGTAATAAGACAGTGTGGTACTGGCATAAATATAAATATACAATAAAAAAAATGGACAAGAGAGTCCAGAAATAAGTTGATGATCAATTGATTTTTGGCAAGAATGGCAAGAAAACACAATGGGGAAAGAGTAGTTCTTTCAATAAGTGATGCTGTAATAGAAAGAAATTGAATCCTTATCTCATACTACGTACCAAAAAAAAAAAAAAAAACTCAAAATAGATCATAGAAGTACATGTAAGAATGAAAAATATAAAACTCTCAGAAAAAAATCATAGACATAAATTTTAATGACATTGCTTTAGGCACTAGCTTCTTAGATATAAGGTCAAAAGCATAAGTGACAAAAGAAAAAAAATACATAATTTTGGACCTCATTGAAATTTAAACTTTTTGTTCTTTAAAGGATACCATCTAGAAAGTGAAAAGACAATCCATCAAATGGGGGAAAAAATTGCAAATCACATAGCTTACAAAAGACCTGTTTTTAAAATAAAGAACTCTTATGACTCAATGAAAGACAAGTAACACAATTTAAAAACAGGCAAAGGAAAAAATTAATAAATTAATAAAAAACTTAAAACAGGCAAAGGATTTGGACAAACATTTCTCCAAAGAAGAATATACAAGTGGTTAACGAAAAGATGTGTGACTTCATTAGTTATTAGGAAATGTAAATCAAAACCACGAGATACCACTTCAAACCACTAGGATGGCTTTAATTTAAAAGAGAATAACAAGTGTTGGTGAGAACAAAGAGAAGTTGCAACCCTCCTGCACTGTTGGTGGGAATGCAAAATGGTGCAACCACTTTAGAACATAGACTGGCAGATCATTAAAAGACAAAACATAGAGGTATCATGTAACCCATCAATTCTACTCCTAGGTACATATCCAAGCAAAGTAAAAACATGTACACACAAATACATTTATAGCAGTACCATTCAAAATAGTTAAAAAGTGGAAGATTTAATGTCCATCAACCTGAAGAATAGATATACAAATGTGGTATATGTCCATATAACATAGTCGTATTTGGACTCGAAAAGGAATGAAGTTTGATACAAGCTTCAACACAGAACCTTGAAACTTTGCATGAGGCAGACAGAAAAGACCTTACGTTATTTCATTTTTATGAAATGTCCAGGATAGACAAATTCATAGAGATAGAAAGATGAGTGGGTTGCCCAAAGTCAGGGCAAGGAGGGAATAGTTATGGGTTTCATTATGAGATGATTAAAAAGTTCTGGAATTAGTGAACACTCTAACTTTCTAAAAGCCACTGAATTGTGCACTTTTAAAAGGTGAATTTTATAGTATGTTAGTTACATCTGAATAAGGTTATCTTGAAAAATCCAAAATTCTTACTTTGTCCTAAAAGGTCACTCATAATCTGGATTCATCTCCACCCACTTTCCCCGCCCCACTTACCCCATCTTTCTTGCTGTTTCTCACTCAAGCACGCTGCAGCCAGAGACTTGGTACTTGCAGTTCCCTCTGCCTGAAGAGCTACTCCCCCTGCCTGCACCCCCAGGCTCTATCTTTCACCTCCTTAGAGTTCTGCTTAGATATCACCTTTTTAGAAAGCCCCTTCCTGGTCATGCTATATAAGCTCTATGGAGATAATCCCAGCTACCCCCACTTCCAGCACTTACTGTTTCACTTTATTTGATAGCATTTTTTACCACCTGACTTCTCATATATTTGTTATATATCATCTGAACATAAGCTTTGAGAGGATGGGCATCTTTTTACCTTATTCACTGCTTTATCTCCAGTATCTTGAACCGTGTCTGTCATGTGGTCTGTGCTCAAGGTTATCCAAGAAGCAAATGTGTGGCAGGTGCCTCAAACACCCGAAGTCCCCTTCCCAGAAACAAAGTCCCTGCTTCAAAGGAAAGACTGCTCACATCTCCACTGGTTCAAGCTCCCTACAGGAAAGTCAAAGTACCAGTGCTGTTAGGAGGAGTAATCCAAAATACTGGGTTAGATGTGATAGCGACCCCAAAATATTTACACTGGAAAGAAATAGACCAACTCTTTGGATTAGGAACATGAGTGTTTGAGCTGAGGAGAACGCAGTAACACATTACACAACTCGCGTCCTGTCTCCTGAAAGAAATGCTCAGTGTCTCCAGCTGGTCTTTTATTTCTTTGGATGGTTTTCTCTGCTACACTGGGGAAGGAAAATGAGGATCCAGGGATGGTGAAAAGGAAAATGAGGATATAGTGGTTGTGAAAAGGGCAGACATGTGATTACACTGGTTAAAAAAGAGAGAAAGAGGGGCTGGGGAGATAGCTTAGTCGGTAGAGTGCTTGCCTTGTAAGCACAAGGTCCTGGGTTTGATCCCTAGCAACCCCCCCCCAAAAAAAAAAGAGAAAGAGCAGGAAATGAATGGTGACTTCCCTCCCAAACCATCCCAAGTCTTTTTCCTCTTCAAGCCAGGAAATGGCAATGCGTGGTTTATGTTCAGTTGCTCACTGGAGACCACCTCCTCCCCACAGTCCACGCTCCACATCCTGCTCAGCTTCCATCCTGTTGGTTACATATCTTCCAAAGAACACACCCTTCTGATGTCGAGCCAATGGCCTCCTGATGACTTCAGCTAAGACATCCATTCCCATGCCAAACTACTCTTCACTCTGCCATGGAATTAACTTTTTCAGACATAAGATATCCCCACAACTTCTTTTCTTAAGAATTCCCATTGCTTTCTGCTACATAGAGCTTGATTGTTGTTGTTGTTGTTGTTGTTGTAGTTAAGGTGGGTCTTGCTGTATTGCTCAAGTTGGTCTCGAACTTGTGAGTTGAAGCCATCATCCATCCTCAGCCTCCACAGTAGCTGGCGCTACACATGTGTGCAGCCACCACCAGCTTGAATGTCTTTCTTAAGGACACTTTTATTTTTTCTTTATTTTTTACAGTGCTGAGGATCAAATCCAGGGCCTTACACATGCTGGGCAAGCACTCTACCACTGAGCTACAGCCCCACCCCAGGACACTATTCTTAATCTAATCTCCATCTACCTTCTAGGCTCCTCTTCTGGCTTTTCTATATTTCTGCTATATTTCTCAATCTTCAAACATTCAGTTTCTTCTGCATAAAATGCCCCTACCCTTCCATGCCCCAATCCTTCCATGCCCCAACCCTTCCATGCCCCAACCCTTCCATGCCCCAACTTCTCTACTGGAGAATTCCTATTCAACTCCCAGACTCTGTTCAGCTTCGTCCTAAGTGAAGCCTTACCCATTTCCTCCAGCCACTCTCTCTCCTCATTGTTCCCAGAATTCATTGCTTGCCTGCCCTTCCTTCCTTCCTTCCTTCCTTCCTTCCTTCCTTCCTTCCTTCCTTCCTTCCTTCCTTCTTTTCTTCCTTCCTTCCTTCCGTGCTGTGGATGGATCTCAAGGCCTCACACATGCTAGCAAGTGCTCTACCACTGAGCCCCATTCTCAGCCCTGCACATACTTTTTTATATCCTTGTATTGTAAAGTTTGTTGTTTTATATTTGTATATGTGTCTTCCCATTAAACAAAAGCTTATCTCTTAGCATGTCCGTAGCTTAGCATAGTACTGGACACCAGTAGCAATTTAGTGTATGTTAGTTAAACATTCAAGAATGATTACTAATAGTTTTTTAAAATATCTTGTAATGTTAATAATAAACCAATTAGCTTTAATAAGCTACTTTGTAGAATTTTTAAAAATAAGCACATAAATACTCTATGCATATAATGAAAATCACGTTTATAAAACTGGTAAAATAAAATGATTTTTTGCTATATTTAGGACCCACCCATGATTCAACTATTAGATAGTCAAAGAATTTGCCAAAGAAATTCTGAAGATCACCTAGTAAGGAGAGCTAGAGAGAGATGTGGCTTATTCATCCTTGAGACTAAAGGGTATGTTCTCATTTTGACGTTCAAGGATTTATACAAGCAACTCCCATTAATGCTAATGGGAATTGTGTGCATAAATTCTCACAAACTGAGATGAGAACACATCCCTAAATGTGCAAATCAGGAATACACACAGATACTATAATTCCAAAGCCTAAGAAACTAAGCCCATAATTAAAACGTGTGGATCTCTTGGTGGCAGCAGATTGAGTTGCTAACAGACTTGCAGGTCCAATTCATCACAATATACCTTCAGCCATCCAGCCGTTGCCAGTCCTGGAGGGCAGCAGATGCTGGTGAACTGCAGACCGCCCTGTCCAGGGGAAAGGCCAGCCCGCCCAAGAAACCTCATCAGGAGAAGGGGGTGAGGCAATGGGGTGGGAAGATGGAGCACAGGCAGGGGAAGTGGGAGACTCGGCAAAGACCCTTTCATCCCCTTTCCTACCACCTGGTCCTTTCACTTGACAGTCGCACCTGCTTAGAAGAGGATTTCCAAACCTAAACATTTGGAATGAAAATCAAATAATCTACTCTGCAAGAGGCTACTTGGAAAACAGATTTACTCACAACATACACAGATGCTCTGCTTGAGAGACTCGTTTAGGATTTCTGAAATCCAAATCTCCTTGGAGGAGAATACAAATAAATAATTTCACCAAATTATTTAAATGTGACCATAATCACTAGGGCTTTACAGTCTCATCCCAATTTCGACAAGTTATTCTTAATATTCTTGTAATAAGTTGACCTCCAGGTTTAATCCCACAAAAGTAGATTCTATCCTGAATGCAGCACAGTGAAAAGCCACTTGAATTTGGAATTCAAAGACACAGATTCAAGTGTCACAGGACACAAAATCTCTCTGAGCCACAATTTCCTCTCCTGGGAAATGAGAGGCAATAATCCTTGCTCTGCTTGTCTCTTGAGGTTGTTATGAAGTTCAAATTTAAAAATTCAATTAAGAGTCAGGCTTGGTGGGACACACCTTTAAACCAAGCAATTCAGGAGGTTGAGGCAGAAGGATCACAAGTTCAAGGCCAGCCTCAGGAACTTAGTGAGATGCTAAGCTTAGAATGTGGCTCAGTGGTAAAGCACCCCAGGTTCAATCTCCAGTACCAAATAAATAAATAAACAAGCACTTGAAAATACAAACATCAGGTCTTGTGTGCAATAATAAATGTTTATTTGAATTGAACTTTACCCCCTAAAATATTCAGAAATGGCCTGTTTTTGTCAGGTTTTCATTGCTGCAACCAAAAGAGCTAAAAAGAACACTTGTAGAGGAGGAAAAGTTTATTTGAGGGCTCACAGTTTCAGAAATCTCAGTCCACAGACAGCGCAGATCAACCTCTTTAATATGACCCTAATAAGAGCTGGCATGATTTGAACCTACTTCTCAAGCCTTGTCCATCTCTTTCTTCTCTGGGCTTCAGCTACATCACCTTTTAAATTCTTTGTAAGTAGTCCCTTGTACCACAGGGCCTTTTAACATGCGGTTCCCTCTGCCTCTTCACCTAATTAACTGGGGGCTCAAGGTGAGCTGAACATCATGGGAAGAGTGTGGTGCAGGGAAGCAGCTCACATGACGATCAAGAAGCAGAGAGAGGAAAACTCCACTCTCCAGATACAAAATATATACCCCATAGCGACGCCCCCAAAGAACCACTTCTTCCAGTCACACCCCACCTGCCTCCAGTTCTGGCTCAATTAATCCCATCAGGGATGAATTCAGGGATTAGTTTAAGGATAAAACCCAATCATTTCTCCTCAGAACCTTCTTGCGTTGTCTCACACGTGAGCTTTTGGGAGACATCTCACATCACAGCCTCTTCTACTGAAAACAACCGCCTCCCCAACAGAGTCTCTTTCACAACCCCTCTCCTTTCCCTCCTAACCCTTCCACCCTCAGTTCTTCCATACACCTCTAGCCACCCACCAGCCCCAATAATACCTTGTTTCACTTGAGTCTATCCTAAACCCACAAAAATAAAAGCCTCCAATATAGGGGAAGAGCAAAAATCTTCTTGGGAGCCATGTGACTTCACTATAGTCCTGCTGAGATACTTGCAGCTACTGTGAGCCAAATACTGTGCTGGGAGCTAGGCTACCTCCCTGAGCAAGATTCCTGAGCATACTCACTGGTGCTGCCCATTTTAAATCCTGTCGTTTCTACCTGAATTCATCTGCTTGCCTCTGTCTCCACGCCCCCACCATTTCATCACCGCTTGCATAGACTACTCTATTACCTGCTAACTGGATTTCTCTGATTCCCCTTCAGCCCCTTGTAGAAATCTTTTTAAAGCCCACATTTGGTCTTGTCACCCTTCAAAATACTTCAGTGACCTCCAGATGTTCAAAGGATAAAGACCAAGTTCTTTAATACGGCCCTAAGAGCTGGCATGATTTGACGCTACTTCTCAAGCCTTATCCATCTCTTTCTTCTCTGGGCTTCAGCTAGATCACCTTTTAAGTTCTTTGTAAGTAGTCCCTTGTACCACAGGGCCTTTAACATGCTGTTCCCTCTGCCTCTTCACCTAATTAACTTCCACTTACCTTAGCTCAAACGTCGCTTCCTAAGGAAAACCTCCCTGTCCTCCCTCACCTTGTCAAATCCCCTTTCATCTGTCCTCTTAGCACTATGGACATCTCCTGGTACTCGCTATTTGATTATTGTCTCTCTTCCAATGAACAGTAAAGCTCTATGAGGACAAGGCTGTGCTGGCTTCAGTCATCACAATTTCTTCTTAGCACCCTATCATAATGCCTGGCACACAGGAACTGCTCAATTAGTATTTATTGACTGAGTGAGTACCTTCATCAACTCATTTTAGTCATGGATAAAGCAAGTTAGTGTGCAGATTCAGCTCAGTAAATAATAATGTAAACACTGAGAGAGCAGAGATTTTTGTCTTTTATTCATGGAAGTATTTACCATACACAAAATAGTGCTTGGCACATAATAATCACCCAATAAATATTTTCTGAATGAATGGTGAATGAAGAGATAAACTATGAATAAGCTCAATGAGTACTGGTTGCACCTAGACTTACTATGTACTCTTTATCTCCTGTATGTTTCTCATACCTACTTAGGAGAATTCCCTTGAAGTCCTAAATGCTTCTTGCTGAGAAACTTCTTGGGAAGCTGCATAATCTCTTTGAGAGTCTATTTCCTCATCCCCAGAATGAAAATAATACCATCTGTTCTGGCTTCCCTACAGGATTAGGGTAAGAATCAAAGGAAATCATGTAATCCATGAAGGGCCATCGAGATGAGTAGGCTCCAGCCAGCATTTTGAATGCCAACAAGTAGGCACAAAGTTAGGTATCGTACTTAAGAAGTGATGGGATAGTAAGTTCCTCTGTGCTTGTCACTAGATAAGAACCCCTGAAACTCATGCTTTTTCCTCTTCTGTCCTTTGTATTTGTACTTCTGTATTTATGATCATTAGTCATGTCTATTTACATGCTCTCTAGTGCTTTGAAATAAAGGATTTCTGCGAGCTACAAGGCACAGAGAGAAGTGGCCAAGGATGAACACAGGAGAACTTTGACCCTGAACAAGAGATGTGGCAAAAGTCCAAAGGTACAGACAGGGCCTGCAATGAGACATCTGAGACAATTCCCAGGCTAAAGTTCTGTGGCAAAATGGCTGGGAGGTGCTGCTGAACATGTGAGGTCAGAGGTAAGTACTGCAAACCTGGTGAACACTTTTTTCTCTTTTCTGAATAAAATTATCGAGGTGGCTGGGCACAGTGGTACACGCCTGTAACACCAGCTCACTGGGATGCTAAAGCAAGTTTGGGATGCTAATCACAAGTTTGAGGCCAACTTGGGCAACTTAGCAAGACCCTGTCTCAAAATAAAATATAAAGGGTTGGGTGGATATAACTGAGTGATAGAGCAAGCATCTACCAAGCATGTGCAAAGGCCTGGGCTCAATCTTCAGCACTGAAGAAAAAAAAAAATATATATATATATATATATATATATGTGCTCACACACAAACACCTATTAGTTGCTCAAATCATCATTATGCAAATCCTAAATAGCATATAAGATTCAATCAAAATAAATGAGATGTTAGACCCTTTGTTATCAAATAAGAAATAAAACAGAAATTAATAAGTTAGTATTTTTAAAAAGCATGAATCAAAATAAATAACACAAAAAATAAATAAATAGCACAGTACAGAACTGCAAAAAAGAAACAAAAGAATATATTACCAAATGAACAGCCAGCTACTCAAAACAAACGTGCATGCGCTCCCAATGCTGCATAAATAACAACCTTTCTCCTATAACTGATGTATAACCAACAGCTGCATGAAATACAAATGGTGTTCTCTAATTACTCTATCTCCATATATCTTATTTGTATTGTGAAAATTCTCACCATAAGAGAGAAAAGACTATTCATTACACCTGCTGGTCTCAATACAGAATTCAACCAGGAAACTATAATACACAAAACCTCCAGTGTCTATTTGCCCTTCAAGAAACCTTTAACAGGTGTAGTGGTGCATTAGAATTCTGGCTGTCACTTACTAGCTATGTGACCTTGACTTCCTGAGTCTTGGTTTCCTCATCTATTTTATGGGCTCATGATACTCCCTTAGGATAGTTCTAAGAAATAATTAAGATGCTCTTCAGCCTCCAAGCATGAACCTAAAAGTTCAAGGAATGGTAGCTGATTAGATAACTGATTTTATACTTCAAAATTTGGGTCCTCCTAAGTAAAAAAGGAAGAAGACACAAATGAAAACCTAAAATCAGTAATGAGAGTAGAGACTTTACTACTAACCTGACCTAAACAAACAAACAAACAAGATGAAAAAGAATACTATGTAAGAAGAAACAATACTATTATTCTATGGCGTGGTGGGTTTATCTCAGTGGTTGAGCACTTACCTAACATGCAAGAGGCCCTGGGTTTGATCCCCAACCCCACAATAAATAAATAAATAATAAAAAGGAATAGTCTAAGCTATTAATCATGTCCAATAAATTAGATAACTTACATGAAATGAACAAATTTCTAGAAATACACAAATCTCCTAAACTGACACAAGAAGAAAGAGAGAATCTCAAAAGACTTATAACAGAGAGATTGAGTCAGTAATGAAAAACAATCTAGCACCTGAGGGCTTCCTTGGTGAATTTTACCAAATATTAAAAAAAAAATTAAAACATTTTCATTTTTAATTAACACTTAGTAATTATATATATTTGTGGAGTACAATGTGACATTTCAATGTGTGTATACAATGTGCAATGATCAGACCAAGGTTATTGGCATATCTGTTGTCTCAGACATACATCATTTTTTTTTGTGTAGGGAACATTCAAAATCCTTTCTCCTGGCCATTTGGGAATAATTAAGTGTTGTCCCCCACAGTTATCCTACTGTTGTACAGAACATTAGAAGTTATTCCTCCCATCTGACTATATCCTGGTCCCCATAACCCTCCACTCTCCACCCCTCTCCACCCACACACCCTTCAAGCTCTGCTAACCACTACTCTATTTTCTCCTTCATTGTGATCAACTGTTTAGCTTCCACACAAAAAGGAGGAACATGAACCCACCAACGATTTAAAGAATTAACACCAACCTTTCTCAAATACTACCCCCAAAAAATGGAAGAGAAGGGAACACTTCCTAAATCATCCTATTAGGTCAGCATTTCCCAGATACCAAAGCCAGATAAAGATGTCAAAAAGAAAAAAAAAATCATGAGACAGTGTCCCTTATGACTATAGATGCAAAAATCTGCCAAATACTAGTAAACTAAATCAACAGCATTTAAAAGAAATACACACCTTTCACCATGACAGGGTGAGATTTATTCCAAGAATGCATGGGTGGCTCAATGTAGAAAAAAATCAAGCAAGGTGCCAGAGCAATGACACCTGTAATCCTAGCAATTCAGGAGGCTGAGGCAGGAGGATTGCAAATTCAAGACCAGCCTTCCCAACTGAATAGAGCCCTAAACAACTCAGTGAGATCCTCATCTCAAAATTAAAAAAATTAAAAGACTGGAGATGTGACTCAGTGGTAAAGCACCCCCAGATTTAATCCCTAGCACCAAAAAGAAAAAAGAAAAATCTAGCAAGATAATAAATCCTATCAATCAGAATAAAGGGACTTGTGGGGTGGAGATCATGTCAATTGATGGAGAAAAAAAATATTTGACAAAATCCAACACTCTTTCATAATAAAAACACTAACACGAGTAGGAATAGAAAGGAACTTACTCAACATGACAAAAGGTACTTATGAAAAACCCAAGAACTAACATTGTACCCAGTGGTGAAAGACTTTCCCTCAGGATTAGGAACAAGACAAGGATGTGTGCATTCATCACAGCAATTCAACATGGAACTGCAGCCAGAGCCATACAGTCAGAAAAGAAAAGATGGATAAAAGAAATTGCAAATTTTATGATACACATGTATCATATGAGGGTTGTGTGTGTATCCCGGCTATCGTTTGGTAGTTGGGATCTCAAGAGAGGGAGCCCAGGGAAAGTTCTTTTATGACCAGACTCAGAAGTAATGCAATAACACTTGTGCTACATTTTATTGGTGAAGGCAGTTGCAAGATTCTGCCTAGATTCAAGTAGAGGGAACGTAGGTCTCAACTCTCACCTCTCAATGAAAAAAAAAAAAAAAGTCAGCACTCAAAAGTAAGAAGAACATGTGGGACAGTATATAGATTGTTGCAACCATCTATGAATAATATAATACTCCACTAGCAAGGAAAGAGATATATAATATCTCCTGCTGCTAAAAACTTCAGCTGTTTCCCTCTTCTGAACTTGCTGTGAACTGTGACTGATATCCCTTGCAGTCTTGTGTAAAGTATCTTCTTCAATTTTTACTGAACTATTTTTTTAAACAAAAGAGAAAGACCAACTTGATAAAGCAGAGGACATGGCACAATTTAGCTAGCGCCATCTTGGTAGCAGTTACCACTGAGATGGGTTAATACACCAATTGGTTAGTTGGTTGGTTGAGTCACACCTCCCTTTCCTTCTGCCATGGACTTGAGGTGGCTTGCTTCTGCAATTTAACTTCCATTGTGTTTGTGTCCACTCTTCTTATGGTTTCTCCTTGGTTCAACTGGATTTTAATTCCCATGCCTCTGGCTTTATTTATGTTATTCTCGCTACCTAAAATAATACAAACATACTTGCCAAACTTGTGTTGCAAGGACTAAATATTTGCCAAATTTACTTCAATTAATGAATGCTTTATTACATTGATTGAAAATGGCAATTCTTCTGACCTAGATATTGACCAAGTCAGGGCCAGACTTCATGGAGACAAGATCTAGAAATGAAGCTTTAAAAATGAAACTTCTCAGCCAGGTCAGTGTCACATACCTGTAATCCCAGCTACTGGGGAGGTTGAAACAAGAGACTCACAAGTTCAAGGCCGGTCTGAACAATTCAGTGTGAGTCTGTCTCAAAATAAAATAAAAGGGGATTGGGATGTGCTCAGTGGTAGAGCACGCCTGGCTTCAATCCCTAGTATGATGAAAGAAGAAAAAGAAAAGCTCCTCTTTTCTTCTCTTAGAGCCCCTGCCTTTTTCTCATCTCTGCTGAGTCTTCCTATTTACCTGTCTCTTCTCTCTTCTCCCTTTTTTTCCTCTTCATTCTCTGCTCTTCCTCTTGCTTACTCTCTTACTCATCTTCTCTCCATAAACTTCCTCTGGGTGCACAAATCCCTGCATGGTGACCAGTCCTAGGTCTATAGCCTAAGGGTCCAGCACACCAATGGACTGCGGCCTCTGCCTCCTTAGACCAATTCTGGAGACTGAGACTCTGAGTGACGACTTCACCCCCACTAATCCGCTGTGGCCAGGGTAAGTCACAGCACATGATAAAAATACGCCACTACGTCTTATACCTAAGACTAGGAGTAGGACAGGCACCCCCAAATATTATTCTACACTGACTGCTTTCCTTCTTTCACACAGGTGGCTGAACACTATTGGAGGAAAATCTCTCAACCATGAATATTAATGCTATTATTTTCCCTTCTGGTTAATACCTTCCTCATTTATTCCCTCACACGGTCTTGCTCTCTTCTATCCTTCACAATCAAGCTTCTGTGTGTGTGTGTGTGTGTGTGTGTGTGTGTGTGTGTGTGTTGCACACTACTATTGAGTTACATCTCCAACCATTTTTATTTTATTTTGAGATAAGTTCTCACTAAATTGCTGAGGCTGGGCTCTAACTTGCTGTTCCTTGCCTCAGCCTCCTGAGATGCTGGGCTTACAGGTGTGCACCACCATGCCAGATCACAATCAAGTTTCTAAAAGGAATTATCCATGCTCAAAGGGCAAGGATGGGGAGGTCAGAGACTTCATTCACTCGTTTTTTTTGTTTTTTGTTTTTTGTTTTTTGCGGTACTGGGGATCGAACTCAGGACCTTGTGCTTGCAAGTCAAGCACTCTACCAGCTGAGCTATCTCCCCAGTCCCTTATTTTAATTTTTTAATTATTTTATTTTATTTGTTCTAAGTAGTTGTACATGACAGAATGCATTTATACGTTTTGGTAGATTATACGTAAATGAAGTGTAATCTCTCATTTTTCTGATTATACATATTGCAAGATCACATCGTTTTTTGAAATGAGTAGATCAGAAAGAATTAGAAACTTTGAGCGTGAATAAGAAAGTTTCCTTTAAGAAACTTGATTGTGATCTGGCATGGTGGTGTAGACCTGTAAGCCCAGCAACTCAGGAGACTAAGGCAAGAGAATGGCAAAGTGTTGGTGGATTTTTCTCTATTTTAATTTTCTATTTTATTAAGTTCTGCTCTTATCTTTGTCAGTTCTTCCTTCTCCTTTTTGGGAGTTTATTCTGATTTCTAACTTCTTGAATTAATCTTAGTTCATCAATTTTTTTACAAAACATTTATTATGACAAATATACGTAACATAAATTTTACCATTTTAACCACATTTAAGGTTAGTGTCATTAAGCAGATTCACATTGTGTAACCATCACCACCATCCATCTCTAGACACTTTTTCATATTCTTAAAATTTCTCCTTCCCTAGCCCCCGGTGACCACCATTACACTTTCTGTCTCTGGTTTGTTAATTTTTGTGGGGGCTGGGCTCTTGACCACTGAGCCACATCACCAGCCCTGTATTATATTTTATGTAGAGACAGGGTCTCACTGGGTTGCTTAGTGCCTCGATTTTGCTGAAGTTGGCTCTGAACTCATGATCCTCTTGCTTCAGGTTTTCGAGCTGCTGGGATTACCGGCATGTACCACCACACCCCGCTGGTTTGTCAATTTTAAATATTTATTTACTATCATATGCATTTTCCTGTAAGTATGCTCCTGCTGCCGTGTTTAATATATAGTACTCAGTCTTAACTATTCCATGGATTACATTGCAATTTCTCCTTGAATCTATGGACTTAAAAGTGCATTGTTTTACATTCCAAAATGTAAGGACTCAAACTCTCTTTTGATATTTACTTTTTACACTAGTGTGTTCTGTATGGGTTTGGTCCTTTGGAATATGTTAAACTCTCTTTTGGCCCAGTATGGGTCAGTTTTTGAAAATATCACATGTATGATTGAAAACAATGTGAAATGTACTAGAATACCACTTAAAAATGACTTAAAATAAAGGCCTTTATTTTTTATCACTGGATGTCTGGAGGTCAGGTGCTCCAGGACTGACAGCTTGGAGTGTGACCCTGACTCCATCAAGGACACAGAGCTGTCTCCTCTTCTGCCCCTCACTCTCCTTGGTCCTCTGGTAGTTGCCTTATTGTGTGGTCACAAGATAAAGAAGCCACAGTCCCAAACATGATGTCCTCATCCATCCTCACACCACCCTTGCAAGCAGAAAAAGAGGGCATAAAAAGCTTTCTTCCCCTCCTGAAACACTTTTTCGTTTTATCTGAGAAGAAAGAAACAATCCCAAAAGTTTTACATGAGGCCTTTTTCTACTTCTTGTTGGTCAAAGGAATTCTCACCACCAACCCAAGCTGCTAGGCAGCTGGAAAGCAAGTAAGTACTGCATATTCTGGATGTTAGCCCCTTATGAGATAAATGTCTTGCCAAGATTTTCTTGCATTCTGTAAGTTGCCCTTGACTCTATCTTTTGGGGTTTTTTTATGCTGTAAATGGAACCCATAATCTCATTTCTCTATTTTTGTTTTATTGCCTATGTGTTTAGTGTCATTACCAATATTATGAAGGTTATTTCCTGTTCTCTTCTAGGAGTTTTATAATTTTGATCTAATACTTAGGTCTTTAATCTACTTTATGCTAATTTTTGTAGCTGGGTTCAATTTCATCATTTTGCATGTGGATAGTCACTTTTCCCAACTTCATTTGTTGAAGAGACTATCTTTTCCCCCATTGAATGATCTTGGAATTATTGTCAGAGAATTTGTCCATATATGCAAGGGTTTATTTTTGACAATTCTGAAGGACTTTTTTCTTGGACAGTAATGGGGATCTAAGGTAGGGCCTTGTACACTTTAGGTAAATGCTCTACCACTGAGCTATATCCCCTGTCCTTGGACTCCCCCATTCTATTCTATTCTATTCTATTCTATTCTATTCTATTCTTTCTTCTATTGTCTCTCTTTATGCTAATAT
The DNA here is from genome assembly GCF_902686445.1 of Sciurus carolinensis. Taxonomy (NCBI): domain Eukaryota; kingdom Metazoa; phylum Chordata; class Mammalia; order Rodentia; family Sciuridae; genus Sciurus; species Sciurus carolinensis. The sequence goes on along the minus strand of NC_062213.1, from coordinate 157,999,939 downwards.
CACACTGGTTGGATTACTGTGGCTCTGTAATATATTTTGAAATCAGGAAGTATGAGTCTTCCAGGATTTTCCTCCCCTTTTCAAAAATTTTGGCTATTGAGATTTTGTACCAATTTTAGGATGAAGTTTTATATTTCTACCAAAAAAAGGCCTTTGGGATTTTGCTACAGGTCTGTGATAAATCAAGAACAATTTGTGTCACATGGACATCTTAACAACAGTAAGTCTTCCAAGCCACATACCTGTAAACCTAGCTACTCAGGAGCCTGAGGCAGAAGGAATACAAATTCAAAACCAACTTGGGAAAATTAGTAATATTCTTTCTCAACATAGGAAATAAAAAGTGGGCTGGGGATGTAGCCCAGTGGTAGAGTGCTTCCCTGGCATGTTCAAGGCCCTGGGTTCAGTCCTTAGTACCACACACACAAAAATTAAGACTTCCAATCCATGAACATAGAATGTCTTTCCACATATTTGTGTCTTTTTACCTTCCATTCATCAATATTAGGTAGTTTTCAGTGTACAAGTCTTTTACCACTTACATTAAACTTATTCCAAATTATTTTATTCTTTCTTTTGCCAGTATAAATGGAATTTTTAACTTACTATCCTTTTTGGATTGTTCATGTTATTGAATATTACAACTAACTGACTTTTATATGTCTATTTTATAACCTGCAACTAGGGCTGGGGAGATAGCTCAATTGGTAAAGTGCTTGCAAGCACAGGGCCCTGGGTTCGATCCCCAGCACCGCAAAAAAAAAAAAAAAAAAAAGATATAACCTGCAACTTTACCATATTTGCTTATCTGTTCTACTACTGAGTTTTATCATTTTCCTCATAAGGAATTTATGCATATATCAATGCCTGCTTTTTAAATTCTATTTTTACATACTGAGAATTGAACCCAGGGTCTCGCACATGCTACTCAAGTGCTCTCACACTGAACTACACACTCAGCCCTTTTTATTTTTATTTTGAGATAGAATCTTAGGAAGTTGCCCAGACTGATCTTGAACTTGTGATCCTCCTGCCTTGGCCTCCCAAGTAACTGAGATTACAGGTGTGCACCACCTTGCCTGGCTCCTGATGGCTTTTTATACAATACTCTAACTTCAATATGGCTTATATTCTTTAATTTTTAAATAATCATAGGCATTTATTTTACAATCTCTTTCAAATTATTTTATTATTTATAGTTCTTAGAATATTAATATTATTGGTTGCATCTGCTGTCTGTCCTTTGTGAAAGAGTTTTTCTTTATATGATTTCTCATATCTTTTCTATGACATTTTCAGAGGAGTTTTTTAACTCCATGGCAGTCACAGGAATCTAGGTCATACAAGTATAGGGGAAGTATTTTCAGAGTTGTTTCACTTAATAGTATCAAAAAGGTTTCACTTAATAGTATCAGTAGTCCTGAACTATTTCTTAAATGGTGGATTTTTCATTATGCAAATAAAATTGGGCATTGTGTATATATATATATACACAATATATATATATATATATATATATATATATATATATACACTATATATATATATATATATATATATATATATATATCCCCAGTAGAAAAACCATGTCCCCGGACTAGGACTGAGGCTAGAGAAATGGGTCTCACTAATTGGCCAGGCCTGACCCCTCTACATCATTCTTATCTGAGACATGAGTAGACATGATATATATATAGATAGAGAGAGAGAGAGAGAGAGAGAGAGAGAGAGAGAGAGAGAGAGAGAGGGCCTGAAATATTAATTTCTAAGACAGATGGCAGTGCCCCACACAGATGGCAATCTCCTTTACCACATATCTGGTCAGAGGGAGAATTTTTATATATATATATTTTTTAAGATGTTGGTGAACCTTTATTTTATTCACTTATTTATATGCGGTGCTGAGACTTGAACTCAGTGCCTCACACGTACTAGGCAAGTGCTTTCCACTGAGCTACAACCCCAGCCCCTAGAGGGAAAGTTTTTCTAGTTTGAGTATAAGAACTGTTAAGTTCTAGACTTTATCCAAGGGTATATTGATTCTAGGTTCTGTACCTTGCATGAGCTTATTAGACAAATCTCTTATCTCCTCTGTGCAATAAAAAGCCCACGTTCTGCTCCTGTCGAATAAGCTTCCCCAAGTCAACTTCTTTCGTACCAGGAAGGGGTCCGATGGTACAGCCAGTACAAAGACACTGAGCCCTCATCTGCTGCTCTTGTGCCTACAGTTACCATAATGATTGGATTTGAAGGCTTCAGAGCAAAAATTTAGCCCAAAGTACCTTATCCCAATCAGGGACCTAAAGTTCTACCATAAAAGATGAGTTGCTGGGATTATAGCCTTGTCCCCAGCACCCATCCCAAGAAGATTTTATAAAAATCATCAAAACATGCTCAATGAAACCCTTCAAAAAATAATAAAATAGAATAAGCCTTATTCTTAAGAATGGCATAGTGAACATCTTGTTTTTCTTGCTTATGCAGCAACTTTTCTTCCTTTATTCTTTGGTTATAGGACCCCCCTTTTTCCAGGGTCACTACTCATGTCTCAGATAAGAATGATGTAGAGGGGTCAGGCCTGGCCAACTAGTGAGACCCATTTCTCTAGCCTCAGTCCTAGTTCGGGGACATGGTTTTTCTACTGGGGCTAACAAGGAAGATGGTCTCTTCCACTGAGGTTGGTAAATTCGGAGAATTTTGGTCTGTGCTGCCTGCAGCCACTTTTGCTCCTACCAGGAGAGGATTTGGTGAAGAATGACACCAGAGAAACAAAAGAACCAAGAGATGGAAAAAAAGTGTGACAGAGACTGTTAGGTGCTCACTGAAGCCGGTTTCTCTCCCCTCAGGGTGCACAGTGAGACTGCATTTCTGTGTCTCCCTTGCAGATAATCCTAGCTATGTGACTGAGCTCTTGTGGGGGTGCCAAGATCCTCCCTGCTCTCCCCGGCTCCCACCCCTCTCTGCTGGCTAAGAGTAGAGGGGCCAGAAAAGGACTCTGGGCACCAGGGGAGGCAAGCTCAATGATGAGAAAAGAATCACACCCTCCATTTAATAGGTGAGCTCTAATTCACCATAGGGAAGACCACACTGGACATCCTCACTAAACTCTCATGTGTACAAGAAAGCGAATTTATCATGTTGAGGTGTTGCCAAAAGCTTGGTCCCCAATGCCAACCCAATAATGAGGATGCGGTTTTGAGAAAAAGGAAAAAGAAAGTTTATTGCTTTGCTAGCAAAGGAGAAACACGTTCCACGTTCCACATGTTCTCTGTTTGAAGTTGTAATACATTTGTTCATTTGGGAGGTAGTCATTTCTGAGATCTTCTGGTACTATGCCCAAAGTCTGGATTACTTCATTCCTATGGCAGGTGTGTGTTCAGAGACAGATAACTCTGCTTAGGACGGGGAGGAAAGGTAATCCTGTTAGGGAGGAGCAGGGAGGGAGGAAGAGAAAGAAACACGTTCATTTTAAAAATAAGTTGCAGTGGCAGAGCAGCAGGGGTTACAGTCAAAGCATAAAGTGGACCACTGTCACGGAGGGACTGAGATTTGGAAGTGGCTTATGACAGCATTTAGCCCAACCTGATTAATAGAGAAATACGGAGTCCAAATGCTCTGGTTCATGCAACCATTTTAGTCTTAAAGTTGGCTACTCCCCTGGGAAATCCTTTTGCTTAAGCTTGTTTGAATGGGTTTTAATTTCTTGCAGTAAGAAATATTCTCACTAACACAAGAGGAAATGCATAAAAAGCAAATAAAACAAGAGGGATGTGGCAACACATGTGTGTAATTCCAGCTACTTGGGAGACTGATGCAAGAGGACCACAAGTTCAAAGCCAGCTTGGGCAACTTAGTGAGACCCTATCTCAAAAAAATAAAATAAAAAGAACTGGGGATGTAGCTCAGTGGTATTAGGTTCAACTTCTAGTATAAAAAAAAAAAAAAAAAAGGAAAGAAAACTATAATTACTTTAGTGTAAACTGAGTTACAAAATCATTTTTGCTTTCTAAGAGAATTAAAACAACATTAAAGTACGGAGCACCTAAGGTACTGTCAATTTGAGTATTTCCTGAACTCTGAAAGCCAGATAATAGCTTTTTCCTCTAACTCAGATAATAATTTTAAATAATAGTTATACTGTTAATTGCTGAAATAAGATGTGATAGTCTTTCCTCAGTCATTAATATGTAATATTCCTATCATAATTTATCATTAGGATTGGAAGGTTGATACATGAAAATACAAAAGATAAACCTCGGCCCCATGAGTTTACATTTCGGATCAGAGAAACAGAGATGAAAAGAAGTTTAGAGATTGTGTCATCCTTCTTTTTCATTTTATAGATGTGCAAATTATGGCTCAGAAAGGAGAAATATGTTCTCCCAAGGTCTTCTCAACACAGTAAGGAAATAGCAATTTTTATTTATATTTATTTTTTGGCAGCACTTGGATCCAAACCCGGAGCCTCCTGCATGCTGGGCACACATTCTACCGATGGAGCTACATCCCCAGCCCAGAACTCAGACATTCTAAGAGATGAGAACCAAAGTATAGAAAAGGAAGAGGGTCATTGATAAAGCAAAGAACAGAAGGCAGGAGAAAATGAGATCCAGAGCACAGATAGAAGGATAAGCCTTAGATTCAAAGATGGGTATCCTTTACATTGAAACTAGAAGTAAAAGATTTCATAAATATTGTGGTTTATTGATTTATCAAACCATCTGCATGTGCATAAACACAGGCACCATATACATATGGTGTATACTCTCTCGAAAGGGAGGGGGCATCAGGGAGACAGGCAGAGAGGGACACAGCAAGAATCCCAGTTGAGGACAGTAAACTTTGCCAATTTCACAGCTTAGCTGAGGCCCACTCCTGGTAAGGACAAAGTTCAGGAATTAAAATCAAGCCAGTGTTGGAGATGTCGCTCAGCAGTGGAGTGCTGGCCTATCATTTGTAAGGCCCTGAGTTTAATCCCTAGCACTGCAAAAAAAAAAAAAAAAAAAAAAAAAAAAAAGATCAGGTCAAGAACACTTTAAAACTGTCCAAGTCAACAAGGAGACAGACTGATCCTGCACCTGAGAAGAAGTTTGTGAAATAAATGCATGCCTTGGGATGAAATGGGGAGAGGACCATAGACAGAGACAAGTCTTACCAATAACCAGCAGCTGGGAACAAAGACCAGGCTGTACAAAGGTCTTCCTGGCTACCCTATTGATACAGGAGTAAGAAAACCACACGTCGCTGTTGGATGTGAGGGTGATCTGGCTGCAACATCTGTCACCATGGATCACCAGACTGGCTTCATTAGTTCTGGCTGGCAAGGCTGGGTCTCCCTCCTGGCTTACCTTTCTGTATAGCTCTTGTTGAGACACACACTGTCAAAGAAGGCAGGCTTCTGCAGTAGGGTGAGCCATCTTCAGAGAAGAGGATACTTATTATCGGGAAATAACTCCACTTAATTTAAGATCCCTTTAAAGCCAGTTGTGGTGGCCCAGTCCTGTAATCCCAGTGACTCAGGTGATTGAGGCAGGAGGAGTACAGAATCAAGGCCAGTCAGGGCGACTTAGTGAGACCTTGTCTCAAAATAAATATAAAGAGGGCTGAAGATGTAGCTCAGTGGTAGAACATCCCTGGGTTTAATCCTCAGTACCAAAAAAAGAACCCCTTAAAACAATCTCTTAGTTCTAACATATTTGTTCACCCTAAAGAATCATCTCTATTACCAACAGCACCCAGAGTGCACAAGGCCTCACAGGAAAAAAGATTCTATTTCTGTAATTAAAGATTCAACAAGAGGAACCCAAAGAATTTCAGACTTTCATCTAAGATGGAAAATCCAAAGCACTAAGGAAAACAGGGTACAAACAGCTGCTATGAGGGCATTGCAGGATGTCATGAGCCCTTGTGCTGCCTTTCTCTGTTGGTTGGGACAGTAGCAGGCTTTCAAATCATTACCTGCTGTCCCAGGTCCTCCAGTCTTCCTGTCTTCCTGACTTCAGCAATCATCTATGCACTGATTCCCTTTCCAGAACCCATCCTGACCCACATCCCATCTGCCTACAAGACTCTTTTACTTTAGTACCCCACAGACTCAAAAGAGATTTAATTGGCAGGTACTATGTGCCAAGTAGTATACCAATCTGAACTTATTATTTTCCCTCCCCTCAAAGGAAAACTGGAGGGAACCTTAGGGCCTACTCCATGTTGGGAGTATCCAGAAAGTGTCAAGTACCATCATAGGCACTCCTACGCATGTATCTCACTTAATCTCCACCCTAATTCAATGAAATAGGAATCATTACCCTTCACTTCATAGGAGAGAAAAAGTACATGAAATACCAGGTTCTTCCACCTTGAAATCTTAAATTTCAAGAACATTTCAGAAAAGATATGGGAAAGTCACACAGGATTGCTTATTGATTTTGGCAAACAAATATTTAGGAGAAAAAAACCACTTCCTGTAATTTCATAAGAGATAAACTACATTAAAAAACAACAAATAAGAAGAAAAAAAAAAAACATTCCTTTCAATTCAATAAATTTAACCTTACTGAAGATTCATGTTGTCCTTATTTTTCTCATTTTGCTGTCAATCAGTTAAAGCATTGTCATGGGCCCCAAATTTGGGGATAGTCATTTGAGTTACTTATTCCAGGATCCTATATTAACTGACTTATAGCTGTAAAGTCTTGCTGGTATTTGCATAAAGAACCAAGTTACATCTCTCTTCTTCAGCTATCTTTTCAGGCAAATGTTAGGCAAATTAAATTATGTTTCCTTTCCTTAAAAGATGTGAAACAGAAAGGCTTGACTCTACCTTAAGGGAGCTTTAGCTCATTCAGTGGGGTTGCTTTATATTTTAAAAAGAAAAGAATGATAATCTTTGGCCTTTCCAGAAAAAAAAAAAAAACTTTTGGAATATTACATTTTCTTCAAAGATAGAATAATACATTTATGAAGAAAATATCAGTCTGTCATAACTCTATTTTGCAAAAATTACAAGATTATTCCATAGTATTATCAGAATAAATCAGAAATGAGTGTAATAGGGCTTGAAATTTCAGTTTGCAGAGTAAACACATTAATAATTTTCAAATTATGAATCAGTGAAATCTTCCAATTTGTCAGCAACAATGAAAAATAGTCTTGTTTGTGCTTTCTAATATAGAAACTGATTTTTTAAAAACTATAAATTTGGAAATTAAACACTATCCACTGTACCTTGATACTTAAAAGTTCTTAAAGAAACCAAATAATAATATTGGTCTCTAGGCTCATTCACATTTAAAAAATATATAATTTAGTATTTGGAGTGACAGGTACATTACACAATCAATTTTTGGTAATGAAATATCATTCAATGAAGAAAACAAGGCCAAAATCAGCAATCAAGGTGAAATAGAAAGGTAGAAAGAAACATATAAGTAGTCATGTAATTAATATCTTTGGAGTTCTGATGATTTTGATACTTTTATTACATTTTTGGTCAAATTTATGGCCATGGATCATTTAAACTTTGTAGGTCAAGAAACAATCAAATTTTGAATATTTTAACTAATTTGAACTAATATCTTCTAATTCTCAATATATTTTATTTGGGTTTTTGAAAAACATGGTACTCATTTTTATGCAGGGAAATCAATGGATCTTAGGACTTGGCTTTATGCCAGATTATCATCAACAAGATAAATAGAAATATAACTAAGAGAATAGCAGGAATATTAGTGACATTAATTCCTTGTGCCCACCCTGTGCCAGGCTAAGTAGTGGAAATGTAGTGGGGCAGGGAAGAATGTCACGTGCTTCACAAAGATTTGGACATTTGAAGTTTGCCCAGCAGAGAATTTAACCCTGAAAAGACACAGGGGAAGAAATAAACCTATCTTTTTGTTGCTGTTCTTCTTACTTCTACTGTCAAAGTGAACTTTTTGTTTCCTGCCACCAGTAGAAAATGGTTTAATAAAGATGAGCTAACAGTCAGGCACTGTGGCTCACTCCTGTAATCTGAGCTACTCAAGAGGCTGAGGCAGGAGGATTGTAAGTTCAAGACAAAGGTGGGAAACTTAGCAAGACCCTGTCTCAAAATAGAAATAAAAAGGACTAGGGATAGATCTCAGTGGTAGAGAGCTTCCTGGGTTCAGTGCCCAGTATTAAAAAAAAAAATCATCACAAACACACACACACACGTATCTCTCTCAATTCTCCAAGCACAGTCAGGCTTAGACAGTAGTTACACATGCTATCAACAATCAAAGCACTTTTTGTCAGAGACTTCAGCCGAGTGAATAGTTTCATGAATTCACATTGTGGCAAAATATTAGCTTTAATAATGAGTCTGCTAATTCTTCTTCCTTGCCTGTCTTGTTTAATGCCACAACTCTGTGTTAGTCCATTTGTGCTGCTGCAGCAAAAACACCTCAGACTGGGTAATCTATAAATAATTAAAATTTGTTTCTTAGAGCTGAGGCTGGCAAGGCCACCATCGAGGAGGCACTGAAAGGCAGGCCTGGGGTCTGGTGAAGGAGGCCTGCTCCCTGCTTCACAGAAACTACGTTATTATTGGACTGGGGAGATAGCTCAGTTGGTAGAGTGCTTGCCTTGCAAGCACAAGGCCCTGGGTTCAATCCCCAGCACTGAAAAAAAAAAAAAAAAAAAGGCCACATTATTGCTGCACCCTCACTGCAGAAGGCACAGGGCAAGGGAACCAACACTGTGTCCTCACATGGCAAAAGGGGTGGAAGGGTACCCTCTTCTATGAGGGTATAAATTCCATCCATGAGGATGAAGCCCTGGTAACTTCCGAAAGGACCTACCTCTTCCTGCCATTACCTTGGGCTTTAAGTTCCAACATATGGTTTTGGAGGAACACAACATTCAAATAATAGCAATCCCCCATTCTGTCAAATAATAAGCCCTCAATTAATATTTGTTGATAAACAAATTAACTGGTGTTTAGTTTTTAATTATAGTATAACAATTATTGCCAGACAAAATAAGTTCACAAAATTTATTTAATCATATATAAACTTAAAACAGACAATGAAAGTCACTATAAATTCATTAATTCTTACCAAATAGTACCATTATCTCTCATATTTTTAAAGAAAATCAAATATCTGTTTAAACTCTTAAACTATGATTTGTATATATATCTTTTATAGGAGAATGCAATGAAGTTGTATGTATACAAAATCTGTTTCCTTTAATCATCTGTAATACAGTACCATATGGTTACTCATATACTTCATAAAGTTGTTATAAGAATTAATGAATTGATGGGCGATGGTCCACACCTGTAATCCCAGCAGCTCAGGAAGCTGAGACAGGAGTTCAAAGCCAGCCTCAGCAACTAAGTGAGCCCCTAAGCAACTTAGCAAGACCCTGTCTAAAAATTAAAAAAATATAAAGGGCTGAGGATGTAGCTCAGGGGTTAAGTGCCTCTGGGCTCAATCTCTGTATTTAAAAAAAAAGAATGAATTTTAAATGTAAGTATATATTCTAAGTGAAAACATTATTATAACAATTCTACCTCCTTGTCTAGTTATAATGTATAGAACCATTGTAGAAGTCAATTTGTATATAGCTTCAAAACAATCTGATTGAAAAAAGGTTTAAATCTATATATTAAGCCAAAGAGAAAAATCTAACTTTAACACGTAATCAAGTGATAGAAAATAGAAAGCACTGTCAATATAAGGATTTCAACTACAAGAGTTCTATAGGCCAGATAATAATTTTAAATAACAGTTACATTGTTAATTGTTGAAATAATATGTTATAGTCTTTTTTCTCCTCAATCATTAAAATCTTATATAATATTCCAATATAATTTGTCACTAAGACGGGTATTTTTCTAAGTAATGTATCACCAAACCACATTTGTTTCTGGTGTCATCTCTAAAATCAATCCATGTTATAAAGTGACACATTGACTAAAAACTTGATAAACTTTGGAATGAAGTTCACCGACATGCTACTAAAAATAGGCCCATTTTAATTTTTTCAACAAATTTAATATGAACATGATGATAGAAGTACATTAGGATAATAGAAATTCACCCTACATTAGTTTTTAATGAATCTTAGATTTCACAATTCTTTCATATTCTAAAATTTAATTAGTCTTCAAAAATAACTATCATTTCTTGAGCTCTTACAACATGCAAGATACTGTGCTAAGCATTTTACATACTTTTCTTCACAGAATCCTCACAACTTTGCACAGTATGGTACATATTAATTAGGTGTCCCCATTGTATAGAAATAGAAACTGAGACTCCAGAGGTTAAGAAGTATATTGTAATTAGAAAAGCCAGGATTTGAATATATCAGGTTTATCTGACTCCAGAGCCCACAGTCTTAACCAAGATGATACTCCACCCTTGCAATTTTAAGAAAATAAAAGTCCTAAATATAGAGAAGTCAACCAACTGGAAACAAGATTAGGACAGATATGGAAAGAAAGGGAAAAAACAAAAAGCCATGACTTACTGTTAAAGAGAGAAGAAAATGTAAACCACACAAAGATTCTCATAAATGCATTTACAAAATAAGTAAGACAAAAGAATTTTCCTTTTCAATAAATAAATTTATTTTAGCAATATTTTAAGAAGATTATAGAGAATAATCCTTTTTAGAGGATCCTTTTTCTTGATTAGTGCTTTTTAAATTCTAGATTAAAAATCGAAGGTCTTTTAATCATTGTGTTTTTCACACCTGGGCAATGGTTTCCCTAAATAAGATTCATACTTTTTTTAAGCATTTGATAGCAATGAGAATCAGATATTTGTGAAGAAATTAATTATACTCATTTAAGCTTTGCATCATCATTTCTCTTTCATGGGAATTAAGTTATTTTCACATGATCAAAAAAAATCATGACACACAATTAAAAAACAAACAAGAGTCACATTTTATAAGGCAGCAATTATGTTCATGTGGTACCAGTATAATTGAAAGACAGAAGACATTTCATTCGTTAGTAACACAGAATTTCTTCTTGTAGGTTTCCTGAAGCTCATTAGATATTCCCTGGCTGATTCTCCTAAGTAATTAGATTTTAACAGGATTTTCAACAGATCAGAGCAATCTCTGTGGGTGCCAATAGAAGAGTCCCCCTCTGGCCTTACCAGCAGGGCAGAGCAGATAACATCCAGACTGGGAGTTAATAGGACAATTACTGGCCTCTTTTAAATGAGTTACATTAATGCACTTATGCTAAATGGCTCTGCATATGATTAAATATTAACATCTGAAAATATGAAATCATGCTATGCAATCAAGTTTTGTTGTTTTAATTTCCCCAAAGAAAGATTTCAATTGTTTACATAAATGCCTTTAAATATCATGTATTAAACATTTTTAGGGTATACTAATCGAAAGTTGGAAACCATTCTTCTCACTGAAGAGTCCTAAAATAAACTGACTTTTAGAATGTCTTTTCTGACTATGATGGAGAAACTAAAAAATTAGACAAATATGTAAAATAATAATATTCAGGCTGTGGACAACAGGAGGAAGAGAACAATGATCCCTGAGAGGAAGGGAATATATAATGAGGTGGAATACGTGAATGGAGCGTTAAGAATTTGAGCAAGCCAGGGCTGGGGTTGTAGCTCAGCAGTAGAGCACTTACCTAGCACATGTGAGGCAAGGGGTTCGATTCTTACCACTACACATAAGTAAATAAATAAAAATAAAGGTCCATCGACAACTAAAAAAATATAAAATAAAAAAAGAATTTGAGCAAGCCAAGTGGGCTAGGATTCACAGAACAGGATAGCAGAGAGGAAAGAGAACCAGAATACTAAAGGAAGAGAACTCTGGAGACCTGTGGAGGGCCCCCCTCAAACTTAAGAGGAAACGTCCCAAAGTTGAAAAAGAATCCCTGGAAAGGAGCAGGTGGAATGATTTCCAGAGCCCACACAGGCCTGGAATCAGAGTTAAAAATAAGCACTTCATAACATCATAACACACAAACAGAGAACTCAGAACATTGCCTCCACAGCAGGCGCAAATTAGTCCTAGTCAAAGAGTTGATCTGGTCTTACCCAACAAAATTTAAAGAAAAACCTTAAAGGGATGAACCTGTTTCCCACTAATTTGAATGCCCAGAACAAAATTTAAAACTATTTAGGAATACAAAAGAATCTAATGCCAAACAAGGTAAATTTCACAAAGTCTAGGCATCCCAATTTACAAAGTCATGCAAGAAGTGGGAAATCTGACCCATAATGATAAGAAAAATTAATCAATGGAAATAGACAAAGAAATTACCCAGATTAGAAATTAGGAAAAAAAGATCATTAAAATATCTGTGATAAGGGCTGGGGATGTACTCAGCAGTAGAGATCTTACCTAGCATGCTTGAGGAAAACAAAAACAAAAAATATCTATGATAAATATGCCCCATGTATTCAAAAAGATAAAGCATGAGCGTGCCAAGGAAAGACATAGCAGATATGCCTAAAATATGAGTAATCAGAGTCACAGAAGGAGAAGAGAGAGAGGAAAGGAAGAAAAACACTATTCGAAGAAATAATGGCCATAAGTTTTCCAACTTTGATGAAAATAATGCTACCAAGAAATGTGAAGAAAGCTACATGAAAGATGATAAAGAAAAGTTTCTTTACCTTGATTGGTAAAGATTAAAAACCTTTGATTGGATTAAAAACCAGAAAAGCAGAATTTTCTCAAGTTTTAAATTCCGGTTGTGGTTTTGTTCTGACTAGATGGTTTAGACATCATCCTAGTAAAATCTGATGTACCCCTTTCTGTAATTCTGTTCTCCCTGTTGAGATTTCAAATGTCTGTATCTTGCTTTATGTAATTGAAATAGTACAGAGATCTTAGGTTGAAATAGAACATTCTTCAATCTAATTACACTTTAGAGTAAATAAACATTTTCTGAATTTTTTGGTCAAAAAATATGATTTTTATGTAACCAATTTTCTTAGAACAAGGTACACAAAACCAAATCGTTAATAAACTTTATTTTGGAGTTGGAGATTTAGTTCAGTGATAGAGCACATACCTAGCCTGGGTGAGACCCTGGATTCAATCCATAGCACCACAATAAACAAAGAAAGAAAGAATATTTGCAGAGTTGAATGGAATGGGGAGCACCTGATATAACTTGCGAAGTACTATCCATGGACACTGGAAATTTTAGTATCACAATAACACATAAAAATGGCATTTGGGGCAGTCTTAGGAAATGGGATGAGTGGGAGACAGGCTGGGGCTCATGTTTGTAATCCCAGATACTTGGGAGGCTGAGGCAAGAGGATAGTAAGTTCAAGACCAACCTGGGCAATTTAGTAAGACCTTGTCTCAAAAGAAAATAAAAGAGGCTGGGGTTGTAGCTCAGTGGTAGAGTACTTGCTAGCATGTGTAAGAACCTGGGTTCAATCTCCAGTACCCAAAATTAAAAAAAAAAAAAAGTGTTCAATCAGTCTGATCTAGTAGATTATATGAGTCATACTGAGACTCATGTGAAATCAGCATTTGCAAAGGACATCAAGGAAATCAACAACTGGCCTAAATTAATTATAATAGACTAATTTCCCCTCATCATCCCTCTTTAGTTTTTTCAGGTTTATTTTATACAATGAACTTGAAATTCAAGTAGGCATTTGAGTATGTCCTACCAAATCATAATACATCGAGATTAAGAAATAATAAGGGTAATACTCATGAAAAAGGGTAAAGGATGGTATATTTCTATTACTAACTGCCTTATTTTTTAATCACCAGAAGATAGAACTAAAACCTGTAAGTTGAAATCATAGGAAGACAAAATTATATCTATTGTAAGATTAAACAGTCTAACAGTTTGAACTAAACAAGGATAAAAAGGCAAGTTCTCCATCACTCTAGGTAAACATAGAGAACCACTCTATGACTCAGCTATACCATCCTGGGTATTTTTATTTTAAGGAGTTAAATTCATTATACTATAGCAATACATGTGTACCTGTGTTTATAGCAGCACAATTCCCATCAGCCAACGTTTTAGTCAGCTTTTTCACTGCTGTGACTAAAAGGACCCAACCAGAACAACTGTAGAGGAGGAGATATTTATTTGAGGGCTCACAGTTTCAGAAGTCTCAGTCCACAGAAGGTCGGTTCCATTCCTCAGGACTGGAGGTGAAGTAGCACATCATGGCAGAAGAGTGTGGCAGAGGGAAGCAGCTCACAAGAGATCAGGAAGCAGAGAGAGAGAGTCTCCACTTGCCAAATACAAATATATGCCCCAAAGCAATGCCCCCAATGAACCACTTCCTCCAGCCATGCCCCACCTGCCTCCAGTTACCAATCAGCTCCATCATGGATTAATTCACTGATTAGCTTAAGGCTATAACTGAATCATTTCTCCTCTAAACCTTCTTGCATTGTCTCACACATGAGTTTTTAGGGGACACCACATCTAAACCATAACAGCCAAACTGTGGAACCAGTCTAGTATCCATCAACGGATAAAAGGATAAAGAAAATGTGGAATATACACACAATGAAGTTTTATTCAGCCATAAAGAAAAATGAAATTATGTCATTTGCAGGAAAATGGATGGAACTTGAGACCATTATGTTAAGTAAAATAAGTCAAACTCAGAAGGTCAGGGATCATATGTTTTCTCTCAAATGTGGAAGCTAGACAGGAAAAAGGAAAAGAAAGGTGGGGAGATCTTAAAAATCAAAGGGAGATCAGAAGAATAGAGGAAAAGGCCCAGGGGGAGAGGGAGGAGGGAAGGGAAAGGGACAATACTGAAGAAAGATACTGGCCAAATTATATTTTTATATTGTGTGTATGTATGAATACGTAATAACAAATCCCAACATTATGTACAACCATAATGCACCAATAAAAAACAAGAAAAAAATTAAACATATAGTTCTGCTTGGCAGGGATTTTGTAGATTTAATTCAAGTGCTGTATAAGAGATTGGGTTAGACAACATTAAAATACCTAATCTTCAAGTGTTTCTTAACATTCTATGATCCTAAATACTATGGTGATCACACAAGGCTCTTCCTTTGTCTCAATTTTTCCATAGGACAATAGTAACTGCTACCCCTTTCTTGTACAAAAGAAACATTGGTGTGAATGGAAACCTAGGATATTTCTGGCTCCATCACTAATTTGTGGGTTGACTTTAAACAAATCACTCAATATTTGTTGGTTTTGGTTTTGTTATATGCAAGTATGGTCTGGAGACTTTAAAGGCATGCCTCAAGAGTTCACGCTGCGCATTATAGACTACCTCTGAGTCTCCCAACACTCCATTGTATGCCAGCCTAACACCTTGCTAGAATAAGCAGCCAAAACTCTGTTTATGGCATTCATAAAAAAAAGGTAAAATCTCTGGCATTAAAATTTCACACTGCTGATGTGGGAAATCCTGTGGTCATAACTGACTTCTATTTCTTTGCCCTCCCCATAGCCATTCATGGTGACCAATCACAAAGAAAAGTCCTGGAACAGTCATCAATGACCTTTACAGACCAGCTCAGACATTCAATTGCATGTCGTATTACCAGTTTCGTGTTTCTGATAAGAATCATATTGCCTCTGAAGCAGCTCTTTATGCCATGATCCTTAAAAAAGGAGCAAATAGATGAGCTCCAAGTTCAAATTTTTAAAATTTATTTGCCATTACTACATTTTAAAATATTAGTTGTATCATTTATTGCTGCTTCCTAAATAAATATAGAGACAATATTACCTAGAGACGTTAAATGAATCACTCTTCATGAAATGCCACATGCAAGCACAGAAAAATGACTACAACCAATTCTTTTCTTGCAACAACTCATCAAAATTGACTATCTAGTAATTTGCATGCACCTAACTCTAAGTTGCTAAAGTCAGAGGCAATCTCATTAAAATGAGAAAACTCCCCCGGCTCAATTTTCTCTGTCTGGTGTCTACATTATGATGTTCTTTTGTTCTTTTGTCCAATTAGAGATGAACCTTTGTAGATATCTTCTTTTATCCTTTCACATATTTAGTAAAAACAACAAGTCTGTATCCCAGCAACTTGATTCAGGAGGCTGGGGCAGGAGGATTGCAAGTTTGAGACCAACTCAACAATTTAATGACAGCCTGTCTCAAAATGAAAAATGAAAAGGACTGGGGGCATAACTTCGTGGTAGAATGTCCCTGGGTTCAATCCCCAGTACTGGGGGATGTGGGGGGCATGGAACCAAAATATGGTGCTTCAAACATTTCACTGTGTTAACATCTATGATTTCACTTGATGTACTGGTAACCTTATCAGGTAACATAAGGCTTGATCTCCCATGTACAGGAAGGAAAATGAGACAAATCACTTACCTTGCCATCCAATGAGCTTACCATGGGCTAATTTACCTAGCCCCATCCCATCATATTCATACATTGAAGCCTCAACACCCAGTGTAACTATATGTGGAGACAGGGCATAGGAGGTAAATAAGGTTAAATGAGGTCATAAATGATAGAATCAGCATTCTTAGAAGACACTAGGGAGTTTGCCCTCTGTGTCCCTGCATGTACATACAGGGAAGAGGTCTCATGCACATACAGTGAGATGGTGGCCACCTGCAAGCCAGGAAGAGTGGCCACTCCAGGAACTGACCATGTAGCACCCTGATTTTGGACTTCTAGCCTCCAGAACAGTGAGCAAACAAATGTGGTTGTTTAAGCTATCTGGTCTATGGTATTTTTTTTACCAAAAATGTCTTAGCTTGATCTGAGACAGAGTTATTGATCATGAAACTTCTCCTACAACCAAAGTCTCTTGACTTCCTTTTTTTTTCTCTTTACTCCCTGTTTTGATTTGTATCAGCATAGTAAAATGGCTGCAGAGAACTACTGGGAATGATCAGTTAAGTTTCAAACACTTTTTCCTGAACCTGTTATTGTGGCTACCCTGGAAGCTGCTCTCTCGTTATCTTCCACCAAACAGTGCAAGTATTGCTATCATGAGATACCTCAGAGAGGAAAAACGGAAGCATCATCCTAAATGCATAATGAATCCTGTGGATTTCTCTCTAGTAATAAACTTTCGAACAATTCCTTTTTAAAAAAAAATTGTACTTGATATAGAGCAAAGTTTTTTTTACATATACCTAATGTTTCCTTCCATTAAGCTCAGGCATTTCTCTAACCCTTTATTATCAAACCAAACCAGTTTGAATTTTGCAAAAACAAACTGGATATACTCCACCCCGCTTAACAAGATGAGCCTGTTCCTAGGAAGCATAAATTTTTTGCTCTTTTATGTTATGAGTCTTCCATGTATGGAAGTTGGGACCTTGGGGGTTTAGTGAACCCAGTACTGGGATCCTGTTTGGGAGGCCTATTTGAATCCTACATGAGGAAATTCATCCAGTATCCATATAAAGGCATATTTTGACCTGAGCACTTACTCCTTTTTTTAATTTCTTGAATTATTCACAAAGAAGAAAAGCAGGGTGTTACTTAATGCAGGTCTTTAGATAACCACCAGTATAACTGCAGGACAAACTTCTGTATTTCATTATCTCTAGCATTTAAGAAGCCAAGAGAAAACATGAACCTTAATGGAGGCAGAATTATCCTTGCAATGACTGCAGTAAATGTTTGTTGAAGGGGAAAAAAAATGGAAAGAGAAGATATACCATATACACCCAGTTTTAATGGAAAGCCTATTTCTGCCATATACATTAGAGAAATTGTTGAAGAACAGTTCATTCATGTGAAAATATTAGCACTGTAATTCTGCCAAGGTCAGTAAGACCTAGTGATTTGCTGAGATATCACCTTCATTTCACCAGGTAAATAAAGGCTCCTTTTTTCAGTATGTCCTATCCAAGAAGGCACTCCATAGCAACAGTTAAATTATGAATACAGCACATATGTTCCATACCATATCATTTACAGCACAATTTAGCATAGACATAATGCTTTGTAACAAACTACAATACCATTCACAAAATGCATTTAAATAGCATAATTTAGTTCATTAAATTCAGTCATTTACAGTAAATCAAAATCATCACAGGAATTGAAGAGAGTACACAGTTGTTTGTTTGAATAGTTAAGCTAGGTAAGTCAATTTCTTTTTGAAGGTCAAGGACAGAGTTGTTTCCATTTTCTGTTATAAAAAAGATACAGCTGGTGTCAAAAGATAATTTAATGTCATCTCAAGTTGATCAACCCTCTTTTTTTCCCTCTCTCTCTTTCTCTCTCTCTTTCTCTCTCCTGGTTACATATCATATCACTGCCAGTCCTGAAATAGATCCAACTCCCCAAAAACATCTTACAGGCTACTTAACTAGGATATATGCACAGATTTTACAAAATCTCAAATGCACAATTTCTTCAAATCTTTAACCAAGATGTATACATTTTGTCCTGAGAAAGCTTCACTCAATCAGAGTGCATGAATCATTCACTTACCTATCTTTCATATCATACCAGAAGCCCCTTGTGGATAGAAGCCTAGTCAACCATATTTAGAATCCAGCAACCTAGCACAGTGTTTGTTGATTGTAAGTTTCTAGAGAGAGTAAAGGTTGGTTCTTTATTATTTATTTTTATTCCTCACAGCCCCAATCATAATGCTTTATACATATTCAGTAAATATTTGTTGGTTTAAAAATCTTGTCAGAGAGACTTGCTTTGGGATACATTTCTTAAACACACAAAATCAGTATATGTTTTTTCAAATGTCTTAGTAAACCAACACCTACAATAACATACACAGTGTAAGAGAGGACAGATTTCAGGATTTTGTACAATTGATTCAACTCAATCTCATTGTTTTACCCTACAGCATGTGCTGAGCAGAACTGTACTCGGGTGGACAAAACTATGCTTTTACCTTCTGTTATGATTTGGGTATGAGGTGTCTCCCCAAAGTTCAGGTGTGAGACAATGCCAGAAGGTTTAGAGGAGAAACAACTGGGTTATGAAAGCCCTGACCCAATCAATAAGTTAATCCCCTGACAGAATTAACTGAGTGGTAAGGAAAGGTGAGTAGGGTATGGCTGAAGGAGGTGGTCACTGGGGGTGTGACTTTGGGATATATATTTGTATCTGGCAAGCGGAGTCTCTATCAGAGGGCCATTGGTAGTGCAAAGCAAGTCTCAAGGAACCCTGCCACAGGAAAAGTTTGCCTTCTCCCATTTTGTCCCCTTCCTGAGAGAGAAGAGAGAGTGAAGGAAAATGTTGGAATGTTAGGGGGAAATTTTTTTTTAATTGAAAGTAACCGTTCTTGCAAATATCTATTTCTGGGGTGACTATCACTGTTTTGAAGAACCACGAACAACTGATTTATTAAATTCCTATGTGGGAGCTGGGGATGTATTTCAGTGGTAGAGTGCTTGGTTCCATCCCAGCACCAAAAAAAAAAAAAAAAAAAAAAAAAAAATTCTTTTAGGTTCTCATTGAAAATAGGAGTTTTTACCAGGTATGGCAGTGCATGCCTATAATCCCAGCTACTCAGAAGGCTTAGGCAAGAGGACCAGAAGTTTAAGGCCAGGCAGGGTAAGTTAATCGACCCTATCTCAAAATAAAAACAAAAAGGGTTGGGGTGTAGCTCAGTGGCAGAGCACTTGCCTAGCACGTGGGAGGCCCCAGGCTCCATCCTCAGCAGCAGAGATGAGGGGAGGTGCTTTTTAGTGGCCACTTGAAAGTGATGGCTACTAAATGAGGTACTGCAGTCCTAAAGACACTCCAAGGCCTTTGGGGACAAAATGGAAAAAGATTACATTGAAGCAACAACAACAAAAACCTACGTTTTTGTTGGGATCCACGTTGACAGCAGAAGAGCACCCTTACCTCATTTTGCTGGCATTCAAGCAGAGTCTGGAAAAGGTATGTCAAGACTGACGATTAAGTGGCATATAAACCCAGTCTGATAAAGGCTGGGCTGGCATCCACTTTAAAAACCTCCAGAGGATCCTGAGCTTTCTCACGCTGTATTTAAAGAAACCGTCTGTAAAAGGTTGGGATGGGTCTCACTAGGCTGGAAAGAATAAGTCCAGATTACTCTATTTAACAACCACTCTTCGTAAATTCCTTTTTTATTTGGTGGGGGAATGACAGAAACTCGCTCACTTCTGGTTACAGCGATTCAGAGCAAAAACTCTTCTAGTGACACTATCAAACCAAAAATCTAAATTTCAGGCCCCTGTGGAATTCTTCCCTCCTGCTTTTACCCACCAGGGTTGAGCATTAGGAAGGCAGCTAAGGACCCACGCTGCCAAGCACACTCCTCCCAGCCTGGTCATTCTGGGGGTGACCTTTCACCAGGTCCCTGGCATAAGGCAGTGTGTCGTCTCCTGGAGCAAAGCCAGAGTGTAAGATGAAAAGCCACATGCAGAGGATGACGCAAAGGAAACAATCATGACTCTCATATTGAGAGCCAGAAAGAAATTCGAGGTCTTAGGCACACTAGTTCCTAAGCTTGTGCGTTGTGCTCAGCATAAAAACTGCCTTCACATTTTATTCTTCAAGATTCCCAGGCACAGAAGAGTGACATACCAGCAATCATACTTTGGAAGTGCCTTCCTGTGCAACCCAGAGAGGGGTCATATGGCATTGCCCTTGGTCCCCTGGGTAACTTAAAGGGAAATGTTCATGATGTTTGGAGCCCCAAAGTCCTGCAGGTGAAGGGGGAGGATGTCTCAAATTCCTTGCAGCAGGAACTCACTGAGGTGGCACCAACCTTCACTTCTAAATGCCACATTACAAAAGGAAAAGTAAAGACATCTACATCAAAAACATGAAGAGGCCCAGGAAGAAACTTCTGCTGGGGGCTACACAGTTGCACAGTTGCCTGTTGGCCAACATTAAAAGAAAGAGAGAAACAAAGCAAAACAAAAAAGAAAAAAATAAGAAAAAAAAAAAAAAAAAACAGCTAAGGTCAGGAAGACTGGCCAGAAGGTGGCAGCTGCCACTAGAGCCATTTTCTCATTTTTTCAGTGGTAGTGATGAGATCAAACTCAGTTCCTTGTACATGCTAAGCAGGCGCCCTACCACTGAGCTATATCCCGGTCCCAGAACCACCCTTATTGCTGCTAGATATCTCACTTCTGATACCTCTTCTAATCAGACCCTGGCATCCATGTCTCCTGATGGTTACTGACCCCAGGACTGACTACCAGCTTGTCACAAAGGTATCTTTTGTTAATCTGCCTGCCATTGCTCTGTGGAGCACAGATTTTCCTCTGACATTGCTATTCCACACAAACAAGGGAGTTCACGCAGTGGGTCTGATGTCGTGGATCTGGCCCAGGAAGTTCTGCACGTGTGAGCACCCAGGAGAGGTCATGCCTAATCTCTACTTCTACAAAGATCTAGAAGAGACTGACAAGGAAAAGATTATTGCTGAAAAGGCTGTGAACAAGGAGGAACTTCAAAGCAAATGGACTGCTCCAACTCCTAGTTCTCTACTACCAACCTGACGTCACAGACTGGTCAGAGGTAGGCAAGTCCCTGTGCAGTTCAGTAGAACTGAAGTGCTCAGCCTTCTACTGAGGGCAGATCTGCAGCTCCCACAGCTCAGGCCACTGAATGAGTAGGAACAATTGCTGAGTGATCTTAAGCTGTTCTTCCACTGGCTCTTAAACACAAAACAGAAATAAAGTTGAAGGAACATAAATATCAGTTTCTAAAAAAGGAAAAGCTAAGTGCTGGATGCACCAAGATGAATACAGTCACACACACAGCTGATGCCGAGACATTGAAACAATGTCTTATGGAGAACAACTGTTTTTAAAATCACTACACAAGTTTTAGACAAGCTGTCTCAATTAAGCCTCAAAAGCTCTATGGGACTGGTGTTGTTATTCCCATTTTTCAAATGAAATTGAAGCTCAAAGTGGTTAAGACAACTTGTCTACACAACTGGTAAGTGCCATAGCTCAGATCCAAAATCTAGGCCTATCTAAACCCACAGTATACACATCTCTCACCAGCATATAAAAGACAGTATGCTCAAAGATCAGCTCCCCCAAGTAATAGTAAATCTCTGCCCCTACCCAACTTGGTCTCTCATAAGTTGAAGTAACTACTACTACTGTTATGGATGTGAGGTGTCCCCCAAAAGATCATGTGTGAGACAATGCAAGAAGTTTTGGAAAAGAGATGATTGGATTATGACCTTAACATAATCAATTGATTAATCCCTGATAGATTTAACTGAGTGGTAACTGGAGGCAGGTGGAGTGTGGCTGGAGGAAGTGGTTCATTGGCAGCGTGGCTATGGAATATATATTTTGTATCGGGAGAGTGGAATTTTCCTCTCTCCACTTCTTAATGGTCATGTGAGCTGCTTCCCTTTACCACTCTCTTCCGCCAAGATGTTCTACCTCACCTTGAGTCCCAAGGAATAGAGCCAGCCTTCTATGGACTGATACGTCTAAAACTGTGACCCTTAAATAAACTTTTCCTCCTCTATTGCTGTTGTGGTCAGGTCCTTTAATTGCAGTGGCAGAAAAGCTGACTAAAACTGAAATTGGTACCAAGAAATGGGGTCATTGCTATAACTAACCTGACCATGTGGTTCAGATTCTTTTTGAGCTTTTTGGAATTGGTGGGAGGAATTTTGAGATGTTTAGCAGTGCAATCTGGAAATGCTTTAGATTGTTGTAAGCTGAGCTTAATGGCCAATTCTGGTGGGAGTTCAGAAAACCAGAAAGTCAATAGGACTGTAGACAGTGAAGATTACTACAACTAATGATGATGATTTATTGAATGTCTATTATAGGTAAGCACTTACTGTATTTTTATCTCCAAGGTCACACAGTTATGCTGTAGAGATTAATATCATCATTCCCACTTGACAAAGAAACTGAGGCTCAGAGATATTAATTGAACTGGCCAAGGCCATATAGCTACAAAGGGAAAGAATTAACATTCAAAACTAAACTCACTTAGTTCCAAAGTTAATACTTTTTCCACTAACCACTCTTCCTCAAAAAACAAAGAATCTGAAATCAGTGTAAACTCCAGATTTAATACTAGGACCTGCCTTTTCTTGGGAGATAGGGAGAACTTTTTACTTGGTTACATAACAGAAGTGGGTAAGATTGAAAAGGAAACTCCATTAAGACGTGCCTAAGAAAGAATGAACCAGTGAGGCCTGTAGTTCCATAACACATGGTAGGCTGAGGCAGGAGGATGATTTGAGCTCAGAAGTTCAAGGCTCGTCTAGGTAACATAGAGAAACTCCATCTCAAAAACAAGAAAAAGAAAGAAAGAAAGAAAGAAAGAAAGAAAGAAAGAGATTCCAAGTTAGAGGATGGACTGTTACGTAGGTATCAGAAGAGTATCAAAGGCCCCTGATAAATAATAAATGAGTTAATCCAAGTGAGAAGAGTGGGCACACATTTGGTGCTAACGAATATGACTTTGAATCATGATCCTATCATTTACTGTGTGATTTTAAAGAAGTCATTTCAAGTACTTTGGAACTCATGATTGTTTTTCTATCTGCCAATATGGATTACTCAATTTGCTATTATAAAGGGCTTTGCAAAAAAAAAGTTAACAGTTTTAAGAATCTACAGTGTGCCAGGAACTAATGTCGAGCTGGAAGTTGAGATGAGATTAGGAGAGTGGTATGTGTAAAACCCTTTAACTTAAGAGCTATAAGACAGTTTTTAATAGCATCTCCTTTTGACAGAGGAGGAAATGGAAATATGGAGAAGTGAAGTAATTTGCCCATGGTCACATGACCAGTAAAGAATGGCACTATGACTGGAAGCCAGAACCTACTTTTGCTCTCTGCGCTGGACTTCTCTGAAAGTAATGAACAACACAGGAGCTGCCAGGACCAGGTCAATTCTGGAAGCTGGCACTCAAGTTAAAGCTAAGAAAAGTGACTGCAGAAAAATGACTAGCCTAGAATACTGAGGTTCAGAGAAAGCACTGGACCAAAGCCGAGACAGCAGACAGCGACTTTAAAGTTACAAGCACAAGTAGATAAAACCAGGTAGGAGGCCAAAGGACTCGGTCAAGAGAAAACAAGAACCCAAAGGGAAAACCAAGGAAGGGATAGGCTGATGGATCACAAATGCATATTCTAACCCAAATGGCTAATAGGGTGGAGATTGCGATTGGGGATAGGGAGTGTGTTGTATGAAAGAAAACTTAACATGTTTCAGTCTTGTCAAACTGAACAAGGAACAGTGATGCTTTTATAACTTTAAATCAATCAAAGTAAGAAGATTAGATTACATCACAACACAAAACAAAATGTCAATACAGATGGAAGGTCAAGGTAAAGAAAGGTTAAAATTCAAATGAATAGGCTTGGCACACTAAGGGTTCCAAACACAGTGCATCTATGTAGATCCTATGGCATTGACTCCTGACCCCCCACTTAAATATGACCTCTGACCCAGGTAAGGCCAAAGTACAGACTCCTCCTAGGTAACAATGACTGATTCAGGGACATATGATCTAAGAAAAGACTCAGTGAATCTCAAGACTTGCTGAGAATCTGGCATAAAGTTGCTCATTCTCTTCTCCTGGATTCATACTGGAAGAATGTATCCCTGAGCATGCTTAAGGCCTGGTTTTGATCTCCAGCACCAGAAAATGAATAAATGTTTTACCCATTGCATTTTAAGAAATTTTCTCAACAGATAAACCATACCAATATGTAAAAAAAAAATTAAAGGATTATCACTGAAGATCATTGAAGCATTGACTGTAATTGCAAAGTATTTTCCATTGATATGAAAGTTTTTAAAGTATGAAACATTCATAGAGAAGAATATTGCACAATATTTTTTGTACAGGGTTGGGGCAGTTGAACCCAGGAGCGCTTTACTACTGAGTTACATTCCCAGTCCTTTTTTTTGCTAATTTTTAATTTTGAGACAGGGTCTCACTAAGATGCTGAGGCTGACCTCAAACTTGTAATCCTCCTGCCTCAGCCTCCTGAATTGCTAGGATTACACGTTGTATGTGACAGCTCCCAGCTATAGAATCATTTTTAATAATGATTATGTTATAATTATATGTTCACATGTGAAGGAGAAAATGGACATGTACTTCTCAATGTACCAAGGGGTTTAATTTTTTATTTTTAACCTAATGACACCCTACTGTAAAGTAACACATGTGAACACCTGCGTGTGCTGGGCATGTAGCTCAGTGGTGGAGAACTTGCCTAGCATGCTCAAAGTTACTGTTTGGGTTTCGTCCCCAGCACTGCAAAACAAACAAACAAAACAAAAACACATGTTCAATTGACTGTCTATTAACTTAACCCACAATTCACATCACGGACTCTCAAGGAACAAAAGGGTTTTGTTTCTATGTGCTGAAGAAACTTATTAAATTACTGAAAACCCAGTGTGATTTTACTGTGATGCTCCACCTATGTCCAAAAGTATGTAAGCCTTCTTGTTTAGAAGTAATATCATGTTTTCACGCTGATCTCACAAATTATCTGGGCTACCGAATCAACTTGGTTCATTTATTTACTTTGTTTATCGGTCAGACCAGCCCATCACAGGATTTGCCTCTACAAATGGGCCCCTGGACTAACTCATGCAGGCAGACAACAACTCCATCAAACCCAATAATTAATCGGGCAGTCCTCCTCCATATGCCACCACGACTATTCATTAAAGCAATGCATATGGCTCATACTCCATGTGCTAGCTTTTTGCTCTTATTCATGGTTCAACAAATTTATGAACTTTAGATTCAGTGGAAAAAGAAAAATGAGTACAGAAGATATTATAATGCGGCTGACCGTTTAAAATTAGGAAGGAAAAACCAAAAGAAGAAATGCCGCTGACAATGAAATCATGACATAAACACATAGCAAACTTCTGTTGGTCGCCTTCTGTGCATCAGACATAGCCAGACTCAAGAAACACGGAGATACATGTGGCACTGTCCATGTCCACAGGCTTACCTTTGTTTGAGGAGACACCTTATATACTGAAAAAGTAAATAATGGCATAAAGTTATGAGGGCCACGTGTTTCTGATCATCATGATTCCCATTCAATATGGGAATCTTAAGAGTCATCTTAGCATCTTAGGAGTCATAAGTCCATGAAGTATGTCATACTAAGTGTGAGAGATAAACCCAGTTAAGTTTGGGGGCTTTTTTTGTTTGTTTGTTTTGTTTTGCTTTTTGGTAGTGAATTGAACCCAGGGGCACTTTACTACTGAGCTACATCTCTAGCACTTTTTATGCACTAGACAGGGTCTGGCTGTTGCACAAGCTGGCCTCAAACCTATGATCCTCCTACCTCAGCCTCCTGAGTCGATGGGATTATAGCCTGTAATCCCATCTTAAATATACTCAGCTTAAATAAACAATTTCCTAAAATAAGAAATAAAGATTACCAAGTTGAATTGACAATGCTTTAGTAATTTAAGCATGTAAAATATAATTCCATATAATTTCCTGAATAACAAGCATAAGGAACCAAAACACTGATCTAGATGAGATCTCTGAATTGTCACTATGAGTGACATAAAATATAACAATAATAGATTCACCCAAGATTTAACTGTTCAAAGTTTTATAGATAGTATATATATCTAAAGTATAAAACATTCACTTGTATAATAAATACATACATTTATTTAATCCTCACAGCAGTTCTATGGTACAGGAAATATTCCTGCTTTTCAGGTGAGAAATCTGAAGCTCTGAGAAATTAAGTTATTTGTCCAAGGTTAACTGTCGGGACCAGACTTCAAAACTAAAGAATCTGACTCCAGAGTACATGCCCAAAATCTCTATAGTGAGTGAATGGTTTGTATTCACTAGATTATCACTTTGTTCATCTTTTTAAGGAGAAAATACAGGACAAAGAATAGTAAGGACACAATTTCTTCCTGCATTCTGAAATTGTGCACTGTCTTGGTAGACCCAGCTATGCTTACACATAATAGATGATCAATAAATACCTGTCCTCTAAATGGACTGAAAGAATAGTGTTTGTGACCCATATGCCCCACTTGTCTTGGCAGCCCTGACCACATTACTTTTTTCTAGAATTCTAGAGCAGAGAGGGTTACTCTCCTCCCAGAGTTTCAAGCAAGAGCAGAGAGGTAGAAAGTATGTTAACAGAGTCAAGCAATGGTTTGAGAGACAGCCCTGACACTGTTTAGCTAATACAACCTGGGAAAAGGCAGTTTGCTCCTCTTGGAAATTAGTGTTCATGTGTATCAAATGAAAGAGTTTAATTCAATGAATGATTTTCAAATTGCACTAAAAAGGAGAAGCACATGAACTGTGCAACCTCTTCTGTTTCAAGAACAGCTCCCCCTGTCCAGTGCAATGGCACACACCTGTAATCCCAGTAACTCCAGAGAGGATCGCAAGTTCCAGACCAGCCTCAGCAACTTAGCAAGGCCCTAAACAACTTAAAGAGACCCTGTCTCAAAATAAAAAGTAAAAAGGGCTAGAGATGTGACTCAGTGGTCAGGTTCCCTTGGGGTTCAATCCCCAGTACCAAGGAGAAGAAAAAAAATGTGTTCTACATATGAGGTAAATGAGATTTTGTTGCATAAAGGACCTTAAAACTTCACAAGGTTTGAACATTCCTACATTTGATCACCTATAGTCTCATCTTAAATATTCTGCCCTTCTAGACTACACAGGCACATTCCATGACATCAGACCATTTTTTGAATTCTGACCTGTTCAAGAGACATTTTTAACTGAATCTCAGAATTATTTCCATCATTACAATTCTGGATCTGTCCTTTCAAAACAAAACAAAACAAAAAGTTGATTTTTTCTACTCTCATTTATCAGTTCATTTTTTGGAGGTTCTCCTTGCCACATTCTTAAATAAGTAAATAGGATAACTGTGGTAATTGCCTGACCTGCAAAGTATATGGACCTTCAAGGTTAATGCTTCTGGCACAAGATTTTCACTATGAACAGCAGAATTCTTCTAACCCTTTGCTGAGGCATCGGTTCAATAGTAAGAGAAGATCATGCCATGTATTGAATTACTCAAAAAAGAATTATCAGAGTCTCCGGTGATCTACTATAGCTAAACTACACTCCAAAAGGAACTGTCTTTAAAGAACTTCTGAAAAGTCCTTCACTGGACAGACGGTAGAATATTTAACAACAAAACCCAAAAAATTATATGTCTAAGAATTGGCACAGTCCTACTTCAAATGTTGTACTAATTCCTTATATTTCATTTTGTAACATAGAAATTCCTTTCACATGAATGAAAAGAATTGTTACTATTAAGCCTATCCATTCTCTGAAATTCCTTTAATCAGTTTCCATTAAGGACTGTCAAACACATACATCATTTAGGGACTTTTAAATCTAAATTTTATTGAAGATATATTACATATGGTTTAATATTTCAGTTCAGCAATGGCCATCAGCAATAAGCATTACTCTAAGAGTGGGATTAATTAAATATTCCAGCAAACAGTGATCCAAATAGCAAAGAAAAATCCTGGGCACCGAGCCCAGATTCCCCACCCTCTCTTCTGCTGTGGCTCATCTCTCTCAGATAAACCAGACAACCAACAAATTCATTTTCAGTGAATGTATAGATGTACAATAAATGATCAAACTTCTCTATCAGTTCTCCTATTAAACTTTTAAGCAGGAAAAAAAATGCGCAAGATCAAATTGCCCTGTAAAAGGCTATTTTTTAAACCAAAGAGAGATATCTTTTTCAGAAATAAAAGGTAACTCCCCACGGTAATCAGCAGCTCTGCTCTAACTTGACTTTCCTACTCTTCCAATGACAAGCTGAGAGATGGTCCTATTCTATAATTATAAACCTGTCTTTGCTGTTATGAAGTTTTAAAGTAGTTCAACTTTGTATTTGTAGTGAATATGAATCTCAGCTCCACAGAAACCAAGGGCCTCAGAACAAACTCCTGGTCTGGGTCCCACAGAGATTGCTGGTTTTGTCCTCATGAGTTTAAGATTGACACTCCAACCTTGAGTCTTAGCTTTAGATCTACAGTTCTTGGTTCTTGTGATCTCAATACAGGCACTAATCTGTCTTAATGGGGATGGGAGGAACTCCAAGTAGAATATTTACAAAGGATCTTATTCATCAAATATTCATAATTCCTCTTCACTCCTCTCTCAGCTCCCAGCAATAGCTAGCAGGTGACGCAATAGATACATTTAGCAGAATCAAAAAATGACCTGGAAACAGTCACTTCTTATCATCACCATATCTGCATTTCTGGGACACAGTGTACCTTAAACCTTTATCAAACCATTCTCTTGTTTCAAAGGGGAGTCTATTCATAAACTAAAATCTTTGAAGCTAGAGCAGTTGACAAAAGGGGAAAAAGCAAAAGATCAATGGCAGCAACATTACCTATGTGCACTAAAAAGTTTTCAAAGCATGATCAAGTACTTTATGTAATTTTATCTTTCCAATAAATTATACATTGGTCATAGCCTTAAGTCACTTATCTTTTGTGAACTGCAGAATCCTCACCTTTAAAATGAGAATACTTCACAGGGTTCTTGTGAGCTTAGGAAAAAAATAATATATAAAGTACTTTTTGCAGAGTACTCTCTCAATAAATGGTAGCCAGGTTTTTAAAATTATTATTCCTACAAATAAAAGAAAAATTACTCAGAGCATTAGGTAATGAGCCCAAGGGCCTTCAATGTATAAACTTTATTGAGTACATGCATAGGGCTGACCATAAAAATGGGTAAGATTCAATCTCTACCTTGTATTTTCTTGCATAGTAAGAAAGAGAACAGGTTCTAGAACCAAGTGTTCTTTTTATCTATTTTTTTATTGTTTTATTTAGTTATACATGATAGCAGAATGCATTTTGACTCATTGTACACAAATGGAGTACAACTTTCCATTTCTCTGGTTTTGATGATGTAGTCACACCATTCATATAATCATACATGTATACAGGACAATGATGTCTGTCTCATTCCACTATCTTTCCTTCCCTGCCACCTCTTCCCCACCCCTCATTTCCTTCTGCATAATCCATCCTTCCCCCATTCTTCCCTTGCCACCTGCCCCCCATTATGTATCAGCATCCACTTATCAGAGAAAATATTCAGCCTTTGGTTTTGGGAGATTGGCTTATTTCACTTAGCATGATATTCTCCAACTCTATCCATTTACCTGCAAATGCCATAATTTTATTCTTCTTTATGGCTCCAAGTGTTCTTTTCATGCCATTCTGATGCAGATCTAGAAAGGAAGGGGTAAGCTTTGCCCATGTGACTACTTTTATGAAAATATTTTTCCGATGGAAAATCTTCACCGTGGTTGAGTACTCCAGTTGTATGTCCCCAACAAGCTCCTGACCCTCGTTCAGGAAATCCTTAATAGTGGGGTTTTCCTCCTTTAAATGGAAAATCCTGGGAGGAGGGACAGGAAAGGAGAGGAAATGTGAAAAGAATTTAACAGAATTGTCCTATGTGCATGTATAGATATACCACAGTGTATATGTATATCTGTGAAGCACCAATTAAAATAAATAAATAAGTGGAAAGTAGACCAGTAGAGTAGAAGGAGAATAGGGGGAGGGAAAAGGGAAGGGAAAGAGGGAGTTGCTGGGGACTGAAATGGAGTAAATTAAATCCCATGCATGTATGATAATGTCAAATGAACCCAACAATTATGTGTAACTATACTGCAGTAAGAAAAGCATTTTTCAAAAAATGGAGAGTCCTTGCTTTCATCTAACACTGTACAGGTAACTAAAGACACTTTCAACTATATGAACTAATCTAATCCAACTAATTCACCTAATCCTCCCCACACCCTTCCAAGGGAAGTGCTAACATTTTTGTCTTCTTTGCTCAGATTCAGGTGGCTCATTTTCTGCTAAGAAGTTGATCAGGTTGGTATTTAATCACCAGTGTAGAAGTACAGAGTTGAGCTATAATTAGATACAAAGTAGAGGAGGAAATGGAGCACAGCTACAATGGTCATAATCCAGAGTAGATCAGTAGCCTCACACTTACTGAATTACTAGTTTGAACTTTCCCAGTAAGCTACAGTGAACCTAAGTTGAAATATTTTTGCACTCTCAACGAGATTTCTTTCCCACTCTCTGAGGCATGCTCCAGTTCTCCTAGGGGTCTAACACTGAACTTTACATCGAGGGATTGCCGCGGGCAATATGTTTATTCAATAACCCATGCAATGTAATACAATATCACTATTTCAAGCATGGCAGTGACAGTTACATAGACTAGATCCATAAAGAGAGATGGAGAACGATTCTTTGCATTTGTTTAGCACTCTTTCGAAGTGCTTCCATATCTATTATTCAGAGAAGGAGAATGGATTTTGAATTTAAGAGTAAAGGATGTTAAAGATTCTCGAAACCAGTGTTTCTCATCCTTCTTGGGATCCCTTGGCCACTTGAGAATCTGACAAAAGCTACGGACCTCATACCCAGAAACAAGCTTGCATTGTTTCATGGGGCTTCAAATGTGGGGCACTAATTTGAAAATTCTTACTCTACAAATGAGGTAGGTACTATTTATCACGATAGTATTCCCATAAGGAGACAGAGCATGGATTATAATCCACATTTTCCAGATCGGGAAACTAAGATTCCAAGAGGTTTTAAGATTTGTCCAGAGTCTTAAGACTAGCTAAGGGCTGCAGCAGGACCAGGATCTGAATGGTCTACATCTTACTCTGTCCATATCACATCACCCTCCCGGGGCATGCCCTAGAATCTTCACCATAAGAAAGACTCCTACAGTCAATGGTTTATTATACCCTCCATCGTATGCATAACTTTGACCCCCAGGGGAAAAAGTTCCAAGTAAAACACTGTTCTATTCACCATGATAACTCATTTCTTACAGAATTGCAGAAGATTTCGGTGATTGCTGACACGTTAGGTATTGAAACCCAGAAATGAGAATAGTAAACAACTCCATAACTTCAACGTTGATAATTAATACCAACCCAATCATCACCTCTTTTCGGCAACAAATGAGTATACCTAAATCCAGCACTTCTGTGGAAGGGTGTGAGAAAGTAGTAGCAGCACGTTGGAGTTATAGCTAACACATAGGAGGTGCTCAATAAACATTTGCTAAACAAATAAATGAATTTGCCACTTGTATATTAGGAAGTTTTAATGTATTTTTCACTTTTAAAAGTAACATTTAAAGTTATTTTTGGGACTGGGGCGGGAGCTCAAAGGTAGAGCACTTGTTTGCATGTGAGGGACTCCGTTCAATAATAAATCAATAAAAGAAAAGACCATCTACAACTGATTTTTTTTTTTTTTTTTTTTTTTTGCAGTGCTAGGGATTAAACCCAGAGCCTTGTGCTTGAGAGGCAAGCACTCTGTCAACTGAGCTATATCCCCAGCCCTAACTAAAAAATATTTTTAAAAAAATAAAAAATAAAGTTACATTTAAGAATATGTTTGAATATTGTACCTTTTACTTTAGAACAGTGACAGCATATTAAATTCTAGACCATACGTAAAAATATATGTTTTCTAAAATGTTCACCTGAATTCATCAGAATAGTCTGTCTTTAAGATAGTGGTTCTCTTTTGTTTTGTTTTTGTTTTTGTTTGATACCAGGAATTGAACCCAGGGATGCTTCACCACTAAGCCACATCCCCACCCCTTTTTAGTTTTTATTTTGAGAGAGGATTTCCCTAAGTTCCTTAGGGCCTCACTTCATTACTGAGGCTGGCTTTGAACTCACAATCCTCCTACCTCAGCCTACAATGTCACTGAGATTACAGGTGTGCACCACCATGTCCCGTAAGATAGTGGTCCTGGTGACTTTTATTAAAATTTTCACATTCTTGCCATAGGAATAAATAAATGTAAAATATTTATTGGAGAGAAAATACCTTAGATATGTATAAAATATTTAGATATGCCAAGGATACTATACATTTATGATGAATGTTAGATTTTTGCAAGAAAATGGCTACTATTAACATTTAATTTCACTTCACTTAATAACAGAATATCTTGCTATACTTAAGATTTCCTCAAGAACAGTCTTTATTTGTAAGCCACCAAGCTTCCAGAATATGTATTC
The DNA here is from genome assembly GCF_902686445.1 of Sciurus carolinensis. Lineage (NCBI taxonomy): Eukaryota > Metazoa > Chordata > Mammalia > Rodentia > Sciuridae > Sciurus > Sciurus carolinensis. The sequence continues at coordinate 157,966,913 of NC_062213.1, read as the reverse complement.
TAGGGTGCTTCAGTGTTATAGCTTTGCTTATTCATGCTGGCTATAGTGGGCTTCAAGTTTGAATTTTAATGTTTCATTATCATAGTTTTTCTGTGATAGCCTGGATAGATTAAGAATTTCCTACAAAACAAATGCTTAATAAGGCAATAAACCTGTTGAAGGAATAAATTAGCAGGCAGGTTATGCTTTTAGGATATCTACACTACAGAAAAGGTATTGTACCCACTCTACCTAGTGATTAGGTTTATATTGCAATGTGACTCATAAGATTCACTGTACTGAATAAAAATTTAGGCAATTAGTGATCTTATTTCTTAGGAAGAACTGCTTGCTATCGTATATTAACACAGATCTTGCTCAATTAAAATTGCTCACAGTCAGCAAAAATAATTTCTGCACTGTAATGAAATAATGAAATAATTATATGCAAGGGAGGACTTGTGATCTTTTTAATTATTCTATTCTTCATTTTTAAAAGGGCTATTTGAAAACGTACTCTTATAATTGATTGCTATAAATCAGTCAAACTCATTCTAAGGATCATAAATATTCTAACTTTTAAAAGACAAAGAAATGCTAAATATTCAATGGAATACTTCAATATTCAGAAAATTTAATCTGGGGGGAAAGGAGAGACTGCTCTTTGGAAAATAAAAAAGTAAATTTGTTGTCCCGTGAAAAATGAAATATCTTGAATGTCAGTAACAGAAATGGAATTAACAAGAGATCTTTTTATTGTTTTTTAAGGTCATTAGGCTGTGAATTCTATAATTATGGAAATTGTCAGTCCAGTTCTGTAAGAATGTTTGCTCCCATCCATAAGGTAGTGGAATGTTCAATCAGTCTCTCTCGTGGGAAAGTTAGGTCATAACTGTAAGTGTACCAGCAAAATTGAATTAAGCAAAGAGATTTCATTAGTATTTATAGCCAGAAGGCATCTGTAAAAGTACAGGGCAAAGAAGTTATGTGGAAGTCAAAGGAGAAAAAAAAATGGGTTTCTAGTGACAAAGGCGAATCTGAAAGAGATATAAGTGTATAATGAATAAGAGCTATTGAACGCCAATGCAAAGAGGGAGTTGCAAAGATGTCAAATATTGATTTTCTTGTGTATGCCTTTGGACTACATATGTAATTGTTTGGATTTGCTGTCTTCATGGTACAACAATATTTGTTGTCGAAGGTTAAAAAGCATGATGTGAAATAAACTAAAAACTGAGAAACATGTTGGAGAATTATAATACTCCTCCACTCACGATCTCATTGCAAGGTTTCTGTATTTTCTTGGAAAAGAACATTTTTAATTAAGAAAAATGGTAGGTATTTTTCCCAACAGAATACAAAATTCGTATTATTAGTTAATGATGTTGTTGAAAATTGTTTGACTTTCAGCATGCTTTTAAATTAAACTATATATTGTCTGCTTCCTTACTCTATTGATATCTTCAACTATATATCTAATTTTGAAAGAACAGTTAAGCCATACATTATTTTTTCAGAATGATTACAATGAATTCAATTAATGCTAAACTGATAATGAAAGTCTGACGTTACCTCTTTAAAAGAAATAGCTACTATAATATTTTATTTTTCATTAATTCCTGTAATATTTTCCTTATCACTTCTAAAACTCCAGAAAGAAAACTTGTGTTTTAAAGTCTATTTAAGAATATATGTTTAATTAAATATTTTCAAACTCAGTAATCAAATTAATAATCAAACTAGCTCAGTCACTAGGTAAACAAAATAAAAAATGTTTTTGAGTTATTTTCCTTTTGAATATTCAAGTCTTAACAGAGAATGTTAACTATCATAATGATTTTTTAAATAACAGATTCATTTGCTTTATTTGTATTATTTTATTCTATTATTTATTAGGAAATTGAATCATATTTATTAGCATTACCCTGTTTTGGTTCTTACCTCAGGAAGTTTAAAAATAATAGCCAAACTCTTCAGATGGATTTTATTATCCTTAACACCACAATTATTACAAACTAAAAAAAGAAAAAAAAGTTAAAGAAAAAGAAACATAAAATGTTTTAAACATTACCAGGGGACAGGGGACAAATAAGGGAACAGTATAATGTATGTCAGGAGTTTATTATTTTACCAGTACAGAAAAATTCTAGATAGAAAAACTGCAAAGAAGGTAATTACTGTAGCACAAACAAGTTTCAGGTTTTCTTTTCAATGTCTCATTTTAATATAATATTAAATATTTAATAGCAAAGTGAAACTAAGTGACAATGCTTTGAGTCTGTGTGAAATCCAATATATTCTTCCAGTGTTTTGGAAGCATGTAGGACTCCAAGGAGATAATCCAGCAGCAATGGCAGCTTCTCTGAGGTAAATACTTGTCAGGAACAAAACATAATTCAATTGCACTCTTCTTTTCTGAAAAGGTTGCTTGTGGAATATCCATCATGAAGTCATTTCTATTTCTTAAGAGCTATTAGTGTCTGGCCCTTTGGCTTCATTAAGACTCTCCGTATCAACATATTCTTTTATTTTAGACTCCATCCCACTTCTCAGTTACACCCTGCACTTTGCAATTTCGTAGCTCTGGAGGGAGACAGCAGCCACGCCCCACCAATGACTGACATGCAAGGACAAGGTAGCAATACAGAGGAAAGCGGATTTGTTGGCACTAAGTCGGAAACATTTTTTAAACCCTAGAGGTTAAAAGGGAATTTGGCCAAGCCTTTGAGATGGAGTGCTATATCATTTAGCTGACACTAACATTACCATGCTCCCCATTAGGAGGGCATCAGTCTTCCAGCCCGTTAATCTCACCCAATGTTCTGGTGGAGCTAAAGAAGCTAGAAGTTTTGAGAGTCCCTGCTGCCAGACCTCAGTGTTGCCTAAGCAAGCATTAAGAGATTATGGTAATAATAGGTGTGCTTACACCAAATAAAAGGTTTCATTAATCAAGCCATATTGAGATAAACCTGTCACTGGACAGAGGAGACCAGAAATCAAATGCTGTGAAAGTTCTGACAGATTGTTAAATAGAAACCCTTTAAAATAGAATTTAATTTACTGTGATATTATAGATATTTATGCATCAATAGGCAAGTGCAGATTGAGTTCAGAGGTCGGCTCTGGTATTTGAAAAATAAAAGCACAGGATGAAACAAAAGGTGACAGTTACCTTTGTCTGAAATTAGGGATCATTAGACTAAATGGGAAGGTTTTAACTGATTCGTGTCGAGAACTGAAGCAGGGCTGTGATGTGCTGTGCAATATTGGATAACAGGCAAATCCAATTAAGGGATCTTCATCCGGGTAAAGACTTGTCTACAAACTTAAAAAAAAAAAAAAAAAAAAATCCAAGGACCAGCTCAGAACAGACCAGACAGGTCCTCTGTGGTGTCCTCTCTCCCACTCCAGCAAGGGAACACATTTCCCCTGTGGCTTTATAGTTAGGAGTGCCGGATTTTAGAGTCAGATAGACCTGGGTCCAAATCACAGCTTAGCTATTGACTAGCTGTATGACTCGTGGCAAATTGCTTTCCTTTGGCTTCAGGATCTTGATTAGCAACACAAAGGTGCAGCCAGTACTGCAGCTCAGCACGCTGTGAGGACTGAGGTCAAGTTTGCAAAGCAAACGGGGTGGCTGGCAGTGTAGGACAAATGACAGTCTTTCTTTCCTGCCCTTCTTTCTTTCTCTCCCTCTCTTCTTCTTCTAGTCCCTTCCTTTGGACTTTTGTCCCCTCTTTCTTTCTTCTTTTCCTCCCCATCTATCCCACGGGAGCAACTGCTGGGACTAGCAGCACCTCCAGGCTTTCCGCAACCTCTTTAGATGGCAGGATCTGCTGACCTTGAATTGGTGGGCAGAGGTCAAAACGAAGTTATAAAAGGCCTGTTCATTCATACTGCCTCATTCATGAAAGATTGTTGCAAGTTCCCTTGGCTCTGTAATGTCTGCAACTTGCTCATTCAGGCTGACAGAATTAAGTTCCAGATTCTACGAAATCGATCCACAAGTACAATCTTTCCTTAAAACCAAATCAGCACAGTGCTACACATTTCTGACAGAGTAGTAGCTTGAAATATGTGTGACAAATCACTAACTAGAAGAATTGTTTAAGGATCCCACACCCAAAATGTTTTATTCTTACAGTTTCACCTTTTACATATTTCAGTCTCCTGATTCATATTTCCAACACTTCCATACTTCCTGGGTTTGTTTTGTATTTTAATGTTTCTTAGTTTCTCTTTCCAATTTCATTTATCCTAGTTAAAAGGAAAAGGATGTTTGTTGGACCTTTATTGGTACTGAGGATTGAAGCCAGGAGAGCTCTACTACTGAGTCACGTGCCCAGACCTTCTTATTTTTTACTTTTGGTCCCAGGGATTGAACCCAGGAATACTTAACCTCTGAGTCACATCCCCAGCCCTTTTTATTTTTATTTAGAAACAGGGACTCCTTGAGTTGCGTAGGGCATTGCTAAATTGCTGAGGGTGACTTTGAACTTGTGATCTTCCTGCCTCAGCCTCCCAAGCCAGTGGGATTACAAGTTTGCACCACCACACCAGTTTATTTTTTATTTTGAGACAATTCTTGCTAAGTTTCCTAGTCTGACTTCAAACTGGTGATACTCCTGCATCAGCTTCCCAAGTAGCTAAGGTTACAGATGTGCATCACTGGGCCCAAGGAAGTCATTAGGAAAAAGAAAATTGAATAATATCTCAGTGAATAATGATCATAGGTGCTGACGATACAGCCTATCCCGTAGGGCACTGGCTTTGCAAGCGGAAAGGCTGGGGTTCAAATCCCCAGCACCTTGGGTTGGGGAAATAAAAACAAGAAAAATAATGATCATAGAAGGGAATCTCTGCAGAAGAACATAGAGAGCATCTTACCAATATATGAAAAGAAATGAACACACAATCCTGTTAGTTCCATTACCAGATTTCTAAAAAACAGCCAGGATGAATTCAAAATGCCACAAAGTAGCTGGGCATCTTGAAGCAACTCAGGAGACTGAGGCAGGAGTGTCACAAGTTCAAGGTCAGCCTCAGTAAGTAAGCAAGTACTGTGGTTCAATCTCTAGTACTAAAAAAAAAAAAAAAAAAAAAAAAAAAAAAAAAGGGAAAAAAATGCCATAAAGTAGTTGTGTGCCATTGTGAGAGTTATTAGCCTTCTCTGAACATGCTGAGTTAGGTGAACCTCCTGTACCCTGTGGATGCCTGTGGATGCCTGTATCAGAACTCTTCCCATCTCTAACCATGTAAGCTATTCATGTGCAAGGGTATAATTATATTATTTATATTTGAATCCCCTGGCCAGGAGGGGTACTCTTGACAAATGTACGCTGAGTTAATTAAAAATATTCACATTTATATCTAGACCTGAGCTAAATAATCCCTGGAAACCTGCTCCACATTCATTAATTGAAAGTGGCAGGGGCTGGGGTGTAGCTCAGTGGTGGAGTGCATTCTTAGCAGTGACTCCCTGGGTTGATTCCCAGTATGAAAGAAAGAGAGGAGAGGGAAAAGAGGAGGAGGGGAGAGAGAAGAAAAGGAGGAAAAGGAAGGAAGGGAGAGTGGCATTCCAGCCACTGAGGCAGGAGGATCTCCTGAGCCCAGCAGTTAAAGACTAGCCTGGGCATTGTAATGAGAGACATGTCTCAAAAGGGGGTGGGAATGGGGCATAGGTAGCTCTGTGCACAGACAAAGTCATTCAGATAACTTGGAATGATTTCATGCTAAAACAGTAGTTCTTACAAAACCTCTAGTTTTATAAGTTTACTCAAACCATAACTCTCTCTTTTGAAGTTGGTGTTGTTTTGGACTTAACATTTACTTGTATTTTACTAGAGTCATATGTTAAAAAGAAATAGAAAAAGAAAAAAGCATACTTCAATTCTTAGCTACTTCCACTCTCTCTAACAAATAAGTCACTTAACTTTTCTGATTTTCAGTTTCCTACTTAATAAAATGAGGGCATTGAATATAGGCCCAATAGAGCTTCAGTGTTCGTTTCTAAGGGTCAAATTTCATGGCAAAAACATTTACATTTATTATTATTATTATTATTATTATTATTATTATTATTATGTTCAGAATGTTCAACTTTTGTTAATTATATTAGTTATCTATTGCTGTATAACAAATTATCCCTAAAATTTAGCAGCTTATAACAAGAAGCATTTATTATCCCACACAGTTTCTGGGACTGGGAATGAGTGGCTAAGCTAAATGGTTTGGGCTCAGGGACTCTCAGGAGGCTGCTGTCAGGCTGTCAGCTGGTGCTGCAATCTGAAGACTCAACCAGGGGACTGGTCAAAGGTGAAGCTGGAGGACTCTCTTCCAAGATTGTTTGCGTGGCCACGGCAGAAGTCCCCTATTCCTCAATGGATGTTGGCAGAAGAGTTCAGCTCTTTGCCACATAGACCTCTCATAAAGCTGCTAGTGTCCTCATGACCTGGCAGCTGGATCCAAGAGAGCACAAGGCAGAATCCACAATGTGTTCTAGTTCAGAGCCTCAGAAGTGACAAACTGTGCTGGATGCCCTGGTGCACACCTGTAATCCCAGTGACCCAAGAGGCAGGGGCTGGAGGGTCACAAGTTCAAAGCCAGCCTCAGCAACTTAGCAAGACCCTGTCTCAGAATAAAAGATAAAAAGGACTCGGGGTATGACTCAGTGGTTAAGCACCCCTGGGTTCAATCCTTGGTACCAAAAACCAAAACAAACAAGCAGAAAAGAAGTGACAAACAGTTATTTCTGCCATACGCCTTTGTTTAACACAGACCAACTCTGATACAGTGTGGAAAGGAACCAAACAAGGCCAGGATTACCAAGAAGGCAAAGGATCATACAGGACCATGGTGAGGCCTGGTTCCCATACCAACAAAAGTTAATATCAGGTGGAGCAGAGAACTAACAATTTCTTGGTTTTTCCACAGGTCAAAAGTCAGAAATCAAGTGATTTCCCTGCAACTGAGATTAAACTCTGTATTAAGCCATCTAAAATTAAAATTAATTAAATAAATAAGTGGATGAAATTGAGTTTCTGGATTCTTATGCATGTTTGAGCTTCTCTGCCCTATGGGTTTTATGTCCAGAACTCTTCAATGTTATTTATCCCCAAATTTACCCAAAACAAATTCACCGTCCAGAACTTTACCTGTATCTGCAGCATTTGGAGTTAGGGTAAAATCCCATTTTTCCTGACATCGATAACCAAGCTATCAACCATTGTGGTGGCCCACACCTATAACCCAGTGGCATGGGAGGCTGAGGCAGAAGAATCACAAGTTCAAGGCCAGCCTCAGCAACTAAGAGAGGTCCACCTAAGCCACTCAGCAAGGCCCTGGACAAAAATGAAAAATAAAAAGGGATAGGAATGTAACTCAGTGATTAAGTGCCCCTGGATTCAGTCTCTAGTACCTAAAAAAAAAAAAAAAAAGAAAAAGAAAAAAAAGAAAAAAAAAAAGAAAAGAAAAAGAAAAACCAGTCTGAATCACTGTGCCCCTGGAAAATTCCTATCCATCAAATGATAATTATTCCTGTACCCTATTTCCTATATCCTGCCTAATGAAAATGGAAATAAAATTAAGACCTGGGTTCTTGCACCAACTATATAATTAGCTTGCTATGTGATCTTTAGCAAGTCACTTAACATCTCTGATCTTCAAGTTTGAAGAGCCAGGGTTGGATCAGGAAAATTTTTCCAGGGCTGAAATTATTCTGTAATTGTTTAATCTGTACTTTTGGGATGGGATGTAGCTCACTGGTAAAGTACTTGCCTAGAACTCACAAGACCCAGGATTTGATCCCTAGCACTGGAGAAAACACTCTGTGATTTCAGGTGAATCCAGCTCACCTCTCCTTATCTACTTTCACTTGTGACTCTAATTGCACTGATTTTTTACAACACCACATCAGAAAGCAATAGGACAATGACCATATCTAAATTTATTTTAGGGTTTCTACCCTCTCTCTCCCCCACCACCACCAAATAGTGCTGGAAAATGCTCTGTACTATTCACTGTGGGAAGCTTAACAAAAAATGCAAATATTAGTGAGGTGATCAATGGAACCAAATTGGAGATAAATTTAGATACACGCATACAGAAACTAATTTTTAAAAAGTGGTTTTTAACAAAAAATGACTGCTTGTAGCCATGGAAAGGAAAATGTCTTTCCTCAGAGGATTCACTCTTCACAAACTCTGGCAGCACCATGAAAAGCAGGGAAGTGTGGTTCCCCGGCAGGAGAGGAAATAAGACCCACATCAGCTGGAGATCAATTTTCCTCAGAGGAGGTACTGACAGAGAACCCAGGCCAGAAGTTGGAACGTCCCTGAGTTCCCACAAGAAAAGAGCACAATACAAAGAAAAGAGTCTCATCTCCTGGATCTAGACAAGCTCAAAGAAAGGCAAGTCCTTCAGCAATCTCCTGACAGAGAACAAGAAAGAGAAGTGAGAAAGGGAGTGAAAGAAGAGGAAGGTTAGAGAAAGCAAGGGGCAGGACCATACAGGGATGAAGGAAAAGGGGGGAACCATCCAAAACTAGAAATATCAAGGAAGACCTGAGTGTCTTGTTCAATCAGGGGCCCCCACCTCGCCTCAGTGCCTGGTACAGAGGTGTTGTTTGGTACATGTTGCATGAAGGAAAGAATGAAGAGAAAGAAAAGGACAAAAAACAGTTCTGAGCCTCGCTTCATGGTGCACGCCTATAATCCCAGTGGCTCAGGAGGCTGAAGCAGGAGGATTATAAATTCAAAGCTAGCCTCAGCAATTTAGAGAGACCCTAACAAATTGAGTGAAAACCTATTTAAAAAATAAAATAAAAAGGGCTGGAGATATGATTCAGTGCCCCTGGATTTAATCCCAGTACCAAAAAATAAAATAAATAAGTAAAAATAAAATATTAAATTAAATTCAAAGGACTAGGACTGTAGCTCAGTGGTAAAGCAACTCTGGATTCAATCTGCAGGAAAGAAAGGAAGGAAGGAAAGAAGGAAGGAAGGAAGGAAGGAAGGAAGGAAGGAAGGAAGGAAGGAAGGAAGGACGAACGAACGAACTTCATTTCTTACCAGTTCAAATGAATTTGAGTCAGTTAAAAAAAATTGTCCATAAAAACCTCAGCCCTCCATGTTATTTCATAGAACTGTTTTAATTTTACTAACATAAAATAATTGAGAAAAAGCAACTGACTACTGTCACTACTATCATGTATATCTAAAAAGAATAAATTAAAAGAGAAAAAATATTTAACAAAAAAAAAAACAAGAAAAAGCAACTGAGTTTTCTTTTTAAAAATAAAAAGTTAAATGTTTTCTAGGACTTTTATCCTTCTGTAGTAGTATTATTTAGTTGCAAATTTAGGTCTTTAGGCCAAATACCACCATTTAACAAGATCAAACTGCCTCACAGCTTGAAACCTCAGTTCATTCCCTTTCCCAGGTTATTTCAGATCTTGGTCTAACACAACTATCCCTTTAGGACCCGTTCAGATTGCCACAGTAATTGTTCAGTGACCACAGTTGTTGCAACTTTGACACAAGAATGACCACGGTTCTAGGTGAGCTTTCATTTCACCTAGAAATGAAGACACACGGACACAAGCGGGACACACACACAGAATCACAGGTGGGAATCTGCCATTGAGAGGAAATGGAGAGAACGGCCCCTTCTTAGTATCTCATGAGGACTCAGGTTAAAATTGCCACTTGTGCTTTTTTCCTCCAGTATTCCTCTCCTTAAGAACATGAAAAATATAACATCTACCCAGCATTTTAATCAGCTATATCTATGTTGAAATTAATTGTATTTTTCAGTGGAAATAAACCAGATTGCCTGTTAATAATCCATGGAATGTTTTTCAAAGTTCCTTATTGAGGTAAATAAATATTTTAGACTGAGAGATTAATTCTGTATTAATAAAATGAATTTCAATTTGTCTACCTTATATCACTTTAAATTTGATCATTTTAATACCAAAACTTAGAACATGTTTATAATAAGTTACAATTATGAGGAATTGAATTGAGACTTATCTGTACAATGAAAAAAAAAAATAAACATTTCCATTGAGTCAGGCGTCAACTATTTATAAATACTCTTCTATGCCCACCACACACTAAGAGAAGGAAGGTGAAAATAACATGAAAGAGTCAAGGATATAAAATGCAAGTTGGGGCTGGCAGTATATTTTGGTGGTTGAGCATTTTGCTTTGCACGTGCAAGACTCTGAATTTGATGCCTAGAACTGCAATAACTGATTAATTAATTAGAATACAAGATAGCATATACTTATGCTATAAGTTTCGTGGGTTCACGTTTTACCAAAAAGTATACTAACTTCTTATTTCTTTCAGTGCTGGGGATTGAACCCAAAGCCTCAACATATGCCAGGCAAGCACTCTACCACTGAGCTACATCCCGCTTCATTTTCATTTGGAGACTGAGCCCCATGAAGTTGCCAAGGCTGACTTCAAATCTGTGACTCTTCTTCCTCAGTTTCCCATTTCAAAAGAAGAAATACAAACAGTCAACAAATACACGAAAAAATGTTCAACATCATTAGCAATTAGGGAAATGAAAATCAAAACTACCCTGAGATTTCATCTCACACCAGTCAGAATGGCAGTCAACAAGAATCAAAATAATAATAAATGCTGGAGAGGATGTGGAGAAAAAGGAACACTTCTACACTATTGGTGAGACTGCAAATTAGTACAACCATTATGGAAATAAGTGCAAAGTTTCCTCAAAAGACTGGGCTCGGAAACTCCATATGACTCAGCTGTAACACTCCTTGGTATTTACCCTGAAGAATTAAAGATATCTTACTACAGTGACACATGCATACCCATGTTTACACCAGTACAATTCACAATAGCCAAACTACAGAACCAGCCCAAATGTCCATCAACAGATGAATGGATATAGAAAATGTGGTATATATACACAATGGAGTTTTATTCAGCCATAAAGAAAATGAAATTATATCATTTTCAGGAAAATGGATAGAACTTGAGACCATTATGTTAAGTAAAATAAGTCTAACTCAGAAGGTCAAGGTTTGTATGTTTTATCTCTTATGTGGAACCTAGAGAGGAAAAGGAAAAGAAAGATGTGGGTGGATCTCTAAAAATCAAAGGGAAACCAGTAGAGAAAAGGGACTAAGGGTAGAGGGTGGGGAAAGTGCTGGGGAGTGATATTGGCCTAATTATATTACTATATTGTGTGCATATTCTAATACGTAACTTCAAATACCATCATTATACAACTCTAATGCATCAATTTAAAAAATGTGGAAAAAAGTAAAACATAAGCTCAAAAAAAGAAAAGAAAAAGAAAGAGAGTTAGAACAGGTTGGGGTCAGCTCAGCTGATAGAGCACTGCATGCACAAGGACCTGGGTTGGGTCACCAGCAACACACATCAAAGAAAGGGAGTTAGAGATATTATTGATCAATAAGCCAGGTGCGGTGGTGCATGCCTGTAATCCCATCAGCTTGGAAGGCTGAGACAGGAGGATTGTGAGTTCAAAGCCGGCCTCAGCAATTTAACGAAGCCCTAAGCAACTCAATGGGACTTTGTTTCTAAATAAAATACAAAATAGGGCTGGGGATGTGGCTCAGTGGTCAAGTGCCTCTGAGTTCAATCCCTAAAAAAAAAAAGGTGGGAGGAGGTGCTGGGTATGTTGCTCAGTAGTTAAGTATCCCTGGGTTCAATCCCTAGTACCAAAATAAATAAATAAAGTAATATTGATCAAGATTACTATATTAAGTGTGCATATTTAGTATTTAAAAGTATATCGGGACTGGGGAGATAGCTCAGTCGGTAGAGTGCTTGCCTTGTAAGCACAAGGCCCTGGGTTCGATCCCCAGCACCCAAAAAAATAAATAAATAAATAAATAAAAGAATATATCAAAATGAGGAACTATTAACCAAATCCATTTCAGAATGGATATAGATATTAGAATTCTTAGATAAGAACAATCAAAAAAGTATTATAGCTGCATCCCATATATTTGAAAGGTTAGAGGAAACATTAAACGTGTTAAGTAGAAATATTAAGAACTGTTAAAAACAAATCAAACTCTAGAGATTAAAAATTGCCATATCTGAAATGAAACATGTTCTGGGGGCTGGGGAGATAGCTCAGTCAGTAGAGTACTTGCCTTGCAAGCACAAGGCCCCGGGTTCAATCCCAGCATGGAAGAAAGAAAGAAACATTTGCTGGGGTGGATTAATGGCAGGTTAGGCATTGCTAAAGGAAAAAGAAAACAGTAAATTTGAAGACATAGCAATAGAAACTGTCTAAAAATATCATGAAGAGAAAAAAATACTAAGAAATAAGAAAGAGGAACAAGTGACTAGAATATTAGCAGACCATGAAACAACTTCAAGTGGCTTAGAGTGCCTGTAACTGGAATTCCCAAAAAAGGGAGGGGAAAAGAGAAAAAGTTTTTTTAAAGAAATAATAATTCCAAATGTCACAAAAAATTACAAATTTCAAAACAAATTTCATGAACATAAAAGCAAACGATATCAAGGCACATTATGGTGAAACTGCCCAAAGCCAGTGAAAAAGAGAAAATCTTACAAGCAGCTAGAGGAAAAAAAAAAAAAAAAAAAAAAGACATATTACCTTCAGAGGACAGAGATAAGAATGACAGGAGACCGCCATTAGGGCAAATGTAAGTGAGAAGACAGAACAAATGTAGAAAATACTGGAGGAAAAACTGTTAAACTGTAATTCTATGCCAGTGAAAATATCTATCAAAATTGAATATGAATATTCATAGTAGATGAAAGATAGAAACAACCTAAATCTCCGCCAGTGGGTGAACAGATAAACAAAATTTGGCATATGTTTACAATGGAATATTATTTGCAGATAAAAAGGAATGATGCTGGAGTATACGCTACCATATAAATGATTTCTTTTTGGTAATGATAATTGAACCCTGTGGTACTTTACCACTGATCCAAATCCCTAGTCCTTTTTAATTTTTATTTTGAGACAGGGTCTTTTGAAGTTTCTGAGAATCTCACTAGGTTGCTAAGACTGACTTCAAACTTAAGATCTTCCTGCCTCAGCCACCAGAGTCACTGGGATTACAGGCATGCCCCCGCTGTACTGGCTGGATGAATCTTGAAAACATTATGCCAACTGAAAGTCACCAGTTTCAAAAGACTACATACTATATGATTACATTGATACAGAAGTTAGACTAGGGAAATCTATAGGGAAAGAAAGTAACTTAGTGGTTGCTTAGAGTAAGGGGTAGCCCAGGGGAGACGCAGGGATAAGGAGAGATCACTAACTGATATGGGGATTCTTCTTGAAGTGATAAAAATGTTCTAAAACTGACTGTAGAAATGATTGCACATGTTGATAAATATACTAAGAGCCAATAAATTATACAATTTAATGTGGTAAATTGTATTTGTATTATATCTCAATAAAGCTTTTTTGTTGTTTTGTTTTTTTAATGAAGGTAACAAGTCAGATGTGGTGACACACACCTATAATCTCAGCAACTCACAAGTCTGAGGTAGAGGAGGATTACAAATTTGAGGTCAACCTGGCAATTTACCAAGACCCTGTCTCAAAGTAAAAACTAAAAAGGGCTGGGAGTGTAGCCAGTGGTAAAGTACCACTGAGTTCAATTCCCAGTAACAAAAAAAAAAAAAAAGTAGTAGATTTCATAGTAAAGACTATTACCAGAGATAGAAACGGGCATTTCATAAAGATAAAGCAGTCTATTCATCAAGATGGCATAAAAATTCTAAACATTTATGAACCTAATAGCTAAGTCTCAAAACTGATGAAGGAATCCCTAATTGAACTATAAGTAGATAAATCCACAATTATAGTCAGCAATTTCAATATTCCTGTATTAAAATTGATAGAATAACTAGGTACAAACCCAGGAAATATACATGTCTTAAAAAATGCTACTGACCCATCTGAACTAATTAACATTAATAGAACACTCCACCCAACAACAGCAAAATGTAATTTTTTTTTAATGTAAACAGAGTATCTCCTAGAGTAGATCATGTTCTGAGCAATCAAATAAATCTCAATACATTTAAAATTATTTGACTTACAAGTCACACAAAATGATCACAATGAAATTAAATTACAAATCAGTAACAGGCTGGGGTATAGCTCAGTGGCAGGATGTGTGCGTAGCATGTACTAAGCCCTGGGTTCGATTCCTACCATGGGAAAAAAAAAAATCAGAAATCAGTAACAAAAAAAAAAAAAAAGTAGATAATTTCCAAGTATTTGGAAACTAAACTGCTAAATAACCCATGGGTCAAAGAAAAAAGATCAAAAGAGGAATTAGTATTTTGAAGTGTATAACATGAATACATATAACATATCAAAATTTGTGGGTTGCTGCTAAAGCCATACTTACAGGAAAATGTATAGAACTAAAATATCCATGTTATAAAAGAAAAAAGATTTCAGGGCTGGGGATGTAGCTCAGTTGGTATGAGTGTTTGCCTCACATGCACAAGGCCCTGGGTTCAATTCCCAGCACCACAAAAAAAAAAAAAAAAAAAAAAAAAAAAAAAAAGATTTCAAATTAATTACCTCAGTCTTCCATGCTAAAAAACAAGAAAAGCAAATTAAACCCAAAATGCAGGAAAAAAAAAAAAAAAAAAAAAGAAGTAATAACAATCTGAGCAGAGATGAATTAAGTAAAGAAAATCAATTAAACAAAAAGATGATTCTTGAGAGGATCAAAAAAATTGATAAACTTCAAGCCAGACTGAACAGAAAAATCGAAGAGTATACACTGAATGAATTCTACATATCAGCCCAGATAAAAATTGCAGCAATACGACTCTATCAATTAAGTACCTTGACTGTAACTTGATTAAATTAACCAATCAAAAGGCATAGAGTAGCTGAATGGATTAAAAAACAAAACAACCTGCAATCCCAGCTACTCCAGAAGATGGCCAAGTTTGAGGCTAGCATAGGCAACTTAATGAGATCCTGTCTCAAATTTTTTAAAAGGGGGATGCTGGGTACTACTTAATGGTAAGGCACTTGCCTGGCATGTACAAAGTCCTGGAATTGATCCCCAATACTGCAAAAACAAGAGACTTACTTCACCTTTATGAGCACACATAGAATGAAAGTAAAGGAATGGAAAAATATATTCCACACAAATGGGGAAGAAAGGGAGCAGGTGCAGCTATATTTAGGTCAGAAAAAAACAAACAAGTCAAAAACTATAACAAGATTACACTGTGGGTGGGATTGTAAATTGGTATAACCACTATGGAAATCCTCAAAAGGACCCAACCATACCACTCCTCAACATTTATCCTAAGGAATTAAACTCAGCATACTATAGCAAAACATGCATACCCATGTTTGCAGCAGCACACTTCACAGTAGCCAAACTATGGACCAGCCAAGGCGTCCATCTACAAATGAATGGATAAAGAAAATGTGGTATATATACACAATGGAGTTTTACTCAGTCATAAACAAGAATGAAATTAAGTCATTTACAGGAAAATAGGTGCACTTGAGAGCATATATTAAGCAAAATAAGCCAATATCAGAAGATCAAGGGTTGTATGTTTTCTCTCACCTGTTGAAGCTAGGGAGAAAAGGGGAGGGGGGAAGGTTGGGTGTAGATCTCATGAAATAAAAGGGTGATCAGCAGAATAGAGGAAAAAGACCAGGGAGAGGAAGGGAGGAAAAGAGGAGGTCCTGGGAAAACAAATTGGCCAAATCATATTGTTGTATTATGTGCATGTACAAATATGGAACAGTGAATCCTACTATTTTGTGTAATTATAATGAACCAATAAAAATCTGGAGGAAAAAACTGTAAGGAGAGACAAAGAAGGTCATTATATAATGATAAAAAAAAATCAATTCATCAAGAGGATATAACAGCTATATCTATAGATGCACCCAACATCAGACCACATAAACACACAAACATTAATATATGTGAAGGGAGAAACAAATAGCAAGGTACTAATAGTAGGGGGCCCCTACTTTTAACAATGGATGCATCATCCAGACAGAAAATTCATAAAAACACATTGGACTTTAACTGTGCAAAAGACCAAGTGGACCTGGAAGACATGTGAAACACTGCAACAGCAGTAGAGGGTAAAGTCTTCTCAAGCACACGTAGAACCTTCTCCAGGACAAGTCATGTTAGACCACAAAACTAATCCTTGGTTATAAAAGGGACTGACAACATTTACCTTATAGAATTATGTAAATAATGTTTAAAAAGAACCTAATCATCTGGGTTCAGTGGTACATGCCTTTAATCCCAGCTACTCAGGAGGCTGAGGCAGGAGGATCACCACTTCAAGTCCAGTCTGGAAAACTTGGCAAGACCCTGGCTCAAAATAAAAAATAAAAAGGACTGGGGATGTGACTCAGAGGTAGAGTGTTTGTCTAGCATGCAAGAGGAGCTAAGTATAATCCCCAGTAACACACACACACACACACACACACACACACACACACACACACAAACCTGACCCATAGTAGCCTTTTTGTGTTTAGTGGGTGAGACGTCTTGGGGATTGAACCCAGGGCCTCACACGTGCAAGGCAAGTGCACTGCCACTGAGTTGCATCTCCAGTGCTTTTTAAATTTTATTTAGTTTTGTCACAAGGACTCGCTAAACTGCCAAGGCTGACTTCAAACTTACAAACCTCCTGCCTTAGCCTCCCCAGTAGATGGGATTACAGGCATATACCACCCTGCTTGGCCATAATGGTCATTTAATAAGTGCTAGTCTTCCTTTCCTCTCTATAGCTATTCATTCTATGGGTCCAGCACTTCCATAATATTATCTTCTATAACTATAAACTTCAATTTAAAGAATACATTGAAGTCAGGCCTTGTGGCACACACCTGTAACCTTAGCAACTCAGGAGGCTAAGGCAGGAGGATTCCTCACAAATTCAAGGTCAGCCTGGCAATTCAGTAAGGTCCTGTCCCAAAATAAAAAAATAAAAAATAAAGGGGGCTGGGTTATAACTCAGTGGTGAAGCACCCCTGGGTTTAAGTAATCCCAGCCCACCCCACCCCACCCCCAAAAAAAGGAGGAGAAGGAAGAGGAGTAGCAGCAGCAGCAGCAGCAGCTGGGCCCATGCCTGTAATCCCAGTGACTGGGGAGGCTGAAGCAGGAGAATCACGAGTTCAAAACCAGCCTCAGTAATTTAGCAAATTTAGCAAGACCCTAAGCAACTTAGTGAGACCCGTTCTCTAAATAAAATATAAAAAGAGCTGGGAATGTGGCTCAGGGATTAAGCAACCCTGGGTTCAATCCCGAGTACAAAAAAAAAAAAAAAATACTCTATTGATAATTTTGAGGTTTTGTGTGATTAGCTCACCCTTGCCTGCTTTTCATTTTGTAATGTACAGAAGAGCTCTTGTTATTTTATCATCACTATTTTTATTTTATAAAGTAGCTAAGGAAGAACTCATGCAGGAAGGGAGAAGACTTGGATTTTACCATTAGTTCCATCTTCAAACCAAAGTTTCTTTGCAGGAATCTTTAGCTTAATGTGCACAGTTTCTAAGTGCTATTTTAATTTATTGCATATTATAATCACTTAACCCAACAAGTACTCACAGCAATAAGCTCACAGAAGCGGGAAGTCAGGAAACAATGACGCTCCCTGCAAGCTCTGCCACACTGAATTCCTGCTCTTCTCTCAGAAAGTTTCATCCACTTCAGTCACACTTACCTCCACTTAGAAGGCTACTGTTTAGCTAACCAAAGCAAAAGAAAGCACAAATTAGATACTTTTGTCTTTAATGTTGAAGAAAATGGCAAATCTGTGGCACCTTCCTCTCTCCTTATCACAGACCGTTCTTAGGGTTTTTCTGCCAGAGTAAAGGCTATCTATCCTGCTTATTCCTGGTAGGCAGGTGGGTTGCATTCCTGAAATAGTGTGCAAAGTATTCAGTCTACATGTAGTTGTTTTGGCATAGCCCCTGTGGAGAGGCTTTGTAAGTCAGCAATTGTTCTCTTCAAATTCCTTGGAGTCACTGATCTCTGAGACAATAGTCATCTTCTGCTACTTTTCCTACAACTATTGGTCAGTCCTCCAATTCTCCAGTGATATTTATCAAAGTCCTCATAATGTCAAAAGGATTTCACTAGTCCTTAAAGACCTCCTGGCTGTTCCTGTACTTTCTCTTCCACCCTTCTTTTGGAGACACCCCAAACTGCTTTAAAAATGCATCTTAGAGTTGGGTATGTAGCTTAAAAGTAGTAGAGTGCTTGCTTTTGCCTAACATACTGGAGGCCCTGAGTTTAGCACAGCAAAAACAAAACAGGTCAAAAATGCTTTTTTTTTTTTTTTTTTTTTTTCCCCCTTGGTACCAGGGATTGAACCTGGAGGCACTTACCACTGAGCCATTTCCCTGGTCTTTTTTATTTTTTATTTTGAGACAAGGTGTCAACAAATTGCTTAGAACCTTGCTAAATTGCTGAGGCTGGCCTTGAACTTGTAATCCTCCTGCCTCAACCTCCCAAGCCTGTGGGATTATAAGCGTGGGCCACATGCCAGGCCTTAAAAATGCCTTTTAACACCAGGTCTGATGTTCTTCGTTTTCTACATTGTAACAAAGTATTATTGATGTATAGCTTTTGTCAGATATACATATATGTGGCAGGAGAGGCCACAGTAGTAGACACTTGGTGCAAAGCACACTTAACTCAGAATAACAGGATAAAAAGCTCCAAGACACCAGAGCAGTGACACATGTCTGTGTCTCACTACCTGAGAGGCTGAGGCAAAAGGACTGCAAGTTTGAGGTCAGCCTAGGTAACTTAGTGAGACTCTGTCTCAAAATAAAAATAAATAAATAAAAAGGCCTGGGGGTCTAATGCAGAGGTAGAGCACCCCTGGGATTAACCTTTAGTACTCCTCCCCCCAAAAAGTACAATATTTATTAATATTTATTATTCACAATGATCAGAAAACATTAGCAATACTCTTTACTGTCAGTTATTGTACCAGTTTTAAGGTTCTATTTGTTTGGTCCAAAATAATAGTCAAGTTATACAATATGTATGTACATAATAGATAAGATGATGAAAGTTTTGTTATACCTTAGAGAAATACATCTAAAGTTGTGGAAACAGTTATGTAATTGGTATCATTAATGTTCTATCTTATGGCTGGCCTTACTCATATCTATAATTTTGCTATGCACAAAACTAACTCTTTCAGTATGACATCTCTAGGAAAGCTTATTTTCCCATTCTTATAAGACCAGTCTGTACTCAATCTGTTTGATATTGGTAAATGTTAAAATTTTAAGATAAAATATGTGGCCTGGGCATGTGGCACAGTGGTAGAGAGCTTGCCTAGCATCCTTGAGGAACTCCCTCATGAACACACAATTAAATCCCCAGTACCACATACATACAAAAGACAAAATACTAGGCAAGTACTCTACCACTGAGCCATACTCCCTGCCCTAAATCTTCTAAAAATATTTACATAGCCCAACACTGTGTCACACACCTGTAATCCCAGAAGCTGTCAGGAAAACTGAGGCAGGAGGATTGGAAATTCAAAGACAACCTCAGCAATTTAGCAAGGCCCTAAGCAACTTAGCTAAACCCTGTTTCTAAATAAAATATAAAAAGGGCTAGGGATGTGGCTTAATCTTAAGTGCCCCTAGGTTCAATCCCTAGTACAAAAATAAATTAAAATTTAAATATATATAAAATAAAATTATTACACAGCTGGCCCTTGGTGGCACATACCTGTAATCCTAGCTTCTTGGCAGACTGAGGCTAGAGGATCTCACATTCAAGACTAGTCTGTGCAGTTTAGCAGGAGCCCTGGTCTCCACCCACGGTCTCAAATTTTTTTCTTTACTTCTGATCATAGAAACACATAACTCCTAGAAACTCTGGTATAGATTAGAGCTTACTTATAAATCAATGCATAAAAATTAAGGTTTCATTCAAAATATTTTCTTTGAAAAAATATTTTTATTTTATTTCATTTATTCATTTGCTTGCTTGTTTTCTGTCCTTTTGGAGATTGAACCCTGGGGTGTTCTAACACTGAGCTACATCCCCAATCTTCATTTTTTGCTTGGAGACAGAATCTCCCTAAATTGACGAGCCTGGTCTGGATTCTTTTTTTTTTTTAAAGTTACTTCCTTTCAAATCAGAACAATATCATCAACTATTGCTTTTTGTTTATTTGTTTTACTCATAGCTTTACTAATTAAATGTCCTGATTTTCTTTTGTTTTTACATTTTAAATCAGAATTACTTCAAATTTAGATCAGAAAGATTAATCTCCTTCATAAAGTAATCATAATTATTTAAATATATCAGGATAGAATTGGAGGGTTATTGGGTATAGGAAATGTAGTTTGCCATTCTTCAATTTTTTCACTATATATCATAAAGTGATGGTGGAATAAAATATAGCAATATCACACCTAAGAAACTCTTCTCTAAGAAACCTCATTTACAGCATCTTCAACCTCAAATATCTTTTCTATTTTTATTTATTTATTTATTTATTTATTTATTAGGTTTTGATTGTAATAGACATTCAGTGCATCCTGAATTTGGGGGGGAATGTTGTTTTTCAAATTGATGTTAGTCTTTGGTTTTCACTTGCAGATTTTAACAAAGGACACGGCTATCACCAACTCTGCCCTCCCCAGCCAGTCACAGGACACATAGCTGGCATTCTGCCTGCACACACGCTGACGTCTAAATTGACCACACAAAGCTACAAATTTAAATACATTCAGTCTTCTTTTAATCTTCAAGTGGAGATATCTTGTTTAAAAGAAGAAAAAAGAAAGGGAATACCAAACTACCTGATGTTTCTATGCAAAGTCTTCTGTCTATGAGGAAGAGTTTAAACATCATTTTGTTTGCATACTTTTTAAATTATTGTTTTTACCCTCATTTATGTTATTTATGTGGCATCTTTCGTTAGACCTCTGTTCATGACTGTTCACAGTCATCTGTGCCGATAGAAAGGGAATGGAGAGGGCAGAATCACTTTCCCGTTTACAGACATGAAACAAATAGTTTTCGAGACATGAAACGAATCGTTTTAGAGACAAGGTCACACATCAAGGTAGCAGTAGAACAAGATCAGACTCTTCTTCTCCTGACCTAAGTGCTCTTTTTAAACTCTCTCTCTAATTCAGGTTTCCATATAAATTGTTAATAAATTTAAGCAGCCAAAAATGTCAAGACAAACAGTCCTGAATGCAACTACAGATAATTTCCTTCAGAAGTCTATGGACTTCAGTCCTACTGCATAACACAAACTATTTTAGTCTTGGATGTCTCCCAAGGGTCTGGTGACAATCATATCAAATTGAGGATCCGCAGCCCAGTAAGGACCACAGCTAAATAAGCTAACATGCATTTATACTTGGAACTCTAGCAGGATTTTTGCCCTTTTCTCAACTTCTTAATGCCCAAATCCTACTTATCCTTTCAAAGCCAAATGGTATCTCCTCCTGGAAGTCTCTCTTAATCCTCTCTCCCTTCTTCAATCCCACAGAGCTGAAAAGAATTTCATTTTCTTCAGATCTCCCAAGAGCACTTGACTGACATTTCTTAACACATTCTACTTTATAATATAATGCTTTATGTATCTTAACTCTGCAACTAGTCTACAAGTTCATTAGGTTAGACTCCATAGTTGAGTTACTTTGTAAGACTCCGATGAACATGTTCTAAATGCCAACCAATATATTACAGGGACAGGGAGTATGGGAATAAAAATAAAAAATAAAGCATATACATATAAATACAAAATCACACTAAATTAAATTGTAATGCATGACTATTACATCATTGGTTGAACAGTAATGAGAAATATATTTTAGAAAGATAAATGATCAAAAATGGAGCTTTTTAAAAAAAAAGATGTCTTTTAAAAACATTTCTTTCAATCTCAGGATATTCTTCCGTTAATCTAACTCACAAAGAATAAATTATTGTTTCAAAGTCAAGTCAGTAATAATTTTCAACAACTTGGGCATATTCTTTTTTTAATATATATATATATATGTACATATATATGTATATATATATATGGAGAGAGAGAGAGAGAGTTGTTGATGGACCTTTATTTTATTCATTTATTTATATGCGGTGCTGAGAATTGAACCCATAGGTAGGGCAAGTGCTGTACCAATGAGCCACAACCCCAGCCCATGGGCATATTCTTAATGAAAATTGTATACTAAAAGGTATACAATATGATGCATTATATGGCATATATATATAAAGAAATCATTACTGCAGCTAAGCTAATTAATATATCCATCTCACATAATTAAACCTTTTTTTTCTTTTCCTTTTTTTAAAAAAAAATTGTTTAATTTATTTATGTATGTGAGTGGTGTGCTGGATATTTCCAAATGGAAAACTACCAAAGAAAATACATACACTCTTGAAAAGGTGTTCAAATCCTGAATAAAAGCTCATGTCTGACTAGCCAAGTTCTTTTTTGTCTCAGCCTTGGTTCCATCACCTGGAACCCAGTGCCCCACCTCTGACCTTTCTCATCCTACCAACCAAATACCTGTGCTCTTAGGCTGACTCCCCACCCAAGACCCAAGTCAATTATATCATAAAATATGTCACCTTCAGTGGTAAAACACCCAGGGGTTCAATCCCCAGTAGAGGGTGGGCTGGGCATTGGACCTAGGTTCAAATTCCAGTTTAATTGCTTTCTAGCTATTTAACCTTGAGCAATTTACTTGAAACCATCTAAATCCCAATTTCTTCAAAAGGGGACTTAAAATGGTATCTACTTCTCCCAGTTATAAAAACCAAATGACAATATTTCTCCCTATGAAGAGATTAAGCACTCATTAAGTAATTGATATTATTATTCATATTAAATTTCTTTTGTCACCTACTGGTTATTGTTCTTCCTTTCCTGGTAATCATTGTTTCACTTGAAGCGACAATTTTAAGTGAATGGGGTTATTCTTTAAATGCAATAGCTTCTCAAGGGTCTTCTAGATTGTGATAAAGAATGTTGATCATTAGCACCATGTATAACCTTCAATACTATATTAATACAAGTGTGCCCCAGTTTAAGAAATCTTTAGGAAACTAAGTCTAGATCCACTGACTAAATATCTAACAAGCACCAGCTAGGTTCCAGGCAGCGTTCTAGTGCTATGAAAAGGCATTCAAAAATCCCTGACTTCTCAGAGTGGACATCCTAGTACTATTTATAATATAAAAAGATTTCTAAATTTCAGAAAATTCTGTGAATTTTTATAAAGGGATTTCTTTTAAATATCCACACACTGTGTTTAAAGAGAAAGACCATTTACAAATATTTGCATTAAATGTATCCTAACGTTCAATGAAGGTATCCTCATAGATAGATAGATAATTCTAAAGACTGATCTATTCCATAAAGCAAGTTCATCTACAACAAAAGACCACTTCTACAATAGATTTCAATGCACGAGGCAGGAATGTGATAGCATTCTCAAGTTACAGCTATTTCATTCCTTAACAGATTATTTGTTCTTTGTTGTTATTATTGTTTTGCTGTTTTGTTTTGTCTTGTAGTGTTGGGTATTGAGTTCAGGGGTACTTTACCACTGAGCTACATCTCCAGTCCTTTTTATTTTTTATTTTGAGATAGGGTTGACTAAAATGCCAAGGCTGGCCTTGAACTTCAGATCCTCCTGCCTCAGCCTCCCAAGTCCCTGAAATTACAGGTGTGCCCCATCACATCCAGCACAGATTATTTATTTTATAAAAAACTTCCTGGCTGCAACTTCCT
The DNA here is from genome assembly GCF_902686445.1 of Sciurus carolinensis. Classification (NCBI taxonomy): domain Eukaryota; kingdom Metazoa; phylum Chordata; class Mammalia; order Rodentia; family Sciuridae; genus Sciurus; species Sciurus carolinensis. The sequence continues at coordinate 157,943,115 of NC_062213.1, read as the reverse complement.
GAGGGAGGTTGTGCATGTGTGGAGCCAGGGATTATTGGGAAATCTCTGTAGAACTACTATTTTTTTTTTTTAATAAAGGGGGGACTTCTTAAAAAATTGCCTAACTTTCAACATGTAGTATCCCAAGTCTGACTACAACATAGGAAATAAACGCTTAGGTAATAATGTGGAAAACATTGTAAAGGAAGAAGGGAGGTTTTACTTAGTTTCAGAATTCCAGAAAGTCAACAAATTTGTGCTCATTCAATTCTGTTATTTCTGAGAGTTCAGATAGCATTTTAACAAACTGTTGGTCCCAACTCATTAGTGATCTATGAAACCAATTTTGTGGGCCATAACTAGATTTTTTTTTCCTCCATGTATAGGACAAAAAAAAAAAAAATTCATAGAGGCCAGAGATATAGGTCAGTGGTAAAGCAGTTGCCAACCAGGCTCAAAGTTTTGGGTTTGATCCCCAGCGTTGGGGGAATAAAAGCAGTAAAGAAAAATCATAGTATTGCACAAAAAGTGAATCTTGTTCTAGAAACTTGTGTATTGTGTACATATGTGTGTGTATACTTGTATTTTATATGATGGGTCACAATATAAAATGTCTTAGTGTGTGTGTGTGTGTGTGTGTGTGTGTGTATTTATACACACGTTGTATTAGGGATTGAGCCTAGGACTGCTTTTTATTTTTTATTTTGAGACAGGTTCTCTCTAAATTTCCAGGGCTGACCTTGAATTTGCAATCCTACCTCAGCCTCCTGAGTAACTGGAATTACAACTGTGAGTCTTCACACCTGGCTTAAAATGTATTTTTCATCAGGAGTCATGGTCAAAGTTATAAATACCACCAAACCTTCAGGAGTCATTCATAGGTACCCAAGTAAGAAAATTAGCTGAGTTTTAAGAATCAAATAAAAACTTTAATATTAGAACTTCCCCAAAATGATAATCAACTTCTAGATTTGTGTTTTAACTATTTGAAGGGAGAGTGAGAAACATTATAAACAGATTCATTCGCTTTTAATTCAGAAAATTGATGCTCCCTTAAAACAAACATTTTTTTAAACCTGTCTCTTATAAGACATAAAATGTTTTACCAGAAATAAAACTAAGGATATGACAAATTTATTTTCAGGTTCAATCCTTAAAGTACTATGGTAGCCATTAAGGTTTAGCAATTCAAGATCTCCTGGGATTCTCTTAAATCCTGTCCCTTTCCTGGGAGAGTTGATCCTTCCTTCCTTTGTAAGTGTTACATATGAATATGCAGGGCAATGATTAGCCTTGTGGAAAAACAAACTAAAACAAAGCAAAAATGTTCTAACATTGGCAGCTGGTAAATTCTGATTTCTCAACCTCAGGTTTCTTAGTTCTGGACTGAAAATTATTTGCAGTGCCTTATAAATATTATTTGAAATAGGAGCCTTCAGATCAGGAAACTCATTTTCTTAGGATATTAATTCACATCCTTTTTGTGTTATTTATTTACATGGCTTTAAAAGCAATTAAGATATTTAGGGAACACATTAAACCACAGATTAATGTGCATTTTTCTCTCAGACTATCTATCATTCAAAGGTTTATCCCTACCCTGGAGATAAATGTTTCAGAACCAGAGAGGCGTATTTCCTTTCTGTCTGTTTTTTAGAATTCATTTAAACATGCTATTGAAGTTTCCTGTCATGCAATATTTTAGCAAGATTTCCTAAATATACACTGCTTGCAGACTGTAAATATTGTAGGATAAGATTGTTACCCTGTTTTCTTCCTTAGGCAAACAATCCAACAGTCAAAATGCCCTATGTAAACAATCACAGTGGTATGTAAATGAATGAACATAATAGAAAAGTAGGTATAGCTGTTTCTCCCAATGTCTTTTAAATACCTTGAGGTGAATATTCAAAACTTGTAAATGCTCTGGGACGTCAGGGCTCTTTGTGAATTAACTTTGTGATTTAACTCCTTGGTCTACCCGGAGGACAAGAGAACTGCTTACCCCCAAACCAAATATCACTTTCTCTAAACAACACCAAAACCAGGTCACAAAGAAAACATTTAGTTCTTCTATGCAATGTATTTTTAAAAAATTGAATTCCTAAGGAATCCCAATGGGTTACAGACTGATAAGACTACCAGAGACAGAAGATTCCCTGGGTGTTTTGGAGATCAATTTCCTTTTCCTGAAGAAGGAAAGATAAATGTCAAAACTAAATATGACGGTGTAATCAGGACACTAAGAATAGTCATGTAAGCTAATAAATGAAGATCCATTCCCTTAGGTCTCTTGACCATGGCTTAGTATAAAATATTTTAGAAAAAAAGGATAAATATCAGAAGTAGTTGCCACCCTTTTAGCAGCTTGTCCCTGTAGGCTGGGTGAGGGGGTCAGGGACTAAAATTTTACTCTTGTCTAGCTACCTAAACTACAGCAAAATCATCAGCTCTCTAGGAAATCAGCTAATTAATCAACTTGTTAGAGGGGTGTGGCTCAGTGGTAAAGCGCTTGTCTCACACATAAGAGGCACTGAGTTCGAACCTCAGCACTACATAAAAAAATAGATGAACATTGTAAAGGCCATCTATGCTAAGCCCATGGCTAATATCATTCTAAATGGTGAAAAACTGAAAGCATTCCCCCTAAAAACTGGAACAAGGCAGGGATGCCCTCTTTCACCACTTCTTTTCAATATCGTCCTTGAAACTCTAGCCAGAGCAATTAGACAGACCAAAGAAATTAAAGGGATACGAATAGGAAAAGAAGAACTCAAACTATCCCTATTTGCTGATGATATGATTATATACTTAGAGGAACCAGGAAATTCCACCAGAGAACTTTTAGATCTCATAAGTGAATTCAGTAAAGTAGCGGGATATAAGATCAATGCACATAAATCTAAGGCATTTTTATACATAAGTGATGAATCTTCAGAAAGAGAAATTAGGAAAACTACCCCATTCACAATAGCATCGAAAAAAATAAAATACTTGGGAATCAATCTCACAAAAGAGGTGAAAGACCTCTACAATGAGAACTACAGAACACTAAAGAAAGAAATTAAAGAAAACCTCAGAAGATGGAAAGATCTCCCATGTTCTTGGATAGGAAGAATCAATATTGTCAAAATGGCCATACTACCAAAAGTGCTATACAGATTCAATGCAATTCCAATTAAAATCCCAATGATGTACCTTACAGAAATAGAGCAAGAAATTATGAAATTCATCTGGAAGAATAAAAAACCCAGAATAGCTAAAGCAATCCTTGGCAGAAAGAGTGAAGCAGGGGGTATCGCAATACCAGATCTTCAACTCTACTACAAAACAATAGTAACAAAAACGGCATGGTATTGGTACCAAAATAGAAAGGTGGATCAATGGTACAGAATAGAGGACACGGACACAAACCCAAATAAATACAATTTTCTCATACTAGACAAAGGGGTCAAAAATATGCAATGGAGAAAAGATAGCCTCTTCAACAAATGGTGCTGGGAGAATTGGAAATCCATATGCAACAGAATGAAACTAAACCCATATCTCTCACCCTGCACAAAAATCAACTCAAAATGGATCAAGGACCTCAGAATCGGACCAGAGACCCTGCATATTATAGAAGAAAAAGTAGGTCCAGATCTTCAACATGTCGGCTTAGGCTCAGACTTCCTCAACAGGTTTCCCATAGCACAAGAAATAAAAGCAAGAATCAACAACTGGGATAGATTCAAACTAAAAAGCTTTCTCTCAGCAAAGGAAACTATCAGCAATGCGAAGAAGGAGCCTACAGAGTGGAAGAAAATCTTTGCCAATCATACTTCAGATAGAGCATTAATCTCCAGAATCTATAAAGAACTTAAAAAACTCTATACCAAGAATGCAAATAATCCAATCGACAAATGGGCTAAGGAAATGAATAGACACTTCACAGAAGATCTACAAGCAATCAACAAACATATGGAAAAATGTTCAACATCTCTAGTAATAAGAGAACTGCAAATCAAAACCACCCTAAGATTCCATCTCACCCCAATTAGAATGGCGATTATCAAGAATACAAGCAACAACAGGTGTTGGCGAGGATGTGGGGAGAAAGGTACACTCTTACATTGCTGGTGGGGCTGCAAATTAGTGCAGCCACTCTGGAAAGCAGTGTGGAGACTCCTTAGAAAACTTGGAATGGAACCACCATTTGACCCAGCTATCTCACTCCTTGGCCTATACCCAAAGGACTTAAAAACAGCATATTACAGAGATACAGCCACATCAATGTTCATAGCTGCTCAGTTCACAATAGCCAGATTGTGGAACCAACCTAGATGTCCTTCAATTGATGAATGGATAAAGAAAATGTGGTATATATATATACAATGGAATATTACTCAGTCATAAAGAATGATAAAATTATGGCATTTGCAGGCAAATGGATGAAATTGGAGAATATCATGCTAAGTGAGATAAGCCAATCTCAAAAAACCAAAGGAAGAATGATATCGCTAATAAGTGGATGATGACACATAATGGGGGGTGGGAGGGGTTAGTGTTAGTTTTTAGAGTTAGGGTTAGGGAGGGGGGCTAGAATGGAGGAAGGAAGGACTGTATAGAGGGAAAAGAGGGGTGGGAGGGGTGGGAGGGAAGGGAAAAAATAACAGAATGAATCAAATAACATTACCCTATGTAAATTTATGATTACACAAATGGTATGCCTTTATGCCATGTACAAACAGAGAAACAACATGTATCCCATTTGTTTACAATAAAAAAAATAGATGAATAAAATAAAGGTATTGTGTCCATCTACAACTAAAAATATTTAAAGAAAAAAAAAGCTCATTAGAAAAATTAGAGGGGCTGGGAATATAGCTCAGTTGGTAAAGTGCTTGCCTTGTAAGCACAAGGCCCTGGGTTCGATCCCCAGCACCCAAAAAAAGAAAAGAAAAGAAAAATTAGAATCTTGATTTTGTTTTAAACTTTCAGAGAGTGTGTGTGTGTGTGTGTGTGTGTGTGTGTATGTGTGCGCGCGCGTGCCTGATTTTTGTTTGTTTGTTTTGTTTGGGTGCCAGGGATTGAACCCAGGGATGTTTTACCACCAAGTCACATCCCCAGCCCTTTTTATTCTTTATTTTGAGACAGGGTCTCACTAAATTGCTCAGGATCTCGCTCAATTGCCAGGGCTGGCCTTGAACTTCTGATCCTCCTGCCTCAGCCTCCTGAGTCACTGGGATTAGAAGTCACCTATAGTTTAAACACTTACAGTTTGACCCTTTTAAAGTTACAATAATGTCTTCCACAAGAATTACAGACCTTGACCTCAGTCTCTTGTTTATCTATATCTGCCAGTTAAGTTTATGAACTTAGCAAGTTTAACACAGAGAGTTAGCAAATTGCCTTTATGAATTCCTTTCATTCCTGTTCATGATTAAAACACAGGTAGGAATCACACAAGTTTGAGCCAACTTTTAACTGTATGACCATGAGCAAGTTGCTTACCCTAATCACTGATCTAAGAAAACGGGAAGATTATCAGCGCCTTCTAGTCAGGGCTGTTAAGAGGATTAAATAAAACTGCAGGCAAATAAATGGTAGCTAGGAAGAGAAGAGGAAGGGAAAGGGGAAACAGGATACAGAAAAGTGAAGGGGAGTCCAGCGCATGCCTATAATCCCAGCAGCTCTGGAGGCTGAGGCAGGAGGATCACAAATTCACAGCCAGCTCAGCAACTTAGGGAGGCCCTAAACAATTTAGCAAAAAAACCTGTCTCAGAAAAAAATGGGGCTGGAGATGTGGCTTGGTAGTTAAGTGCCCCTGTGATCAATCCTCAGTTTTTTAAAAAGTAAAAACCTTAAGGGGAAAGGGATAGCAGAGGGGTGGGTCTCTAGAAAGAGGCAGGGGCAGAGGACAATTGTGATGGGAGAGGAAAAGGAAAAAGGAGATCCATTCATTATAATCACTTCTTTGTAAAGTGTACCTACTATACTTGGCAAGCACAAAATCATTTAACCTTTCTGTACCTTATTATCCATTTTCTTCAGGCTTCATCAGCAATTGACCCCCACAAAACAAACAAAGCAAAACCACATAGACACGCTGAGTTTCACTTGAGATTCAGGACCACAACCAGTCACTGGTTTTATTTGACTTATTTATTCCTCCCTTCCTTCATTTATTTTTGATACTGGAGATTGAACCCAGGGATGCTTTACCGCTGAGCTACACCCTTGGGCCTTTTTATTTTATTTTATTTATTTATTTTTTATTTATTTTGGAACTGTGTGTCACTAAATTGCCCAGGATGACCTTGAATTTGGCAATCCTCCTGCCTCAGATTCCCAAGTACCTGGGATTACAGGGGTGCACCACCATACAGCTGGCCCCCTGGTGTAACTGGTTTTAAAATAAAAAGAAAATTGTCTTTTCCAGTCTTGATTAATTCAGTTCCTCAATTACATAACAAAGAACCTAAGTGCTTTCTATTTTTTCTCTCTTTTTTTTTTTCCCTCTGTCAGCCTCAGGGTCACAAGAGGACAAGGACAAGTACAATATGCAGACACAAATGTCTAGTAGAAGAGGTACTCTTTCTTCCCTAGAGATCTTTTTGTCACCAAAGAAAACCTTTCACAGAAACCCCTGAACAGTCTTCTCTTCTGTCACACTGGCCACGATGCATCTCTTGAACATGTCTTAATCAATCTTTGGCAAGGCGAGTGAAATCATATCTGGATTAAATCAAGCAAGTTTCACCCTCTAGAACTAGAATGGGATTCATTTCCATCAACACATGACCATAAGGAGGACAGGAGATTCTTAGAGAATTATATTAACAGAAGAGAATTATACTGGCAGGAACCTACAAGCTTGGACTGAAAAAGACACAGACAGTGCCAAATGAAGAGAGATCTTTGAACTCCCCCAAAACTTCCATAAGCAGGGTGCAAGCTAAACAACTATGGTATTCAGCTGAAAACACATGCTGTCCTTCCTGAGAAAGGAAGGATGGCTACAAGGGTGGAATCAGAGCCAAAAAGCTAGAGCCAAGAGCCCTGGAGCATTATTCTCACGCATGAAACCCTTATCAGGGAAATGCTAACGTAGGCCTAAATGGATTTCAGAATTGCTATGGATCAGTTGTGCTAGTGTTAACTCCCCTATCTCCCTTTTGGAACGTAGGTGTTGAATACCAGCTATCTAATGCTTGTCCTACCACTAAGTGTGCAGAAGATAACTTGTCTCCTTAGTCCCTAAGTCTTCAGGTCAAGAGGAACTTCACTTCAGGGCTAAACTTATGGAACTATACCTGAGAAGTCTCATCTACACCTCAGCTTAACTTAGATAATAAAATTTTGAAATCTGAGGTGATACTGTCATGGAATGGGACTTTAGGGAATCATTTTGTTTTGCTTTGTTTTTGAGGCATGAGTACTGGAGATTGAACCCAGGGATGCAATGCTAGGCAAAATCGCTACCACTGAGCTACACACTCAGCCCTTTTTGTTTTATTTTGACACAATCTCACTAAGTTTCCCAGCCTGGCATTGAGTTTGGGATCCTCCTTGCCTCAGTTTCCTGAGTAGCTGAGATTACAGGTATGCACCACCACATTCAGCACATGAGGGAATCTTGAGAGAAGGTAAGTACATTTTGCATGAAGAAGCAACATGCTTATTGGGGCCAGAGGGTAGGCAGTGCTAGGTAGCCTCTGGGATAATTCTTATATAGTACACTCCTATACTGCATTAGGCTGTCTGTGAGACCAATAGACTTAGAATAAGTGATAGCATGTGATGAGGTTAGGTCATAAACAACATCCTGGTTCTTCCTTGCTTTTTCTCTGCTATCACTTGCTCTGGAGAACCAGCTGTCACATCATAAGGATATTTACAGAGACCTTTGGAGAAGCCTACTTAACAATGAACCAAGGCATCCTGCAAACAGCCTTGCAAATCTTCAGGTGACCGAAGCCCCAGTCAAGAGTCTTGTCTGCAAGCTCATAAGATGATTTTTTTCCCCCAGTGCTGGGGATTGAACCCAGAACCTCAGGGTCAGGTAAGGGTTTTACCACTGAGGCACATCCTCCTCAGCCCCTCAGGAGAGTTTTTTGTTTGTTTGTTTGTTTAAATTGGGAATTTGAACCCTTTTTATTTTTATTTGTTTGTTTGTTTATTTGTTTTGCAGTGCTGGGGATTGAACCCAGGGCCTTGTGCTTGCAAGGCGAGCACTCTACCAACTGAGCTATATCCCCAGCCCCCCTTTTTATTTTTTGAGATAGTGTTTCACTAAGTTACTGAGCCTGGCCTTGAACTTGTGATCTTCTTGCTCAGTCTCCTGAGTTGCTGGGAGTACAGTCATGGGCCACCATGCTGAGCTAATGAGACATCTTGAGTAAGACTGCTCTATCTGAATTCCCATTCCAGAAACTATGAGAAAATAAGCATTTGTTATTTTAAACTACTAAATTTTCGAGTGATGTTTAGATAATAATTAGAGGCAGTAACTAAAAATTATGTATTCGTTTTTCCCTCAGGACTGTTCTGAGAGGCTCTCAAAAGCAGTTAGCAGAAAAGTACTATGGTCTCTTTTAAAAAAATGGCACCGAATGGTTGATACATTTCTTCATCCCATGAAGGAGCAAAATATCAGAGTCTGCATTAATAGACAATAAAAGTCTGTTTATTCTTTGTGTATCATCTTGCATAATTCAAATTATTAATAACAAAATTCTAGAAACATTTAACCAATATGCTGCATTGAGAGGTTTAATTCAATTGTGAGGACCACTGAGAAAGAAGGGAAGGCCGAGGCGGATGAAAAGCAGGCTGATGCTGCAGAACATCTCAGTGTGGGGGACCAGAGCATGGGCCCGGAAGCCAAACCCCTCCAGGCCATATCCTGGCAGAGACCCTCCTCATCTGTGAAATGGAAATAGTTACAGCTCCTACCTCAGAAGACTGTGATAAGGATTAAATAAATATATGTAGCTAGGCATGGTGGTGCAGGCCTGTGATCCCAGCAACTCAGGAGACTGAGGCAGGAGGATCATGGGTTCCAGGACAGGCTGGATAACTTAGAGAGACCCTGTCTCAGAATAAAATATAAAAAGGACTGGAGGTGTGACTCAGTGGTAGAACATCCCCAGGTTCAATCTCCAGTACCAAACAATAATAGTAGTAGTAATAATAAAAATAAATACAGGTGAATTGCATAGGAGGGTACCTGGAACCTGGCACCTGGCAAGTACATGGTTAATCACCACAGCCTGGGGGGCAAGCATCCTGGAAATGTACTGATGTATTTAGGTTTTGCTGATTCAATTTCCCTTCAGAAACCTCAAAGGAGTGCAAATAGAAGCCCTGACCTAACTGGGAGGCAATTAAAACTATAGTAATATAGTACCTATATTTACTTGCTTTGAGCATTTTCCTACCCCTCAGTAGAAGTCTTGACAGGTCACACCAGAGTAGGCTCTGTGTATTGAATGTGATATCTACTATGTATGGAGCAACCATATAATTTATTATCCAAATTAAGATTACTTCTGAAGATAAAATAGACCTAGATAAAGAATATATTTGAGTGGAAATGTCAATGTCAGCGCACTTGCTCAGCATGTGCAAGATCCTGGGTTCAAACCCCAATGCCGAAAGGAAAAAAAAAAAGATTTTACTTGAAAAGCAGGCTTAATCTGGTATCTGTTCCAGGCCAGTAGAGATAAGTAATTGGTCACCTCAACTGTGGGACAATTTCATAGAAAGAGGAAATATATATAAATAAATTTTAATAAAGCCAAATAATAACATTTTATGATTATGCAGGCAATGAAGAATTTATATTTATTTTTGATAGCACACTTGAACACAGATGACTTCCAAGATGACTTTATTTGCAATTCTGACTTCTCTCCTAATCTCTATCTTTGATCTGTCCAATATGATAGCCATCAGCCACATGCAGCTATGGAACATTTGAAATGTGGCTAGTGCAAATTGAGACAGCTATAAGGTTAAGATTCACACCATATTTCAAAGCCTTAGTAAGAAAAAACTTAATGGAAAACATCTCAGTAAATGTTATATCAACTATACACTGAAATTGCAGTATTTACAGGTGTACTGAGTTAAACAAGGACTCCTATTATATTTCCATTATATTATATTTCCATTAGTCAATACACTCCAGCAACCAAAACTGGAAATCCACCAGCAACCAAAACTGGAAATCCATATGCAGTAAAATGAAATTAAACCCCATCTCTCACTCTGTACAAAACTCAACTCAAAATGGATCAAGGATCTAGGAATTAGACCTGAGACCCTTCACCAAATAGAAGAAAAAGTAGGCCTGAATCTCCATCACATTGGCTTAGGACCAGACTTCCTTAACAAGATCCCCATAGCATAAGAAATAACAGCAAGAATCAATAAATGGGATAGAGTCAAACAAGAAAGTTTTTTCTCAGCATAGGAAACTATCAACAATGTGAAAAGAGAGCCTACAGAGTGGGAGAAGATCTTTTCCACACACACTTCAAACAGAGCACTCATCTCCAAAGTTTATAAAGAACTTAAAAAACTTTACACCCAAAATACAAAGAACCCAATCAATAAATGGGCTAAGGAACTGAGCAGACACTTCACAGAAGAAGATATACAGGTGATCAACAAATATATGAAAAAGTGCTCATCATCCCTAGTAATTAGAGAAATGCAAATTAAAACCACCCTAAGATTTCATCTAACTCCAATTAGAATGGCGATTATCAAGAACACAAGCAATAGTAAGTGCTGGCGTGGATGTGGGGAAAAAGGCACACTCATGCATTGCTGGTGGGGTTGCAAATTGGTGCAGTCACTCTGGAAAGCAATATGGAGATTCCTCAGAAAGCTTAGAATGGACCCACCATTTGACCCAGCTATCCCACTCCTTGGTTTATACCCAAAGGACTTAAAATCAGCATACTACAGTGATGCGACCACATCAATGTTCATAACAGCTCAATTCACAATAGCTAGATTGTGGAACCAACCTAGATGCCCTTCAATTGACAAATGGATAAAGAAACTGTGGTATATATACACAATGGAATATTACTCAGTCATAAAGAAGAATAAAATTATTGCTGGTAAATGGATGAAGTTGGAAAACATCATGCTAAGTGAAATAGGCCAAGCCCAAAAAATCAAAGGCCAAATATTTTCTCTGATAGGTGCATGACAATATATAATGGGGGGGTGGCGGGGGGAAGAGAAGAATGAAGGAACTTTGGATGGTGTAGAGGAAAAAGGGGTGAAAGGGGTGGGGAACAGAAAGTAGTAGAATGAAACAGTATTACCCTATGTATATGTATGATTACATGAATGGTGTGAATCCACATTGTGTACAACCATAGAAATGAAAAGTTGTACCCCATTTGTGTACAATGAATCAAAACGTAGTCTGTAAAAATAAAATTAATTAATTAATTAATTAATTTTAAAAAAAGGAATTCCACCAGCACCTTAGATTCAGTATGTACAAAACTTAATTCAACTTCCCCTTTCCGTCCATTCTCCACACCGATGGTAGTGGCTAAAACACATCATTCCCTGTTTAAAACTCTATAATAGTTACTTTCAGGATAAAGATAATAATAATACTCTAAACCTCTCAAGATCTACCTTCAAGGGCTTATAATGTCTTCCTTTCTCAATCTTCACAACTAAACTGAAAACTCCTAGAAAGCTTTTCAATTGGAAAATAGGAAAATACATTGTAAAGACACATCACATCAAAAAATATATATATATTTTTTTGAGCTAGGTACAGTGGCACATGCCTATAATCCCAGCTACTCTGGAGACTAGGGTATACCAGGACATCTCAAGCATCTTAGCAAGACCCTGTCTGAAAATAAAATAAAAAAGGACTAGGGAGATAGTTCAGAGATAGTACACTCCTAGGTTCGATCCCTAGTACGGCCAAAAAAAAAAAAAAAAAGATTCAGTCACCTTTAATTATGTGTCAAGCCCTGATTTGTTTTCTGTGTGGTACTGGAGCATGGCTTGCAAGTGAAACTCAAAGGTAAACTATGGAGCTGGGGTGTAGTTTAGTGGTATATTGCTTGCCTATCATACAGTGAGGTTCTGAGTTCCATCCCAGCAATGCTAAAAGCAACTAAATAAGTAAAAGCCAAGTTGAAGCCAGATCATGGCACACCTGAAAAAAATGTATATATACATAGGTTTAAAAAAATAATATATGTGTGTGTGTGTGTATGTTTGTGTCTGTGTGTGTATTATACACATTTTTCCCCCTTTAGCAGTGCTGGGGATCAAAGAATCCAGGGCCTCATGTATGCTAGGCAGGTGCTACCACTACTGAACTGAGTTATATCCCCAGCCCCACACCTGATATATATATATATTTTTTTCTTTTTGTACCCGGGATTGAACCCAGGGTCACCTAAGCACTGAGTCATATTCCCAGTCCTGTTTTATTTTTTTATTTGAGGTGGTTTCACTAAATTGCTTAGATCCTCTTTAACTTGCTGAGACTGGTTTTGAGCTTGCGATTCTCCTGCCTCAGCCTCCTGAGCTGCTGGACATGTGAAATATATTTCTTAAGAATTTGAGTTTTCTTCTATAGTGAAGTAGCATCAAAGTTTGTGGTGGTGGTGTTTTCTTTTCCTAATTTTGTTTGTGGTGGTGAGGATTGAACCCAGGGCCTCATACATGCTAGGCAAGCACTTTACCACTGAGCTATATAGCCCTACCCCATTTTTAAATTTTACTTTGAGACAATGTCTCACTACATTGCCAAGGTTGGCCTTGAACTTGATATTCTATTGCCTCAGCCTCCAGAATCACTGGGATTACAGGCATGTGCCACAACACCCAGCATCCACTACTGGTAATTAAATCACATCTGAACAACCTCTTACTAAGATAACAGAAGTAGCTTCTTTACTGTCTCTAGTCTTTTGCTCCCTCCAGTTTATCCTTTATAGCTTATCCTTTATGTGCTCCCCAAGGATAATTCCAAAATTTTATACTGATCATGGCAATCATAATTTAAAATCTGTCAGAATTTTTAGTTACTCCCTCTAATTGTTATTTAGTATTACATTATTCCAAAATTTAGCAGCTGAAAATAACAAATACTTGTTTCTCTGTTGGGAATTCAGAAAGGACATAGTTTGAACATCTCACTCAAGATCTCTCATGAACCAGGCATGGTGGCTTATGCTTGTAATCCCAGCTACTCGAAAGACTACTCCAGAGGATCACAAGTTTGAGGCCAGCCTTAGCAACTTAGCCAAACTCTGTCTCAAAATAAAAACTAAAAAGAGCTAAGGTTGTAGTTTGGTTGTAGAGCACCCCTGGATTCAATCCCCAGGAAGGCAAAATCACACAAGAAAAATCAAAACAACAGTGAAAAACCTTCAGTGACTCTTTATTAACTTTGGGCTCCTTAGCTCAATCTCCAGGAAGCTCCATGATTTTTCTCTATCTAACCCCTGTTGTATCAACTCCAGACCTCCCTCATCTTGTTTCAGTCATATCAAAATGCAGGCTGCTCCTGTCTGTCTGGAACTGTGTTCATGCTCTGTTGTTTGCCTAGAACTCTGTTTCTCTCTTCATGTACCTAAATGCTACTCATCATCTGAGACAGCTCAAGAATTATTTTCTTTGGGAAACCTTCCTTCACACCTTTTCTCCTTTCTAGGCATAGTTATATCTACTCTTCACTCCTGTAACATTCTATGATGTGTATTTATAACTCTCCACACTATAATTTAACTACAGGCTTTCCTGAATAAGTGCCCATCGGAGTACAGCAGTGTACTGGTGATCTAGTCCTTCAGTTATTGGAGCTCCACACCTGCAGGTGCTAAGCTGGACGCTGGAGGTTCAACAGTGAAGAGAACAGAATAAAATTCCTTGTAGAGTTAACAGTCCAAAGAAGGCACTTGCCTTCTTATGTGCTCTCTCAGAGATCTACTGCTTGACTTTTGATAAAAAGTCAGTGTGTCTACAACCAGTCTTTTCAATAGTTTCTCCCTGTCATTCTCTTCCCTCTGATCTTCCCCTTTACCCATGTTCTCATTTAAATTTCTCCCATGTTAGTCAAGGTTTTTTCATTAGTCTACAAGGAGTCATACTGGACCTAGCAAACTTTCTAAGCAAAGTTCCACTTTCACACTCTCCTTTTTCCCTTCTTCCATCTCTCTTTCACACTTTTATTACTTATTTCCCCTGAGACTAAGTAGCTTCTGTCTATCCAGCAGTACTGAGAGGCACCCAACCTAGTACATTCTTTTCTCAGTGTCCCCAGATTCTAATTTACTTCTCCCTAATCTTCCCTGAATATCCCTAAAGTCAGAGCTAGCTGGTTAGGGTTATCCTCTGAACTGGAAGGCTTCATTCCTTCTCCTTTCCCACCCAGTGAGAAAGACTCTCCTCAGTTCCCTTCCCCTCTGCCACAGTTCCTGCACCGGGTGCACCCTGTCTCTTGCCCGGCTCTTCCTTGAGGGAACTTGACTTTAATTCTTCTTTTCAACCCTAGCACTTTCCAGAGTCCACAAAAATTCAAGAAGTATTAATAAAGAAAAAAATACATATATATATATATATATATATATATATATATATATATATATATATATATCCTCTCTTGAATTTAGCTGTAGGTATGACTTCTGTCCAACACATTTCTACATTGCAGGGAGATCTACAAAAAGAGGTAGTTGGGAATACCCACTTTGGACCCAAGGCAGGGGAAGCCATTTCTTTTAAAATGTGAGGACAAGATTTTAGATTTTAAAAGCGTATTTCTACCGGGGGTGGGGGGGGGGTACACACCTGTAACCACTGCTACTCAGGAGGCACAGGCAGGAGAATCCAAAGTTCTAGGCCAGCTGGGTAACTTAGTGAGATCCTATCTCAAAATAAAAATTTTAAAATAGGGCTTCATAAAGCCTGAGCTTTAAAAAAAAAATTTTTTTTAAAGTGGTTCTATATTTCTGATCCTATCACATCTGTACATGTACCTTTAGTACATGGCTTTGGCATTGTTTGTAAATTCAGTTTGATATTCTAGGTGAACGAAGTATGTGTTACAATGGTGTGTTACAATTCTGTATGTGATTCAAGTGGGGCCTCTCCCGAGGATGTGAGCCAGTGGCAAGGTCTTTTAGAGATTTTGCTGAGGGGAAACTGGGCCAAAAAGGAGAAGCCAACATAACTATTGGAAATTAAGTTACTTATTGGGTGTGTTGGGAGTAGGGGAGAGAGGAAATTCCTGCATGAATACAAAAGCACAAACTTTTAGAGGGGCAGAGTTGTTAAGAGGTCTTCCAGGTCACTTATTGCACCCTGGGTTACGCATAAGTAGGAAATGGATTCAATACTACCCGCAGAGAATCTTTGCCTAGAACTGAATCCTCCTCCCTCCTCCCCTCCCCCATGCACAGCGGAATCCCCACGCGGTGCATTTGCAGGCGCTGTAGCGACTGCTTGTAGAACCCGGCCTCCCTCCCTCTCGGGTTCTCGCCAAGCTCCGGAGATGTCAAAGATTCTTAAGCAGGGCTTTTCCATCTGCCCCTTGAGGAACTGACCCTGAGGCAAGTTGGGCGGGACCAAGTTGCGATGTGGAGAATTCGATGTCCGAGCGACCTCCTCGGAGGAGTGAATCGAGTTAAATATAACTGCGCGAATGGAATGGCGCTAAAAATAAGGCAACAGCTGGCGGGTCCACAGCCCTGTCCCGGCCAGGGCGGGGGCCTGATGGTCTTGTGCAGCAAGGCCGCTCCCGGCCCAGGGGCGAGGAGGCCGCGGCGTCCGCAGCCTGGGCCCGAAGTGAGGTGCGTCCGACTGCCCACGGCCTGGGAGGACTCTCCCTGCGCGGGCTCTGGGGCCTGGCTCAGGGTCGCTCGGCGGCCTGAGCGGGGACTTTCCAGAGGAGTCAGAAAGCCGAGCGCACTTCCCTGGACGTAAGGTGAAAGGACTGGGTGCCGAGCTCCTGTCCGCCCCACCGCCGGAAGCGGCTGAGAGCGACAGGAGGAGACTAGGACCCCTAACAGAGGCCGGGGCCTCACCGAAGATCCAAGTGCCGGGGGACCTGAGGCGGGCGGCCTCGAGCGCTCACTCCGGGCGCCCCGGCGGCCCGCGTCGCCTTTGCGCTCCCTGCCTTCCCACAAGCCCCTTCCCGCGCGCGCCCTGCAGCCCTGCGCGCCCTCCTGCGTCAGCGCCCCAACCATCAAGCCCACAATTGAAACGTTTCCAAAACGGGCTATTTATTTGCTCCCAATAAATCGATCGGCGGTGATTAAGAAATCGATGTGGCCTGGGTGGGCGAGTCGCTCTCTGGGAAGGAAAGGCGCTTTCGCCCTGAGCCCGCGGGGAGGCCGAGGGCTGGCGCGGGCCTGAGAGAGGCGTGTCCCGCCGGGGCCACACCCGTGAACCCGCCACCTGGGCGCTTAGGTCCTGGCAGGCCGCGTTCCCTCGGGGGGCGAGGAGCGCGCGCCCGCCTCCTGCTTTCCTTGGCCCCTCTTGCCTTTTCTTTCTCGCGTTTGTTGGAGCCTGTGACCGCCAGCGGCCGCCGAGCTGCTCCGAGGCTTTTGTTGCTCCTCGGCCGGCTGAATGGGGATTTTGTAAAGCGGGACAGATAAAAATGAGCAGCATCATATTGTTTGACAGAATGATCCTGCATGATGAAGTGTCGGCTCCGAAGGGGGTGAAAATGGTGAATTCCTAAAAACCCAGCCCTCAGATCCTCCGTGAGCTGCCGGTAGCCTGGAGGGACCCAACGGACTGCCAGGCCCCGGCGCCTCGGACCAAACCGTGTCAGAAAGCCTCGAGCTTTCAATGCCAAGTCATTTTTAAGCCCCGATCCTGCCCAGGACCTTTCTCCTCGCGGATGAAAAGAACAATTTTCGAGAGAAAGGCTCGTTTTGATTAAATCTGACATGCTGCTGATAACTCCATGCTAATGTGAAATAATTAACATAATAGCCATAATTAAAAGCACGCTAACAATGCCATAAATTTATCACACAATTTTACTAGCTTTCTGCCCCTAACTGCTCTCTCATCGTTAATTAAACGTGTTGCCTTTTACAGAATGGATGTTTATACATTTCCAATATAAATAAATTCAAAACCATCCTCTCTCTCCGTTTCTTTTCTCCTTTTCTTTTGGTCTCTCGCCATTTACAGGCACACCTTGGCGTGGACTCAGAGTGGCAGACACTGAAAATAAATGAAGTTTTGAGATGCAAATCCAAACAAGCACACTAACCCCCCCCCCCCAAGATAATCTGGAGAAGTATACAAGGGAGGTGGTGCAGAGAAGTGAGTTGAAAAATCCCATCCACTGAGAAATGGAAATAATCTGAGTGGGTTGGGAGCCCGTGTATCCCCTCTATCCTTCCTATCTTCCTTGGTGGCAGCCATCCAAAGAGGAAGATAATAGTTTAGATTGTTGAGAAGGGACAGACTTAAGTTTGGAGTGGCTGGGGAGGCAGAGATGGGGTGTTTTCCAAATGGTTGCGCCCACATTTTGTTTCCTCTGCAAGAGGGGGTAGCTGCCCTTGATGGGAGATGAGTCCCTTACTCCTTAGAACCTGGTCCCATCTTCCCGGATTGTAAGAAAAGTGCATCATCAGCGCACAGGAATGATAACTATTACACACAGCGTCAACGATTTAGTCAAGGCATCAGCAGTCCCTGACTTAAAGGAAGAGAGAGAGAGGGCACCTGGGTTCGCTTGGGCCCGAAGATGGGTAGGTTGGTCATTCCCGCCTCCCGCACCCTGTGGCCTTGCCCCTCCTCCAGTGTTGACCACTTAAGAACCCAAATTGAGCTGTAATTAATTTTCTCTTACTCTGTCATAAATTGTACCATACACCCCCCACACACTCTCTTCCAGGACACACACACTAAATCTCCCCTCCCCTGGAGACGTCTCAATTTCCTTCCTATTGATCCTGACTCTACCCTTTCAGCCTCCATTTACTAGAACCTACCCTCGCCGCGCGGTGCCTGTCCCAGCGGTTTCCCCAGCCAGGTACTACGTACTCCGTCTGGCCCAAGAAAAACCAAAGGAGTTGCATACCACACTCCTTTGGCCGAATCGTTTCAAATACTTGAGTAGGTGAGACCGCTGGCTGCCATGTTCCTCTTTAAATCTCTCCTGGGAAGTTTGCTTGTTGTGACCCAAGTAGTCACTCTTACTCATAATCGTGTGCCTGAGAGTACTCGTTCTTCATCTGACCCCCTCCCCCCAATAACCCTTGGAAACTCAGTTTATTCACGCCCCCCTCCCCGTTTCCGTTCCTTGTATCACATTTTTCTTTCCCTCACTCTGTCTCACTTTCTTTTCTTTATCTCGCTTCTTCCGTCTCTGTCCTAAAGTCTGGAGGGAACTGAAGATTTGTGGGGTTTTAGTTGCAAACTGCAATTACGCGGCAAACTATTTATTTAGCTCAGAATCTAGCCCCTTCCGACAGGACCCTGCACAGGGTCGGGCTCAGGCCCTCTCTGCCGCGCGGCCCCCCGTGGCTAGGGCAACAGGAACCTTCCTGTCTCCCACCTGCGCTGGCTGCCGCTTCCCCTCCTTCCCGCGCCAGGAGGTTGTGCGGATACTTCTGTCCTCCCGGAAGGAGGAAACCAGCAGCCAGTTCCCAAGCTAAGATTGGTCGTGGAAAAATCCGCTGCCTCCGCAGGAAATCGATATTAAGCCGTTAGGCCGGCACCGGCGCGGGACGTCGGGGCAGCAGCCAGTAGGTCCTGCACGTCTCATCTCCTCATTTGGCTAATCGACGCGAAAAGTTTCTGTAAGGGCTGGACCCAGCATCAGATGGTAACACTGATTGAACAAGAGATTAGCACAATAGATCTCTAACCGAGGGGAAGCGTCGCTTTTCACGCTACGCACCGTAATTAATGGTATGAATCAATTAATTTGACTTTTATTGTGTCGAAGAAAAAAAGCGCAACAAATGGAACCGGCAGCTGGGAGTTGTTCACCACCCCCTTTCCCCAGGGAGGTTCCAAGGAGACACAAGGGAATGGACGACTCAGACCCGGCCTTGGCAGAGGGAGGGTGAGAGGCAGCGATCAACCGCGTATAGGAAATCCCGAGAGCCAGTTGGGGCGGGCGGTGGAATCGAAATTAGGTTCATTAGGAGATCACTTCAGAATGACCGGCGAGGGCAGCCCTGGAGCCGCCATCCTCTCCCGTGCATACGCACCCACGCACCTTGCAGATCCAGTCACCCAGGTTGCAGTGGGCCTCGCGTGGTGCCTAGAGCTTGCCTCTGGAGCTGAGTGACCCAAGGTGGGCAAAAGGAGTTTCTACATTTTTAAATTTCAGGGTTTTTTTGCCTCCTCCCACCCCCCCACACCCCCTTAGGACCTTCCTCTGAGTTGCTCCGGCAGTTGCAATCTCGACCTGTGCAGCCTCGGGTGATGGGCAGCCAGCTCAAAGCTCGAGTCGGTTTCGTGTGAGGCTGTCTAGACGGCATTGTAAAACGGTTCCGAGCCTGCCGGCCACAAAGCGGTGCAGCTGCGGAAATGAACTCAAATGCGTTTTAGGATTATCGAGATCACATAGAAGCAGAAAGGCCTTGGAGGTTGGCGGGCATCTCAGGACAGTCACTTCCCCAACCCGGATCCCATCCCCAACCGGGAACATCCTGCGAATCAGGGATCCAAAGGGCTAGTGTTAAATCCAAGGGAACTGTCTTAACAGAGATGAAACTTAATCTGTGTGACACGATGCCTGTAATGAAGCAAATTTACAGATTTTTTTAGTTTTCATTTTATTTACTTATTTGATATGCCAGGGAAAGAGAGGGTCGTAGGTGGGAAGATAGAATCAGAAGCACCACTGTCTACCCGGAATTAACTCAGTTTCCTAGTGTCTTCTGTAAATATTTCACTAATTCTTTTCTCTCAGGCCTCCTCCCCTCCTGCCCTTTCCTCTGGTGAAGCCGGCCCTCCCCTCCCAGGCCTTCTGTAGACAGGTCTTGGGTTCCCTGAGCTCTACACCCCGGAAAGCCTCTTGCTACTCGCGGCCTAAATGCCGGAGGAAAGAGCTCATCGTGGATTCACCGAGTCAGGAGCACTGATTCCCTTTGGAGGTGTGAGGTCCACGCGCCCCAGCAACGACACGCACCGGGGTCAATTTGGGGTCCCTACCCCCAGCCCCAGTCGGAATCCCCGCTGTCTTTCTTACCATGACTGACTTTCTTTGCCAAGGAAACTCCAGTTACACTGGCCACATTCTCGCCGCCTCCTTCACCCGTTTTGTAGCTGGTTTCCGCGAAAGTTAAATCTTGGAGCATTTGCCTATGCTTTAAGAGAAAATCCACATTGGCCAGCAGCAAAAGAGAGCCCAGCCCACCGACATGCCAGAGGCCATTCGTGTTCTCAGGAGGCCGTGCCCCCCGCCCGGTTCCTTGGCCGTCAGGGCCTGGGCGCGGCGTCTAACCTAGAGGCCCAAGGCTTTTCCCCAGTTCCATTGGACTTACCCAGGCCGCGGCCAATACCTGCTCCTTCCCCAGCTCCTTATTTTTGACTTTTTCATATGCTAAGTCGTTTAACAACTCCAAGCAGCTTCTTATTAGTAAGTTTCCTGTTATTTTACGTCGTTTTTATTTCTCTCCGCAACTATTCTAATGGATTAATCGATAGCTGTCTTCTAACCTGAGTAAATCCCAGCTAATGCTGTTGTGACCACGAGAAAAAAAAATATATGTATATTTATACATTCATAGAAAAACATGTCCGCATCGAGTCAGGAAAGCCAGGAGAGGACCCAAGTGGTTAGGTTTGGGGAGAAGGGAGGGGGTGAGAAAGACACCTCAGCAGGTGTCTTCCCCCGCGGAATGAGTTCGGAAGCTGGAGGAGAATCTTAAGTCTAATTAACAAGAGGGAGCTGGGTGCGCCGCCTTTAGTCTTTAGAGCTAAAACAATAAACAAAACAGAGACCGATAAGTTTTTCTTCTTTAAAAATGAGATGGCAGCCTCGTTCTACGTTGTCAGTCTCGGTCCAAGGAGTGTTAGCAAACGGGGGGAGGGGAGGAGGGAAGGATAGGGGGCGGGGAAGGCAGGGCAGCGGGAGCAGCACGGTCCCGCGGACACTCTTAGGCCCACGCCCTCACTCCCACCCACCAACACTCACACCCTCACTGGACCCCCGCGCCGGGATCCAGCCTGGGCAGGGGTCTCCAGGCAGGCCGGAGCGCCCTCGGGGCCGGTTGGATGCTGGGCGCACGGTGCGGTGCGGAGTTGCGAGTCTCTCGTCCCTTTGTTGACAATTCCCTGAACCAACTTGAGTTTGGCCGGCTCCGCGGCGGCCCTGACGTCACGCGTGGTCACGTGGCCCCGCCTCCCGCTGGATCTTTAAGTAGAAAGTAATCTATCAGGCCAGTCCTTAAAACGCGACTTTCGACTACCGGGGCTTCGGCGTCCCTGACACCCCCGCCCCCCTTCGATTGCCCCTGCCCGCGCCCTCCAGAGCTGCTTGGCGCCCGGCGTCCCGCGCCCGCCTGAACAGCTCTTGTACCCCACACCCGGGCCAGAAGCCGGAGAAGGCGGGCGAAGTGAGGGGGCGCGGCGTGGAGCAGCCTCCCCGGCGGTGAGCCGGTAGCTAACGCGTAGTAGCGAGCGCCAGGGACCGCAGGAGTTCGCGGAGCGCGGCTGCGGGGGGCGGACATCAGCGCCCGCGCTGCAAGATGCCGGGCCTCCGAGTGTGAGCCGAGCCAGGAGGGCCCCGAGCCACCTGCGCCCCCTCCCCTCTCCCTGCCCCCCGTCTTTCGGGGGGCTCCCAAATCCCCTTCCCCTGAGTTCCGCGGCAGCCCCTAACGACCCCCATCACCCTCTGCTCCCTCCCCGCCACCAACCCCAAGGAGGGATGACCCTCTCCGGCGGCGGCAGCGCCAGCGATATGTCCGGCCAGACGGTGCTGACGGCCGAGGACGTGGACATCGATGTGGTGGGCGAGGGCGACGACGGGCTGGAGGAGAAGGACAGCGACACGGGTTGCGATAGCCCCGCGGGGCCGCCGGATCTGCGCCTGGACGAGGCGGACGAGGTGCAGCCGGCGGCACCCCATCACGGGCAGTCTCAGCCGCCCCACCAGCAGCCCCTGGTATTGCCCAAGGAGGCGGCTGGAGCCGGGGCCGGGCCTGGGAGCGAGGCGGGCGCGCCGGAGGCAGACGGCTGCAAGGGTGGCGAAGAGGGCGGCACGAGCGGCAGCGGGCCCGGCGCGGGTAGCGGTGCAGCTGGTGGCCTGACTCCAAGCAAGCCCAAGAACAGCCTGGTGAAGCCACCCTACTCGTACATTGCGCTCATCACTATGGCCATCCTGCAGAGCCCGCAGAAGAAGCTGACCCTGAGTGGCATCTGTGAGTTCATCAGCAATCGCTTCCCCTACTATCGGGAGAAGTTCCCCGCCTGGCAGAACAGTATCCGCCACAACCTCTCACTCAACGACTGCTTCGTCAAGATCCCCCGCGAGCCGGGCAACCCAGGCAAGGGCAACTACTGGACCCTGGACCCGCAGTCTGAGGATATGTTCGACAACGGCAGCTTCCTGCGGCGCCGGAAACGCTTCAAGCGCCACCAGCAGGAACACCTGCGCGAGCAGACGGCGCTCATGATGCAGAGCTTCGGCGCTTACAGCCTGGCTGCGGCGGCAGGCGCCGCGGGACCGTACGGCCGCCCCTACGGCCTGCACCCAGCGGCCGCAGCCGGCGCCTACTCGCATCCAGCAGCTGCAGCAGCTGCAGCTGCGGCCGCGGCGCTCCAATACCCATACGCCCTGCCGCCAGTGGCTCCCGTGCTGCCGCCCGCCGTGCCCCTGCTGCCCTCGGGCGAGCTGGGCCGAAAAGCGGCCGCCTTCGGTTCACAGCTCGGCCCGGGCCTGCAGCTCCAACTTAACAGCCTAGGCGCGGCGGCGGCTGCCGCGGGCACGGCGGGCGCCGCGGGCACCACGTCGCTCATCAAGTCAGAGCCCAGCGCGCGGCCGTCGTTCAGCATCGAGAATATCATCGGAGGGGGCCCCGCGGCGCCCGGCGGCTCAGCCGGGAGCGCTGGCGGTGCCAGCGGCACTGGGGGGGCCGGGGGCAGCGGGGGCGGTGGCACCGCACAATCTTTCTTGCGGCCGCCCGGGACTGTGCAGTCGGCGGCGCTGATGGCCACGCACCAGCCACTGTCGCTGAGCCGGACGACTGCTACCATCGCGCCCATTCTGAGCGTGCCGCTCTCCGGACAGTTCCTTCAGCCTGCAGCCTCCGCCGCCGCCGCCGCTGCTGCCGCCGCTCAAGCTAAATGGCCAGCGCAATAGGGACGCGCCGGTGGCCGGGGCGCAGGCCGGTCGGCAGCCCCAGGCAGCATCTGCACTTCCAGGCTGCGCGCTCCTCCGCCCCGGTCCCGGTCCCCCTACCCAATCCTGGACTCGGCCATATCCAACCCCCGCCCCGATCCCCCAACACCGACCTTCCGCGGCCTCCATCCCCTCGCGCACACCTAAGCTGACCGAGCAAACTCACCGCGCGCCCGCCGGGAATAGCTTTCCATACAGGTAAAACCGATAACCGAATTTTCCAAAAATGCACCCGACGGCGCCTGTTCTCAGTATCGTAGGGGTGGAGGGAAATTCTTTGTACATATTTGTATAAAAATTATTGACTTTCCTTTTGGGGTTTTTATTTTTTTAAGACAAAACAAATTCAGTAGATTTAGAGCTCTGAACTTTCATTTTTTTTGAAGGTTCACTCTCCGCAGTTTTATCTGAGAAAATGTATAGAGACGTTGGGAGATTTTAAATACAAAATTTTCAAAAAGGCGAAGTGTCATTCTATTATAAAAGTCTGTTTATATATGAATGAATATATATGGTATTCTAAATGTTATTCCATCGTGTTGTACACAACTTTGTAAATAAATTTTTAAAATGCTCAACATAGTGTTTTATTTAGGTGTCTGAAGTAAATAAGATTTTTTAAATGGAATTTGCATTTTATCTTCCCCAGAAAATTAAGGAGTTACAAGTAATGACCTTTTCAAACTTTGCCAATTCACAATTTGAGTGTAAGAACATTTCAGTTGCAGAAAGCGTATGCCTAATTTAAATCATTAATGTTTTTCCTTTAGTTTTCACATAAAATCAGGATGTAGGAGATCATCTCCTTCATAGCAACCCATTAAATCTAAATAACCAGACACTTATGTAAAGTAAGCTGTCATTTATGAAAACCCACACCTCTAATCCTAAACAACAGCAGTCTTTTAAATTTTTAAAGAAAGACCAGACCAGTATCTAAGACAATGAAAACTTCCCATGAGTTTTTAGTCATTTTAATTATCCTTTCAAAAGAAAGTAAATTCCAAACTTCCCTCATTTTAGCTTTTAAATCTTAGGTTTTGAAACTCCTTTTCGTTCCTTAAGTGGAAGCGCCAAATAAACCCAGTTGATTTTTTTTTTTAATTTATGTGATGGCATTTTAAATTTTGCAGTGGGATGGTATTATCTAGATTAACCTGATAGATAATACATAATTGTTTTATTCTTTCATAATATTTTCAAATAAGATACCTCTTTTCTGTGGCAATAATGCATCCACATCGTAATTGGATTTCTGAAGGATTCTTATAGATGCTTTCTTTCCGTCCAACCCAAATCCTTTCTGAAGGCAACGAAACACCTTAATATCCTTTTAAAAAACAGGTGCACGTCACCCCTCCTCCCCCCTCCTTTTTTTCTTTTACCTTAGTCTAGGTTAGTGTAAAATGCGAGATCTCAGGACGGTAATGAGGAATGTCTTCGTAGATTATTTTTAATGTGCATTTCAGCTGTTTTTCTTTGAAAAAGTATTAAGGTAGAAACATCTTGACGCGGGAGGCCGGTTCCCGCCACCTTCATACCCTCAAACGGCATCAATTCTAATTATTTTGTAATTAAATTAGCTGTTACAATTACTTATGCGCAATCTCTTTTTAAACTGGAGCGGGTAGCAGCACTGTCAGCGCGGCCCTGGGAGCGTCCGGTTAGTAAAACCCGGCCAGTCCCTGGCGCTGTTGTCCACTTGTCTCCCTGGTGGTGGAGATTCCTCCCCACCGCGGTTCCGAGCCTTGTTTTTCCGTTGCGGGCGTGGGCTAGGGGATCGCTTTAAAAGACACTTCCTCGCAAATACCGAATCTGTTTTCCTGGTAAACGGTAAACGTTATTGTGTCCTGAGTAAACATTCCTTCGGGATCAGGGTCCTAAAATAAAACAGGCTGCTGGGGTGAGAGAGTTTAATTTAATAAACAAGAACCCTACAATCAACCACCGCCAGAGGAGCAAAAGTAACCTTCACGGAGAAGAGATTATGGACCGCACGGTTCGGGCGGGTCCCTTCTAATCTCCTTTTACAAGGAAAACTAAACGGATCTAAATTTGTTTGTGTGTTGCAGCTATAAAAGTAACAAGTTGTTTCACAGTTGTGTCTGGCTAATCGGTTTTTTACACAAACAGCAAATGGTACATGATTTGTGCAAACACATAGAGGTTATTTCTAAATTTAGCTGACACCCCTGGGAAAAGGGAAAGGCAGGGCTTCTTGAATTCACTTTTAGCCTCAAGAAGCTGCTGATCCAAGGCTTCTAAATGACATTGGATAACAGGGGCCTCATTCCATCTCTGATCCTTTGTTACTTATAAAATTACTCGCTCATATTTCCGCGCATAGCAGCAATACCGGCCGAGCCTGAGCCCGCAGCGTGACACAGCCACAAGCAGCCGCTTGAGATCCGCAGGGCTTTTTCCAGTAATGCATTAGGCGGCGGGGTGTAGAGGAGGAAAGATCCACCGGCAACTTTCCTTCCAGCCACTCTCACTCTTGAGCTGCATCTAGAAATGGTCCCCTTCCTTTATATCTTGAAGGGTAGGAGACCCTAATACCCAGACCCCTAAACTGGCCAGCGGTTATTTAAAGCCTTGGCAGATGTCAGGAGGGTGGGCCTAGCCGTAGACCGCTGAAAAACTCCTTTGGGCTGAAGGTTTTTAAACTAAAACGGTTTAGGGTAGAATGGGAAATGCAAAGACCATACATAATGAAGAGAAGCACTTGATGGGACTGGGTCGGTGGGGGGGAGGGGGAGGTCAGGAAAAGAAACCCACGTTTGATGTTATCCAACGCAGGCACCTACGACAAAAGGCACCGAAATCTGCTCTCACGTTGAGATTTAAAGGCAACACGACTGGTTTCCACTTTCGTTCCATTTAAGAAAAGAAACTAAAGGAAAGGGGGGAGATTTATTTGCAATAAAAGAAGTAAGTGGATTGATTTTTATGGGGAGAGTTTTAGCTTTTCGGCTAACACATGCGTTTAAACATGTTTCCATTTCCTCCGGCATCTATTTCTAGAAAATCAATCCACTCCTGAAGCCTGTGGCATCTGTAATGTCTTCAAGATGGAATTCTTGAGTGGACCCCCTTAGCCAGTCCCCTGGGAAATGGAGAGTAGATCTGGAGGTCCAGGGGAAATGGGAACTAAGGATAGAGCAAAATGTACTTCATGAGCTGAGCAAGGATCTTGCTGCAGTAGCGGACGTGGCCTGTAGGGGGCGGCGAGCAGATGAAAAACTTCCGGGTTTGTTTGGGAGGGCTCAGCCACAGCCCCCAGAGGTCTCATCTCTCGGGTTGTGAGTGCTCTGACACATAGCTCATCTGCAAGTCACGGGACTCCCAGGTCGGATCTCGAAGAAACTGCTTTCCTCCACCTGTCTCCTAGAAGAGGCAGTCTCGAGTTGAGTTTGTCCTAAAGATTGAGAAGCCATAAAGTTTAGTGATGAGGAAACATTGACTTGGAAGTAATTAAGGTTTATATTTGAGGTTATTTATTTTACACGGTTTAGACGAAGGGTTCTTAGTAGTAAGAACATGAAAGGGTGGTGCGGGTGTGTGTCTGGATGTTTTAAGGTGGGTCTGTCGAGAAACTGTCCTGAAGAGAATGTGTTCTGAAAGAAAGTCAGTCCCAGAGCCATGTGTCCATCCACCCATCACAGTCCACTGTCTGTGGTGGTGCAAACTGCGGTATAAAGTACAGTGTGTGTGTGCGTGCGTGTGTGTGTGTGTGTGTGTAGTGAGTGTAGGTTCGTATTTCGTGGGAGGGGGTGACAGGAAGCAGTGGGATGAGAGAGGCCTTGCAGGCGTACCAATCAGGGATTAGGCATTTCCTATGGCATTGGACCAGCGAGTTGGTTTTTTTGTTTGTTTTACCTTTCCATTTCCTTAGGAATAAGTGTACTTGCCGCCTGGGTTTGTAGAATTAGTTGAGTTAGTGTCAGTGAAAAATGTTTTATAAACTGTAAAGTGCGAAGGAGTTTGGTTTGTTTATTTCCTCTGCCCCCCCCCCTTTTTTTTTCTTTTCTTCCCTTATTAATGACCTCTGGACAGAGAAACAACTCTGTTCTAAGCACCGGTAGTTTTTGACCTGGTTTTGAACGACTGTTTTACGTGTGAAAAAATGCGTTTTTGTACGAGGGGTCGCAGAACCTACTCAGCTCGCGGGTGTCTGGAAGGATGGTGCAAAAGCGAGGCTGACCACAAGGGGCTTTTCAAAAGTGGAGTCTCCTTCGGGTCTTGAACTCTCCTTGTACCACGCCCTGGGCCCCGGGAGCAGCCCGCGGTGCCCACCCGCACCCATCGGGTTCCCTCGCTCCAGGGGCAGGTGTATTTCTTTCTAGCTGAGCGATCCACTTTGCTGTTTGCCCCTTTGCTTCCACTAACCGAGGCAAGTGGGGAAACCTGAGCCCTCCGCTGACAGACGCCCATTAGAGAGAGAGGCGGCCTCTGAGGCGAATTAAAGGTAACCAGATCCCAAACCCGCGTAAAAGACCACCCTCCCTTCGCCTCCACCGACAGTTGGCAGAGTTACACCCAGAGCCAACTTCTCTCTTCATCACCACCCCCTCCCCGTGCCCTCGGAGGAATGTACAAGCCATTCTTTGCTCCCTGGGGCAAAACCAGCAAAAGAGGGCGGTGCACTTGAACAAAACTTGAAATGTTGCAAAATCTGCCAGGGTATCATTAGGAGGATTGACATCTCGTATTTATTTCCGGAGGTGGTGTCTTACATCAGAGTATTTCTAAATTATTCTAAAGAATTAAAATAATTCTTAAATTTTCTGAAGAATTAGTTAGTCCCTCCACCATTTAAACAAACAACAAACAAAAACAGAAGGGAAAAAAAAAAAAAAAAAAAAAACCCGAATACCCCAAATCCTCCTATTCCAGAGGACTTTGTGCTAACGCACATGGCTCTGGCCCTCTGTGTCGAGTTGGAGAGGAAGGAAACCTTGTCATCATTCCCTTGTCTAGGTCCTCCAATGGGGAATTTCGGACGCGTCTTCAGAAAAACAATCCTAGAATATTAGCCTTAGAAGTGGTTTTGGGGACCACTCTCTCCCTCTTTTCACATAGGCCCAGGAGGTTTTGTGACTTACCCAAGGTCACTGAGCCCCCCAAATGTAAGCTACGGAAGTACTCTTGGGAGGAAAGGACAACAGCCAACATTGGGGCAAAGAATGTGGGAGGGCGGAAAGGAGAAGAAAAAGGGCTAACAAGTGTTGGGCAGAGCGGAACTCAGCTCCGGGAGGGCGGCAACCTAGACCCTGGGGCCTTCCCAACATGCCCGCGCCATGTGGCGCCAGCCGGTTCGGAACCCAGGGCTCCATTTCCTTCTTGCCTGGAGAAGGAAGATGGAAGGTAGGAACTTGAGGCCAGAAGCGTCCTTCGCCCAGTGGGTCCTCAGCCCAGTTACTCTGTGCAGAGTCTGTAGTCTGTCCCCCACCGGCGCCCCCATCCTCCTGCCCTCGCCGGGATCGTCCCCGCCGCGGTCACCAGGGTTGGGCCGGCAGGACTCCGGCTCCCCTTTCCCGGAGGTAGGAAAGGGAGAAGAGAATTCGAATTAATTAGGGAGGAAACACAGTCGTAAAACGCTATCGCCGCTGAGGTGAGCGTGTAGAGGGACCCTCGATGGGGACTCGTCGCCTGGCCCTATCCCGCGACTCTCCAGATGCCCGCGCAAGGGAGGATCGCAAAGGCAATCCGGTCCCTGCCGATCTACCCGGGCCGCCGAGATGCCCCAGCCTGGATCTCAGGGGAACGAGGGGCAAGTTTACTTCTCTAACGAGGGCACACACAGTCCTGGCGTGAGGACTCCCTGCGACCCGGGCAGGTCGGGGGAGAGCACCGGCCTGCTCGCCCCGACGCCAACCCGCAGCGAGAAGTATCCTCTCCGCCATCCTGTGAGGATTCGGCATTCGGGGTCAGGCGACAGGAGCTGTGGTGCACGTCTTACTGAAAAGGGGGACTTTGGTTCTTTTCCTCCCTCGACATCTCCTATTCTTCTCTCAACAGATGGTAAGCAAGATTCGACTTTCTCCAAAAGAACAACACATTTTGATCCTGTTACCCTTTTCTGCAAGGAGCACGTGTCCGGTTCTGCTGGGAGCTCTGCTATCAATTGTAGAGCAACCTCAAGCCCCAAATTTTCTTTTTGCTCTCAAGCTCCACCTGGGAGGCAGCGCCTCCTCCCGGGAGCTGACTTGAGCCTCCCTATGCAGGTTAGTCGCTGCTTCTTGGAACCAAGGTGCGAATTAATGTGCTATTGACATTATCAATGCTATGTCATTTCCTAATGAGTTCCTTACTGCTTAATATTGCTGAGCACACAGGGGACAACACAAATTATTTGTCTAATAAGTGACAACTTTGGACAATGGAATGGGTTGGGATATCGTGAAGACCTGATCAAATCATCTTTCTTTAGAGTTTGGTGTAATTTTCTTCCCATTCCTTTTCCTCTTTCTAACAAATGCTTTTATAAACACCCCGTTACTTTTTTAAATGAATTAATTTAAAAATCACTTACTAGAGATCTAAAAAGTATAGAACATGTCAACCATTCATGATATCCTTGGGTTTTCTGGCACGTTTTCTATGTGATTGTGAAATTAGTTGAAAACTTCTCCTAGCCAGAAAGAGCAGCTAGTTCCAACTTCCATCTAGTGAGAACCAACCCTCCATGGCACATCTGTTTTCAGTCAAACTTTGCTTCTGTTTTTTCAGTGAAAAAGGAACCACTGCTTCCCAAAACAATCCACTGCACTTAGGGGCATCTTTATTTGTTGAAGTGTCTTCGTTTTATAGAACTCTAATTTCCTTAGAAAGGGATCATAGTCTTGAGTCATTTGCTCAGATTCTTATATTAAAGATGCTCATGTTTTCATGTGTTGAGGTTCTTTATCTAAAAACAAAGAAATCACTGTGGTTTTCCATCTACATTACAACTATTGTTTGTGTGGACCTTGCCTGTGGATCATCTAAACTAATTAAAATATAAAACTAGGAACTTAAGACATCTTCTTAGGATGGTATTTGTGAGGATTTTTCTATGCAATATAGAAAGGAAGAAAAAGGCTCTTTGGTCATGCCTTCCAAATGGCATCAGGATAATGTGTTCTTTTGGGCTATATATTTAGTGCTTTTTCCCCCCAATATATATCCTAACCTGTGGGTTCCATTGATTTAGTCTTTATATGACTTTGCTGGCTTCTTTTTTCACATTGTTACATATTATACCACGAAACCATCTTTCAAATTTTACCATCTTGCAAATGTAAATGTTGATTACAAGAGCAAGGTAGTATCAAGATCAGCACAGATTAATCACAACCACTGTGAAACATCCGCTTTATTGATAGTACTTCAACAGCACCACCTTTCCACATACATCAGGAATTATGACTTTATGATAAAGTTGCTCTTGTAGCTACAGGGAATTGAATGCAAGAGTTAATAGATTAGATTAAAAGATAAGACTAATTCCTAGCCCTAGTCCTGACATTGAACTTGGAAGTATCTGATAGACTCTATATTTGCCCACATAAAGACTATTATTGAAAATTTAGCAGAGAGGAATTATAGTATCATAACTATCGTTTCAAATTTTTAACTTTTTGAGTGTTAAAAAATTTAGAGGGTTTTTTTTTTTAATCTTGATTTCACTTTTGTCTTGATTTAAGATGTCTGTCATTCAAACCTCCTGCAGTTTGAAGACCTTTACTCTGATAGTGATGCTGTATTGCAGGGGACTGAATCATCCCTCTCTACCACTACTCATGAAGCCCCATGAATAACTTGAAGAAACCCTGCAAGAGAATGTGAGCAAATCCAGTTTGGGAAGCATTATTCTAGTTATCCAATATACATACTTAATGGTTTATACTTTTCTGTCAATTTGATATATTCTTACATTAAATGAGATGATGTTTTGAGAAAGCATTTTCTGAATTTTAAATTCATTGGTCTGAGGGTAGTGGGTTATTGTTAAGTTGTTTAACATTGAATTATAAGAGTTAAACACTTATTTAATTTGATAAGCTAAACAGTTATATAACATGTCTCAACCAGATTAGCTCCACTGTATTTTCCAAATTGTTTCCTTTGCTAGGGAGTGTTTAAGACTTGAGACACAGAATGATATTCTGGAAAAAGCATGGACTTTGGCTCTAATAGTCCCAGGGTCAAATCTTGGTTGTTTCATTTGCTTATTATGTCCCCTTGATTAAAGTTAATTAGCCTCTCTGAATCTCAGTTTTCTTATCTCTAAAATGAGGATTAAAATATGGAAATGTATTTGGTGTGCCCAACAATGGTGGACTATTACTTCTATTCAGTTTTGCTGATTTTACAGTGGTCATAGTTTCATGAGACTGCCTTTATTTCTTCTCTGATATCATATACCAAATAGTTGTCACATTGCATTTAAAAATGAAGTTGCTGAGACCACTGTCCCTTCCATCTGTTTGAGTTAGGTATCATTTTTGTGTTCTCACAACTTAACAAATGTGAAACAATTTACTCTGTGCTGCTGCTTGGTAAATCATTTCTTCACTTTCAGGATATTTTTCAGTCTTGTGGATGAGAGGTCTTGACAATAGTCATTAAAGATATGATAGCACTTTCACAAGAACAAGGACATGTGCCTTATGTCTCTTTGCTGAGCTCTGGTCTGGGTGGACAATTTTAACATTTTTTCTAGATCTACACAAAAATTTCACAGGAAAAGTTACTATCTGCCTAGACTGGATCTTATTAGGCCACTGTCTAATTTTGAGACCACCTCAGTTATACTATCTGGTTAATGGGAGAATTTGACTTTGTGTAGTTAAGAGGATGAGACAGAAGTCAGGTGATTTGGGTTTGCTGGCTGTGACTTGGGTTAAGTAACTTGAAACTCTAAACCATGGATTATGATAATCTGGGTAAGACACATTATATAACGTTTAGTTTATTGAATGAAATCAAACATCATTTAAAGAGTAAAAGTGGGATGAAAACCCTTTTAAAGGTAAAACTGTTCTGAATTCCACTCAATGGCTATGAGATGCAGGTAAATGAAGCAAGGGTGGCATCGGGTTGCTGTTTCCATAAGTCTCAGTTCCCTTATGCCTTTTACAGCATGAGCTTCTTGTTTCCAAAAATGGTATCTTCATGCTGAAATATCCTGCTCCTTATTGAACCCAGGGTCACTTTACCACTGAGCTACGTTCCCCAGCCTGTTTCACTTTTTATTTTGAGACGGAATCTTACTAAGTTGCTTAGGGCCTTGCTAAGTTGCTTCAACTGATCTCAAGCTTGTGATCCTCCTGCTTCAGCCTCCCAAGTCTCCAGGTTATAGGTATGTGCTACCATGCCTCCCTCCTGAGCCTCTAAATGCAAGTCAGCTTATTACATCTGTAGTTAAGCAAAGAAAGAGCTGTCTATTAGATGAAGGGAGAAATGGTATGCTTGCATACAGCAAAGGCAAGTTTAAGGGATTTTGTGGTTAATTTTTATTATATTAGATTGTTCCTATACATGCTACTTTAGAATCTAATTCCTGCACAAGATTCAATTTCCATTGTAATATCTGCTCTACCAGGGCTGTTCTTGG
This sequence comes from Sciurus carolinensis, assembly GCF_902686445.1. Lineage (NCBI taxonomy): Eukaryota > Metazoa > Chordata > Mammalia > Rodentia > Sciuridae > Sciurus > Sciurus carolinensis. Next base: position 157,910,170 of record NC_062213.1, on the reverse strand, counting down.
AATCAAATGAGATAATATATGTTTAAGTGCCAGGCAGAATTCATGATGCTATGAAATATAAAGTGTTTCTGTTCTCTGGACAAGAATTGACCAGAAATTCACTTAGATGGCTTTACTCTTATTTGTTTTGTATTTTCACACTGAAAGTGATTGTAGCTAAGGATGAGGACGATGGTGACCATGATGGTGATTGTGATGTCAACAGAAGCTAAGATTCATTAAAACACCACATGCCAGAAAGTGTGCTCAGTGCTTGGAGTGAATCATTCTCAGTAAAATACTGCTTTGGGAGGAGTTCTTCCTCTTAGATTTGCTATCCTCAACATCTTCCTAGAGGTACTTCAGTTTCAAATATTATATACATTTTCTGGAAGGTCTACAAATTACTCATGTGTGTGTCTTTTTATTTTCCTTCTTTTTATTCTTTTAGAGTTGAACTAAGAAGTGGTAGGTGAAGAAATACTTGTTTCATGGATCAGAATGTGTTTCTATGGGGAGGAATTTTCATTAGAGGAACCTGTGAGCTTTTCCTCTTCTTTCTGATTGGTTCATACTCCAGAGTGATTTCCCTGGTTGGTGGGTTTGGACCTGGGATTTGTGGATTAGGCTCTCTGTGCACTGTGGACCTGCATGTTTGTGGAGATGCTGGGTTTCAGTCTCTGCCATGCACATACCTCACCAGAACTTGCTTCTGCTGTGAGTGAGGACAACTGCCTATGGTAGATAAGATAACTATTACTTGATTGTATATTTTTCAATTTAACTTTCACCAGAAATAAAGCTGGTGACTCTGTGTCTGCTTGTCAGTTGTTTCAAAATTTGGATGGGAGAGAGAGTTATAAATGAACTATGGAGAAGTCTAACAAAAGGCAGTAGAAGGGTGTGCTCAAGAGCACTGGCATGCACATCAATGTTTATAGCAGCTCAATTCACAGTAGCTAAGCTATGGAACCAACTTAGGTGCCCTTTAACCAATGAATGAATAAAGAAAATGTGGTATATATACACAATGGAATACTACTCAGCCTTAAAGAAGAATGAAAGTATGGTCTTTGCTGGTAAATGGATGGAACTGGAGACTATCATGCTAAATGAAATAAGCCAAGGCTAAAAAACCAAAGGCCAAATGTTCTCTCTGATATGCAGATGCTAACACATAATAAGGAGGTGTGGAAGGGAAGAATAAAAGTTCATTGGATTAGATAATGGAGAATGAAGGGAAGGTAGAGAGGATGGGAAAAGGAAAGAAGTAGAATGAATTGGACATAACTGTCCTATATTCATATATGAATTCATGACACCATGTTCAATCAGAAGAATGGGATCCTAATTAGAATAAGTTATACTCCTTATATGTAAAATATGTCAAAATACATTCACCATCATGTATATTTTAAAAGAACAAATAAAAGAAGAGCACTGGCATAGAAATGAAACTGCCTGATTTCAGATTCCAGTTCAGTCACTTATTAGCTGTGTTACCTGTGTGGGTTGCTTAGCCTTTCTGTACTGTAGTCGCCTTGGCTGTAAAACAAGAACAATAATAATATTTACCCTTCTGGAGTTGGTAAGAGGATTAAGTGAATTAATACATGTTCAGTGTTTGAAACAGTCCTGGGCATGTGCCAAACACCCAACAGATGTTAGCTATCTCCTCACCCATTGTTGGTACTAAAGAGTGAACCCAGTGTTGCTCTAGCACTGAGTTATATCCTGAGCCTTTTTTATTTTTTGAGACACTAAGTTGCACAAACTGGCTTCCAAGTTGTGGTCCTCCTGCCTCAGCATCCCAAGCAACTGGTGATTACAGGCATGTGCCACTGCAGCTCAGCTCAAATGTTAGCTATTCTTATTATTACAATAGTAAGGGCCTGAAGTATAATCTAAATATTTGCAAAAAAAAAAAAAAAAAAAAAAAAGAATTTGCATTCACCTTCTAACTTCCCTCCTGCAATGGACTGAATGTTTATGTTCCCTAAAAAGTTTATATGTTGAAATTCTAACCCCAGGGTGATGGTATTTGAAGGTAGAGTCTTTGGGAGGTGCTAAGGTCACAGGAGCAGATGAATGGGATTAACGCCCTTAATCTGCTTGACAGTAATCTTTTCACAATGTGTAAGTATATCAAAACAACATGTCATGCACCTTAAGTATGTACAATGTAATAAAATAAAGGTCTCATAATATGAGTCAAAGAAATAAAGAGTTATTAAAAAAAAAAAAAAAAAGAGGAGACCACAGAGAAATTTCTTGCTTCTGTCGCCTTGTGAGATCACAGTCAAAAGGCAGTTGTGTGCAAGGAATTGGGTCATCATCAGACATGGTGTCTGCAGGTGCTTTGGTGTTAGACTTCCCAGTCTCTAGAACCATGAGGAATGAATTTCTGTGGTTGATAATCTATGAGGCCTATGGTCTCTGGTTATAGCAGCTCAAACAGACTAAGTCACCTTTAAAAATGTCAGTGCAGCTTATTAGCACAAAGGCCTTCTCTGTGCTGAATATCATTTAGTCTTTCTCCTTCTCTTTTCTCTACTTGCCACAATCTATAGAAATAAGACTCAGTGACATTTGTTAGGGACACATCAGGCTAGTCCACTGTGATCACTCTAGTTTTGGAGTCCCGTGGCTTTTTGTCTCACCTGTACAATTTGGTAGTTAAATGTGGGCTATCATATGGAGGAAGATGCAGGAGGGGGTGGGATTTTAAAAGAAGAAAGGCAGGATCACCTGAGTGGATCTCAAGTTGCATATAGGCTGCAGTAATATTTGGGGACAAATATTGTGGAAAATTTTAGACACAGAAAAAATGAATTTTGTAACAAATACCTGTACATTTACCATTCTGCTGTTAACATTTGAATATACTTGTTTTATCACATAATTGATCTAGCCATCCATCCATCTGTTGATCCATCTATCCAATCCATCTTTTCTGATGTGTTACAAAGTAGAGTGTCATGGTACTATTTTGAAACACTAACTTCAAGTCTTTTCTCCTTCCCCTTCTGCTTGTTTGCTCCCTTTCTTTCTTTTTCTTTTTTGTGGTATGGGGATCAAGCCCAGAGTCTTGCACATGCTAAGCACAGACTCTATCATGGAACTACACCTGCAGCTAACCTTTGATTCTTTTCTTGTGACCTCTCTTTCTCTGAGAGGCAGAAGCAGAATGGCAAGAGTGGACAGGACCTGGAGTCTAACTGCCTGGCTTGAAATCCAGCCCTGCCATCTCCTAGCCATGTGATCTGTGTAACCTTACTGTGAATATCCTCATTTGTCACAAGAGGATAACAACAGTACCTATTTCATGAAGTTGCTGTGTGACTAAATAAGGTAGTGTTTATAAAGTGTTTGCAACAGTGATTGACCTGCAAACACTCTTGGGGAACTAGGTTTCACTGGGTAGTGAAATTTAATTGAATTGTTACCTAAACCTCATGAGGTAGTGTTTTTAATATATAATATAATGAATATTATGTATTATTGTTTGTTGCAAAAGAAATTCATAGAGAAAAAAGTATCTGCTTAGTTTTTGAGTTTTAAAACAGGTATTTTGAAATGCAGAGCAACAAGAATAGTTTGGGTAGGAAGGAAGGTTTTTGTGTTTTTTTTTTTTTTTTAATTAACTGAACTCTGCCTGTCAAAAGTCTAAGTACTCTGGGACAATATGTCATTATCAAATGATTTGGAACACCAGATTTAAGAGTCTTGCCTGGGCTGGGACTGTAACTCAGTGGCAGAGCGCTTGCCTAGCATGTGTGAGGCATTGGGTTCGATCCTTAGCGCCACATAAAAATAAACATAAAATAAAGGCATACTGTCCATCTACAACTACAAAATTTAAAAAATGAAAAGAGTCTCACCTGACCAAGTTAAAGATGCCCAGTCATGTGGGAGAGAGGGCTGACTTGGGAGAAACTGTCCAGGGTGTCAAGGTCTCATTTCAAATTAGGCTGATTCTCCAAGTTGGGGTGAGGGTATTTGTGCATCAATGTGAGATTCAACAGCTGAGGAAAACTGTGCTTCCCTATAGTTATCTGGGCTGGGTGGGGTGGGCTCTTACCCTGTGATAATTTTTTTTAATTCTATTCCTTTCTGCAGTTAAAACTAGAATTTATCATCTACAATCTCAGAAAAGGGAGGCCACAAGAAAAAATACTAATTTTTTCTTTTTTTTTTTTTTTTGCTTCTGAATAGTTGGTCTGCCTGATTGGTGTGTGGGTGGGCAGCAGGAGTGGCCTCCCAATTATACTTGATATTTAAAAAATAAGTAGTGTTATTTTGAAGACTCCAATTCAGCATTCTACTAACAATTGCAAGGTATGGCAGCTTTTAATTTTCCACATAAATCTTTTGTTTTAATAAATATTGTTCTCGGCTTAAATCACATTTACAGATGAAGAAAAATTCTAGGCCCAAATAGGTAACAAGGTACTACTGCTGGAAGGAATGCCTACCCCACACCTAAAGAGCAAAAAACACCATGCATATCACTGTAGAGACTAGGTAATTACAACAGTGAAAAGAACAGGAGACTTGGTGTAGTCCTTGAAGTACCGTCTGACCCCTCCTCTTCATGCTGCAGAACCAAATAAAAGCTGTGGCATCTCAGACAAACTACAAGTGGGTCCTGATCACACTGAGGAAACCACCCATTGTTAACATTAGGCCAAGGGCGTTAGCTACAGAAGGATATCCATTGATAAATATAATATCAGAACAACAAAGAAGAAGCCACATAGCAAGCTTCATAGACAATCTTGCTTCTTAGAAGTAGAGCAGTGGATTAATTTCACCTCCCAAAACTTCCTATTGGCATTTGCACCAAACAAGGTTTCTTGCCCTTCAGGCTTCATCTGCTGGGCCATGAGATTCAGCTGGCTTTCCAGGGTGTTGGAAACCTTTATTTTATGATCTCTATTACAGATCTCAACTCCACCAGCTATTTCCTCAGGCAGGTAAGCCTCCTGATCAATTTGGACATCTACATTCTTCTTGGTGGCAACTTTGCACATGGGAATAACTTTCTGCACTGCAGCCTTTACTAGAGGAAAATCTTGTTTTCTGCAACAAACAATCATTCGGGGCTCCAACAACTGGTACAAACCCTGGAGGACCAGTTCATCCAGCAGCACTTGGTACCTGGTTGTATCTTTTACCACCTTGCTGAGTCTCTGTTTTCTTCATTCAGTAAGTCAGTGATAAGGTCATCTCTTGCTCTGAGGACTTTGAGCCTTGCTTGATTCATCAAATTGAACATCTGAATTTTCTTCTGCTGTTCAATCTGTTTTTCTTTCTTCTCATAGCATTCCATAATCTTCAGCCTTTGGGTTTGCACAAGACGGCCTTTCTCAATGTTGAACTCTCCTTCTTCCTTTGCATCTATTTCTTCTGCTTTCTCATTGGCTTCTTGTTCAATGAAAGCCATCATGTGCTTTATCTGCTTCTGCACGTCAGCATCTCTGAGAGCCATGGCGAAAGCAATGCTAGGCTGGTGGGCAACTGGTTCAAGCTCAGTTACGAAAAAGGGTGGTGAAAGAACAGGGCGAACAAAACCAGAGTAAGTTCTGACTTCCTTTATTTTATAAACCCCAAGGTATGCAACTTTAACATGATATGAATAGCTGGAATTCTCAAACCTTTAGAAGAAATTTTTTGCTTGTTTTCTTTGAGGTACTAGGGATTGAACCCAGTGCTTTTGTCATACTGGACAAGTTTTCTACCACTGAACTACATCCCCAGTCCAAAAATATTTAGGAGGAATCACTGTAGTTGCTGATTTGAGTTTATTGTCATTTTCAATTGCTTTAGTTTCTGCTTTTTAATTTAAAATTATCATTCTAAGCATTTAAGATGGGTAAACTAAATAAAAAATAATGGATTGTGTGATATGGGATAGTTCCATTTCTACATCTGCAAATGAGAATTAAAATAGGATCTGCCTAACGAGGTGGTTGTGAGAATGAAATCAGTTAATACATATGTGCTTATGACCATGCTCAGTGCAGAGTAGGCCCTTGAGAATTGTTAGGTGATGGTTTTTTCCAGGGCTCTTTGCAAAGGTACCTGGAGTGAATTTGTATCACACCAGCAGCTGCAGTTGCTTCAGTTTTCTCTTCCCTTGACCCAAAACACATTAAATCATCTCCAAGTTTAAAGCATTCAGCAAACAGTGGCAAGGCAAAGCCACCAGAACTGTCCACCTGATTTCCATGACAAATATGGTCAAGCTGTAGTAGCTAGTGGGGACACTTTCCGTATGACTGTATGAAGAAATACAGCAACACAAACTGAAATCTAATAGAACCTGTCCCCCTGTTGGCAGCATTGCCCCAAAGGAATGGAGAGATTAGTAATCACGCCAGCTGATGTAATAATAGTGAATTTCAAAACCAACTCATAATTGATGCCAAGAAAAGCACTGTGTACCTATGAAATGTGGCATATTGGTGAAAAAGTACACACACAAAAGAGAGAGAGAGAGAGAAAGACAGAATTGTTAGGTGATTCACAAGTTCTTCTGCCTTACTAATGATACTTAATGGTATCTCCATAGTTCATTATTTTCGTAATGAAGAGTTCACAAAGAGTTGGGAATGCAAGTGAGAATATTTTCTGAGATGACACATTTTCCCTCTAGCATTTAATAGGTCTATTATGCACTTAATTGTACCCCTCCCCCATTCCTATGTTGAAGCCCTAACTCCCAATGTGACTGTATCTGGAGATATGATCTGTAGGAAATAAAACTGAATGGGGGCAAGAAATGGGGCAATGATAGAACCAGAGGTCTTATAAGAGGAAGATCTCTCTAGATCCCTCCACCCGACACCCACATGCCACAAGGAAAGGCCTGGTGAGACACAGTAAGAATGTTGCCCTCTACAAGTCAGGAAGAGGGCTCTCACCAGGAACTGATCCTGATGGACACTAATCTGGGACTCCAGCCTGCAGCACTGAGAGAAAATCAATTTCTGTTGCTTAAGCAATCCAGTCTATAGTGTTCTGTTATGGCAGACTTAGCAGCCTTAAAGAGACTGCTAATTAATAAGTCGTGAAGACTTGAAAACTCCTAAAGTTGCAATTTATTTGCGAGAGAATGGGCACCACCACTTAACCCCAACCTGCCCTACACAGGGTACCTGATGAGTGGGCAGATTGATGAAGGCAAAGAAAACCTGACTTCTTGGCCCAGTCCTGCCCCTCATCCACTGAGTCATCTCAGACAGGTCTTTGAGCCAACTTGATCTTCTCCTCCGCACAAAATGAGGTGTAGGAGATTAATAAAGTTGTCTTTGTATAATAGAGTTGTTACATGTTTGAATCGATGATGAGGCTGAGATGAGGGAGAAGCAACAGTACAGAATAAAGACCAAGAAACTTTCTAGAATGAGGGGCAGCTGGAATGAGAATAAGTCCCTTGGTCTTTTCAGAGGTGTTGAGAGGTGGAACGGGGGTTTGTGTCAATCTCAGTCGGTGGTCTGCTTGCCATCTGGATTAGGAAGAGGTTCTGGGCTAGATGCAACCTAATCTTCTCCTAGTTCCTGGGTTCTATAACTTAATGACTACAGGGGTGAAGAAGGGAACAAATAAGGAGGCCAAAGTCCCATGTATGCTAACAATGAAATATATAATTGGTCTCCAAAATCCCCTTTACTTCCGAAGAATGCAGGGGACTGTCTTCCTTCCTTCGAATACATATTTCTGTACCTGTGCTTGAAATTCATTTGAACTTGATTTGGGGTGCCTCCCCTGGGTCTTCAGCACTCCTGTGAAGCTGTTGCCCTATAAGCCACTATCGACAATGCATCATCCCCTCTTTCCTCATCTCTCACCCACACCTGTGGGATATATATTAGGTTAGGGCAAGGGCCAGATCTCTTAGAGAAATGTCAAATTCCAGCTCTGCCCTCACTACCATATACCTTTGAACAAGTTACTTAAGCCTTCTATGCTACATACTGTTTTATTTTATTTATTTTACTTTTAAATTTTGCAGTACTAAGAATCGAACCCAGGGCTTTGTGAATGATAGGCAAGTACTCTACCACTGAACCACAAACCCCAGCCTTTGTATAGTTATTGAAAGGATTAAATGAGATATTTGTTAGAAACTCCCTCCCAGTTGTGAGTCCACTGAGAACAAAGATTATCTTTCTTGTTCTCATGCTTAGCATACAGTATATATTCAGGAACTGTTTTTTTCTTTTCTTAATTAATTCATAAATTAATTTTTTGCAGTGCTGGGGATGGAATGCAGGGCCTCACACATGCTAGGCAAGTGCTCTACCACTGAGATACACTCCAGTCTGGTTTTTTGTTGTTGTTGTTTTGTTGGCTTTTTTTTTTTTTTGCTTTGTTTTGAGATAGGGTCTCACTGAGTTGCCTAGGCTGGCCTTGATCTTGAGATCCTTCTCTCTCAGTCTCTCATAATTTTTTTAAAAAGCCAATACATAAAAATCATATATGAAAATAGGAATACTCTGTAATGTTTCCATACATGTATGCATTGTATAATGTTTACAGTAGGTTAAACACATCTACTTCCTCATTTATTCCCCACTTCTGATACTGGGGATTGAACCCAGGCTACACCCCCACCCCTTTTGATTTTATTTTGAGAGAGAGTCTAAGGCTAAGGCTGGCCATAATCTTGTGATCCTTACCTCAGCTTCCCTAGTAACTGGGATTACAGATGTGTGCCACCCCTGCCAACTCCTAGGGATTTCTTCATGGTGAAAACACTCAAAATCCTTTCATTGAGTTTATTAAAATATATAGTACCTTATCATCATCTGTAGTCACCCCATTGTGCAATAGCATAACAAAACTTATTCCTATCTAACCATAACTTACTATACATTGATCAGCCTTTCTCAAACCCTTCCTCTAGTTAGTTACTGTTTTTGTTTGCTTGTTTTGGTGCAAGGGATCAAACCCAAAGGCTTGGGGCTGCTACATGAGTTCTCTACTCCTGAGCTACATTCCTAGCCCCAGTAACTGTTTTAGAATTAATAAAAATGTCTTAGCTTGGTGTCTGGAACACAGTAAGTGCTCAAGAAAAGAAGGCTGTCTGTATCTCCTTCCCTTGTGGTCATCATTGAGTTTTGCCCATCCAGCATGTCTGGCCTAATTTAGGTCAATGAGAGTCAGGCCAGGTCTTTTTCTGGACCTAATAATGTAAGAGGGACACTCTCTTTCCATCAAGGATGCCAAGTTGGTAAAAGGTAAGCCCCAAGCTGCTGCAGCCATCTTATTCAATGTGGAACAAATCTGCCCAGGACAAATCCAAGAGAAACAGAAGCAGATCTGAGGGAATGGAAGGAAACTGACTCCTGATGATAGCCTTTAACATCTGAATCCTGCTAAAAGTAAGATATCTATGCCTTTAAGGAACTTATAGATACGTAAAAGACAATATACTCAGGGAGGATTAGGCTGGCAGGGAGACACCAAGAAATGACATACAACCAGAATTTAGTGAGCAGAGGTAAACCTGGGTAGGCAGAGAGAAACATCTGAAAAGATATGGAAATGAGAAATATGAGTCAAGTGAACGGAGGTGCATGGGGTTGGTGTACGTGAGAGTGTAAAAAGGAAAAACAGTGCTCAGGCAAAGCAGTAGAGTATTTTCAGGGAATTCAATATGACCAAAACATACATAGTATTTCCTCAGAATGTATTCAGGTGCAAGTAAATGACAATCTGATTAACAGTGACTTAAGCAGCCAGGCACAGTGGCACATGCCTGTAATCAGTGGCTTGGGAAGCTGAGGCAGGAGGATCACAAGTTCAAAGCCAGTCTCAGCAATTTAGTAAAATCCTATCTCTAAATAAAATAAAAAAGGGCTGGGGATGTGGCTCAGTTGTTAAGCACCCCTGGGTTCAATTCCTGGTACCCAAAAATAAAAAAAAAAATAGATACTTAAGCAATGAAGACATTTAATTATTTAAAGGTAGGTCATTCAGAGCTGAGATTATGATTCAGTAATGTTGTTAAGACTCTAAGCTCTTCCCATCCTTCTGACTCACCATCTCCAACTCTTTTCATTATGGATGTTACTTATGAAGGACAGAATAATTTTCCCCAAAGATATCTGCATCTTAATACCCAGAACCTATGAATATGAATATATTAGTTTACATGGCAAAAGAACTTTGCAGATATGATTTAGTTAAGGATATTGAGATGGGGGATTATTTTGGATTATCCAGATAGGTCCAGTATAACCGAAAGTGTCCTTATAAGAGGGAGGCAAGAGTCAGAGAAGGAGATATGTTGGAAGCTGATGTCAGAGGAAGAGGAGGAGATTTGAAGATGCTATGCTACTTGCTTTGAAAATAGAGAGGCCACAAGCTAAGAAGTGCAGGCTGCTTTTAGAGGTTGGAAAAATTCTGACTTCCAGAATTATAGTATAATAATAAATGTATGCTTTAAGCTAGTTGGTTTGTGGTAGCTTGGCAATAGAAAACTAACACATCTCACATGGTTGTAAGATAGCCATCAGACCTCCAAATATTACTTTCGTATTTAATGCAGGGAAAAGGGGTAGGAGTTAAAAAGGCTGAACACACTGCATCAAATCCCTTTTGTCAGGAAAGCAAAATGCTTCCTGGGTAACTTAGAGAATGGTTTCCCCTAGAAATCATTGACCAGAACTTGGATGTAATGACACCTCTAGCTGCAAGGGATGGTATCTTCTTTTCCAGTCTGATTTGTTTTACAAGTGGGTTCAGTCCCTTAAGGAAAACAGAAGAAGGTTGAGTCAAGGTGTAGAACCTGCGAGGAAGTGACTGAAGATGCCTTTTATCTGGGAGAAAGGGCCATGGGAAAGTCTTGGCCCTGTGTGCTAAGAGTCGTTTGCCCTCAGCAGCCTGAAGCAGAGTGATTGGGTACCTTAGAAACTGGGTTTCTCATCATTGGAAATGTAGGTACTTGGGGGAAGTGAGGATGGATGTGCTTCTCTAAGGACAGCATTTAAGGAACTTTGCTTGGGGAGCGCTGGTGTGCACCTTGAGCCAGACCTGGGGGCCTGTGATCTGCATGAATTGATTCCTCCCCTCAAGCATTTGCAGAGAGGGTCAGGGCTGGCCACAAATGATAAGGAATGAAAGCTGGAATATTAAAGCTAGAAGAAGGGCTCTAGAGAGCAAAAAAGGGTGTGAGAACTGAGTGACAGGGAAGACAAAATAAAATCAAGGATGCTCTTAGTGATATATTGCACAGGGAGCCAGGCATTGGCTTTATCAGCATTGACCTGTTCAGTGGCTCTGGTCAGAATGCAAGCTCCCCTCAGTGAGAGGAGGTTATGAGACTGGAGATCATAGTCAGAAAGTTGGTCCCTTGGCACAGGATAGAAATCTGGGCAAAGGATCTGGCAATTGTATCTTTTAGCAAAAGATCAGAAGCTTCCTCTAATGCACAGGAGGAGCACACAGCACTTAGGACAGTGAAGAGTAAGTTGGGTAGGGAAACAAAAGCTGAACAAAAATGTCAGCTTTCTTGGGTAGGGATTACCCTCTTTGATACTGAGGACTGCCCTGCTGGTTCTGGTTGCTGAGTAGAAGTTTGTAGTTTCCACACAGCTCTGTGATCCCCATCCCCTCTCCTATATACAGACTTACATGTAGGCATAGATGTGTAAGTGCAGAAATGACCAGGGCATTGATGTTTGTAAATAACAAGAAAGAGAAACAACCTAAACGTCCATAGAAAGGATCCTTGTTAAATGAATTATGCTATACTAAAACTCTGGAATGGATACACTGAAGCTTTTTATATGAAAGTTTTGGAGTAAGTTTCATATTACTATTAAGTGACTGTAGCCAGATGCAGAGCAGTGTGTGAAACACGTATCCATGATGGGGCTGCTCTCTGGTGGATATGGGGACTACCCCAAGGGAGAAAGGAAGACATACTTTTGTTCATTCTGAAAAAAAAAAATGTATAAGATGCTGCTTTACTATCAGCTAAAGCAAGTCACAAGACCAGCCCATGTTCAAAGAGTGAGGAAATGTACTCCACTTCTTAGTGGAAGGAGCTGCAAAGAATTCGTGACTTTTTTTTTTTTAAACCCAGGGCCTCACACATGCTTGACAAGTGCTCTACCACCAAGCTACATCCCCAGTCCTTTTTATTTTATTTTGAGACAAGGTCTTACTAAGTTGCCCACACTGACCTAAACCATGTGATCATCCTGCCTCTGCCTCCTGAGGATCTGGGATTACTGGCATGGGCCACCATGCCTAATTTGTGGCCACATTTTGTTGTTTTTTTTATAGCTATAGATGGACACGAGACCTTTATTTTACTTACTTATGTAGTACTGAGGATCAAAACCAGTGCCCCACACACACGAGGCAAGTGCTCTACCACTGAGCCACAACCCCAGCTCCTCTGGCCATTTTAATGTACTACTTACACACATATTACTCTTTTCTCAATAAAAGGTCCCACTTAATTAAAAAATAACAATGCTCATTGTAGTACATTCATAGGATTTTGAGAATTTGAGAGGACCTTGGAAATTATCTAATATAAAACTGTTTTTATAAGTCAGGAAACAGGCCTTAACTTTAAAGTGTTTTGGATAAGGTAGCACAGTCAATAAGTAGCAGCATCAGGATTGGAAACTTCTGACTTCCAGTCTTGTGCTTTTAATTTCACAGCAGGGTTTCATTTTTCAAATAAGACTTATGAGTGATCTTTGATTAAGAAAATAACTTTTAGCCCTACTGCTCTTCTAGAACTTTAGAGGTATAGCTCAATCAAGCAAAAGGAAAAGACTAAATACATAGCCCATACAATTATGAGAAAAGCAAAACAGGAATGAACTATCTACCATCTCTCTTCTTAGCGCTGCTGCTACTTTTTTTTAAAGAAACCTAATCTTGTTGTATTTGTGAATAAACAATATACCAAGTCATAAATACCTAGATCAAACTTTTAAAAACCAAAATGTATTGCCAAGTATATCTAAGTTATCCTGTTGATTCTACTGAGGATTTAGAAAGTCTCTAATGGCTCTGCCTAGTATTTAATTAATATAGTCTTAAATTAAATTGGTGGATTAATGAATTTTTAAATGAATTCAACATCTATTTATTGTGAACCCACTGGTTCAAAACACTGTGTTGAAAACTACAAAGAATACAAAAAAGAATAAGAAATACAGCTTCCCCTTTAAAAAACTTGAAATCTAATTGGACTTTGGACATAGGTCAGTGATGGAACATGTGTTTATTAGCATGTGGGAAGCAAACTTCAATTCCCAGCACCCAAGAAAATAAAACAAACCTTAATTTCTAATTGCAGGTAAACGTGTATATCTAACTACAAAAAGAAGAGGAATAAATGAAATGCTATAAGGAAGGTATTAGTAAAATAAAATGAGAGTATAGAAGATAGATTATAGTAATGCCAACTGGGCAATGTTTTTTGGTTTTTATTATCTTTTTGAGACAAGGTCTGGTTACATTACCCAGGCTGTTCTCAAACTGCTGGGCTCAAGTAATTCTCCTGCCTCAGCTTCCCAAGTAGCTGATAACTACATTTGTTCACCACCATGCCTGACTCTCTATTCTGGTATTTATGGCAGAAAGGAGGAAGAACCGAAAAAGACATTTTCTGTATTTAGGTAGGTCATTAGAATTTCCTCAGAGAAAATTAGAGTGAGGAAACTTAAAGAACCTAAATCCTCAGGATGCCCTCAGAACTGATAGTCTTTTTTTTTTTTTTTTTTTTTTTTTTTTTTGGTACTTATACTTGTGAGGCAAGCACTCTACCAACTCTGCTATATCCCCAGCCCAGAACTGGTAATCTTCTTTCTATCCTCAAGATCTTTTGGTTCGTAAATTTCTGAGTTGAAGAATCCCTATAATTCCTACTATGTATGGGTATCTGGATTAGATGGAGACTACCAGATAATTAAAATCAAAGTTCAGACATATCAAGTGAGCAAAAGCAGGCCAGTGATCCTTCTAACAGAACTCTCCTTTAACAAGACTCACTTCTCTCTGGGTTTGCTAACTCCAAAACAATGATTATGTACCCTGATGGAAAGGAGAGAGATACCGGAAAACAATTGCTTAATATATGTAAGTATCTCTAATTTTCATCTTGTATTCATTCACTGACATTTTGTGTTCAAAACCACCTAAATAAAAGATAAAATGGCTAAGCAGATGTTCTCAAACAAACAAAGCTAAAGTTAGCTCAAATTTTAGTGAGAATGAACTGTAAAATATTGGTTCTGTTCAGTTCAGAACATTAACCCATAAACTACTATGCTTATAGCCTTGGCACCCTGAGAACAAGTTGAGTTGACATAGTGGAGTTTTAACCAGCTGTTGTTTCTCTCTGGGTGTAAATAAGTCTCGTGATCCCTGTTGATGGGTACCTGTATTATTTTTCAACATCCGGTCACCTTATGATGTGCAGTTGCTAATGGAGCAAAGGATGTATATCAGCAGATAAATATGAACACTTTATTTTTCTTGAGGGACAACACATATTCTTGGAACTTTTATTGAGTTACATTTTATTCATCCTAAAATATTTAGAGTTATGTACTTAAAAGATACAGAGCATAGGTATTACATCCACAGAAAGTATTTTAGTCAGTGAATGTTCAATGTAGCAGGTAGAGATGAACTTAACACGTCTTGTAGACTGAACTGGGAACAGACTCTTCAGCCATAAAATGCACTTAACAGTCTATTTAATAGTGGTGAGGTCCTTGAAAATGCAATATCCATGCTAATCTTGCCTTTTTCTAAATCACAGATGAAAAATAGGTCAGTTAGGTAGAGCCTTCTCTTTCTATTTAAAGGGTGACATTTAATCTATTTAAACAACTACCAAAACTTTATTAATTCAATGTAAGATAAGCGTGCTGAGAAAGTAGAGAACTTTATTAAGAACACAAGTTTTTCCAAAATTTGATCTGGATGTTCTTAGACCTTAGGTCTTAATAACCTCTACGTGGGGTTTTTGATCAAATCAGCAATGTCAAGGAAAGATCAGAGAAAAACAAACCAGAATGTAATTAAATCTCACATGTGAAATGACTTAAAGGAAGTGAGAATTTCACAAAAATAAGGGGCAAAAGTTAGAAGAGGAACCTCCAGAGAAAGATTTTCCATTTCCCTGATGCCTTCAGGGAAAATCCATTTGGGAAGAGAAATATTCACAGCCAGAAAGCTTCTAGCAAAGAAGAAACCAAGGAGTCAAATTAAGGTTTAATGTAAGTAGATACCAGCTTTGGTGCATTTCATTTAAACCACAATGCTCTGTAGAATTCTTTGGAGAGGAAATGCAGGGTAACTGATGAATTGTAATTGCATTTCACTGGGGTCTATTTTGGAGAATGACTGTTCCCACTTTTCTTTTCCAGTCCTTCTCATTTATTTGAATAGGATTTAGTACTCTTTGGCCCCACCCTTCCAATCAGCTCAAATGTATACCTAGGGTATTGCAGTAGTTCCATCTTTTCCAAGAACAATTATAAACGAGAGTACTCCAGAATTGGAGAAGTAAATAATAACATAACAATATTACACAATAGCTTTGGTAAGGTTTTTTTTTTTTTTTAAAGATTCTTTTGTTTTGTTTTGCTTTGCCTAATCTTATCATACACTTTTCTTGGGTCGCAGGTTTGGGTGCTATAACTGAAGGTAGGAGATGTTTCCCCCTTCCTAAACCTCTTCTCTGGATCCCAGAAGAAATCCTGAAAGAGAAAGGGCATCTAGAGGTTACTTCTCCTGCTTAACTGACTACTGTGGATTCAATAACAGTTTAGTTCTGTTCAGTTCAGCTCTTATTCCAGAAAACTAACTCCATCAATTATAGAAAATAACTTTTTATAGATAGAATTTTTTCCAAACCTGTCTTCACTGCATATCCAGGAAGGATTATTTTCCTTTACACCATCAAAGCACCTAGGTTCTTTCCTTCATTTTATGAGAATCATTCAGGTGATATGTAGTAGCTGCTATTATTGGGCACATGTGGTATCTCACTTAGATTTTTAAATCCATGTTCCCAAAGGCAGAGCACTGCTATTGACAACCCTGCCACCTCCTTTCTCATTAAAGCCAGACCCCAAACTCACTACCAAACTAAATGGTGATATAAAAATCACACCCTACCTATTTTGTTTCTTGCCCCTTTCTCGACACTTCTTTTTAGTTTAGCAATCTTTTAAAAACTTTGGTGAACAAAAGCAAAAAATCAAATAGGAAGCAAAGCTTTTATTTTGTGCTTTACCCTGTTTTTCTGGTACGGACTTTGATTCCTTACTATAAATAAAAATTTATTTAAAAATCTGACTTTAAATCTTCATGTATTTACTGTAAATTTTATAAGTTGGAACCTCTTACCATTTTGATTTATACGATTTTAAAATGGAGTTCTTACCATTTCCCCCAGGAAGACTCTTTGGTTTGAATAGTTCTTACTGGCAGGTTGCCTCCTTTATATTTAGCCCAAATTTTCATTTTCAAGGACCGTTTTAGATATGTACCATGATAGCTCTAAGCCAATGGATCTGTGTGCCACATAATAGAGTGTGACAATTCGCTCAGTTGTGAAAGACACTGGAGATAAAGTAATAAAGCAGCATTTGTGTTATCACATTGGCTTTACAAATCCACTTAAGCACTGACCCAACAGTGTTACTCATTATTGGGAATTACAGATGTTTATAGTTCTTCAAAAATTATATTGGGCTAAGTTATATCATATATTGTACATTTAAATTTAAATTCAAAATCCTGGGCTGAGAGAGATGTAAATTTGTGACACTCCTTGGAGGTTCGGGGTCCATGAACCAATGAATACATTATATTGCCACATTAAAGGCTCTTTTTATCTGTAAAGATATAAGCACTATCCTAAATTTTTTTAAATAACTTCAAAAAACAGACTGTTAAAATCTTATGACTTTATAGAACTTAGACTTCTACACCAAATTGTATCTGTAGACCTTTATAGATTTATATTTCTTCTGTCTTATTTATACTTTTTTAGACATTAAGTATAGAAAACATGAATTGTGTTATTAAAATTGCTCCTAAATTATGTTCCAATAACACTGAACTATATAGCAGAAGCATTATTTCTTTTAAGGTTCATATCAACAAAATTATTCTTATTTCTATTATCACATACAAATACACAGTAGAAAAATTTATGTATGAAAATAATTCCAACTGGCATCTGGCACTGACAGCAAAAATAATAATGCTTATATACTTCTGGGATGTATATAATATGGGTTGGTAAGTTCTTTAAGGGCAGGCTTTTTATTCAATAAATATTTGTTGAATAAATGAGTATATACACAAGTAATTATAAGTTAATTTTATTAGTTTCATGTAAGCAATAAATATGAGGTTAGTTTCCAAAATACCAAGAGTTTCCTTTCACTTTTAATGCTGCTCTGCGATTTGAAACAAAGTAGGTGTGCAAGGGAGTGGGAGAGAAAATGGGAGAGGCAGAGGGGAGGGAAGAGGAGAGGAAAGAATTTTTTTTTTTCATGAATCAGCTCAGCTCCTTTATTCAGGAATAAAGTTTCACACAGGAACGGGGGAGGCAAGGATGAAATGGCACCGGTGGACCCACTTCCCTTCTGGAATATGAGCCACTGAACAAAGAAAGGGATTGGATTTATATAGGTTATTTTGAGGGGTGGTCTAGTGAGCATATCAGTTTTCTTGGGCTCTCAGAAATTTGGGGTCTATTATTATTATTATTATTTGCTTTTTTTTGTTCTTTTCTAATTTAAATTTTTCGCTCAAATATTTTATAAAGAGAAACTTTCTAATATCAATTGTGAAAGCTGTCAGAATCAAAACGGAGTCCCTTGTGTCACTCTTACAACAAAAAAAAGGTAAAGCAGGGAGGATATGAAGGAAGGACTTTTGTGCATTGCTGCCATAAAAGAGTCGGCTGGACCCACAAGCTTGCAGAGAGACCATAACAATCTTACACAAAAAATGCTTCTGCTAGGACATCTGCCCTACAGTTGTCCATTCAACCTCAGGCTAATGCCACTCTTGTTATTAATCATTTTGGTCAAGTATTGTTGTTTCAAAATAACGGATATTATCCTCCTCATTTTTATCTTTAAAAACTTCCCCTTGCCAGCCATGGTGGCACACACCTGTAGTCCCAGTTACTTGGGAAGTTGAGAAAGGAGGATTGTAAGTTCTAGGCCAGTCTGGGCAATTGAATGAGATCTTGTTTCAGAATAAAACATAAAAAGAACTGGGGACACAGCTCAGGGTAAAGCGCTCCTGGGGTTCAAACCCCAGTACAGCAAAAACAAAACAAAAAAACTTCTTGCCTCAGCCTCTTTGAATATGTCCATCGTTTGCTATGGCACAATTGCAATACTCTGCTTTTCCCAAATATTATTATTCTTTGGAGACTCTCTCTCCGACTTATTTATTTATTGTGTCCCACTGGGGATTGAACCCAGAGCCTCATGCATGCTACCAATCACTCTACCACTGACCTACCTCTCCAGCCCTTGGGCTAGTTTTAAAAATTTAGGTTGACACTACTCATTTGGCAATCCAGTGGAATTGTTTATATAAGACAGAATGACTGGCTGGGACTGTGGCTCAGTGGTAGAGCGCTTGCCTCATATGTGTAAGTCACTGGGTTCGATCCTCAGCACCACATAAAATGAATAAAGGTATTGTGTCTGTCTAGAACTAAAAAAATATTTAAAAAAAAGAATAACTGCTTTATTCTTTTTCTTTATTTACTAGATTTCAAAATAATGAATTAGTTTTCTAGCTTCCTCCATTGGTGGATTTTTTTTCAAAGGAAAGCATCACTATGAACTCATGGAGAATTTGACAGACAATATATATTATGTGTCTCCATCCATTGTAGTTTCTGTGCTTATTGATGTTGAGTGTGTGCATGGCCAGTGGAGTATTTTCAGGTCAGTTTCTAAATCCTTTCGACATGACCTCACTATGTTGCTTGGGTCATAATTTCCTTGCTATCTAGCATCACAAGGTATTTTAGGTTTAATTTTGTAAATTTCTTTTCCAAACCTATACTTAGTTATTTCTCCAAGAATCTGTGGGTTTTTTTTTTTTTTTTTTTTTTTTTTTTTTTTTTTAAGTAGGAAATAGTGTTTCCAAATTGCAAATTGCATGCTAGGTATGCTCATTTGCTGTTGGGTTGGCCTTTGTTTCTATTACTTTATGTGGAAAGAGGTAGTGTGTAAGTTCATTTTCTGTTTCTAATAATTCAATACCACAGACTGATATAAAGAAAAGAGGTTTATTTTAATTCATGGTTCTGGAGGTGCAAGGATGTATCTGGCAATGGTCTTCTTGCTGGCAGTCCTGAGACAGTGCAGGGGATCACATGACCAGAGACAGGGTGCATGCAAGTGTCTCTGTGTCTCTTCTGGCCTCCCTCCCACTTCTTATAAAGATATACAAGTGATCAACACATATATGAAAAAGTGTTCAACATCTCTAGTGATTAGAGAAATGCAAATCAAAACCACCCTAAGATTTCATCTCACCCCAATTAGAATGACTATTATCAAGAATACAAGCAATAATAGGTGTTGGCATGGATGTGGGGGAAAAGGCACACTCATACTTTGCTGGTGGTGTTGCAAATTAGTGCAGCCACTCTGAAAAGCGGTATGGAGATTCCTCAGAAAACTTGAAATGGACCCACCATTTGTCCCAGTTATCCCACTCCTTGGTCTATACCCAAAGAACTTAAAATCAGCTTACCATAATAACGTAGCCACATCAGTGTTTATAGTAGCTCAATTTACAATAACTAGATTGTGGAACCAACCTAGATGCCCTTCAATAGATGAATGAATTAAGAAACTGTGGTATATATACACAATGGAATATTATTCAGCCATAAAGAAGAATAAAATTATGGCATTTGCAGGTCAATGGATGGAGTTGGAGAATATTATGCTAAGTGAGATAAGCCAATCCCAAAAAACCAAAGCTTGAATGTTTTCTCCAGTAATTGGATGCTGATACATAATGTGGGGCACAGGGGAGTAAAAGGAGAAAAGAGGAAGTTTGGATTGTGTAGAGGGAAATGAGGGGAGGGGAGGGAGCAGGGGAAAAAAAGATGGTGGAATGAGACAAACATCATTACCCTATGTGCATGTATGATTACACGAATGTTGTGAATCTACATGGTGTACATAGAAATGAAAAGTTGTAATAGAGGACACGGACACAAACCCAAATAAATACAATTTTCTCATACTAGACAAAGGTTCCAAAAATATGCAATGGAGAAAAGATAGCCTCTTCAACAAATGGTGCTGGGAGAATTGGAAATCCATATGCAACAGAATGAAACCAAACCCATATCTCTCACCATGCACGAAACTAAACTCAAAATGGATTAAGGATCTCGGAATCAGACCAGAGACCTTGCATCTTATAGAAGAAAAAGTAGGTCCAGAGCTTCAACATGTCGGCTTAGGACCAGACTTCCTCAACAGGACTCCCATAGCACAAGAAATAAAAGCAAGAATTAATAACTGGGATAGATTCAAACTAAAAAGCTTTCTCTCAGCAAAGGAAACTATCAGCAATGCGAAGAAAGAGCCTACAGAGTGGGAGAAAATCTTTGCCAATCATACTTCAGATAGAGCATTAATCTCCAGAATCTATAAAGAACTCAAAAAACTCTACACCAAGAATGTAAATAATCCAATTGACAAATGGGCTAAGGAAATGAATAGACACTTCACAGAAGAAGATATACAAGCAATCAACAAACATATGGAAAAATGTTCAACATCTCTAGTAATAAGAGAACTGCAAATCAAAACCACCCTAAGATTCCATCTCACCCCAATTAGAATGGCGATTATCAAGAATACAAGCAACAACAGGTGTTGGCGAGGATGTGGGGAGAAAGGTACACTCTTACATTGCTGGTGGGGCTGCAAATTAGTGCAGCCACTCTGGAAAGCAGTGTGGAGACTCCTTAGAAAACTTGGAATGGAACCACCATTTGACCCAGCTATCCCACTCCTTGGCCTATACCCAAAGGACTTAAAATCAGCATATTACAGAGATACAGCCACATCAATGTTCATAGCTGCTCAGTTCACAATAGCCAGATTGTGGAACCAACCTAGATGTCCTTCAATTGATGAATGGATAAAGAAAATGTGGTATATATATACAATGGAATATTACTCAGCCATAAAGAATGATAAAATTATGGCATTTGCAGGCAAATGGATGAAACTGGAGAATATCATGCTAAGTGAGATAAGCCAATCTCAAAAAACCAAAGGAAGAATGATATCGCTAATAAGTGGATGATGACACATAATGGGGGGTGGGAAGGGTTAGTGTTGGGGTTGGAGTTGGGTTTAGGGAGGGGGGCAGGAATGGAGGAAGGAAGGACTGTATAGATGGAGGGGAGGTGTGGGAGGGGAGGGGGGGAAGGGAAAAAATGGCAGAATGAATCAAACAACATTACCCTATGTAAATTTATGATTACACAAATGGTATGCCTTTACGCCATGTACAAACAGAGAAACAACATGTATCCCATTTGTTTACAATAAAAAAAAAAGCAAAAAAAAAAAAAAAGAAATGAAAAGTTGTATCCCATTTATGTACAATGAATCAAAATGCAGTCTGTAAAATAAAAATAAATAAAAATTTTTTAAAAAAATCACCAGGGTTCCATCATGGGGACTCTACTCTGTTGCTTTATCTAATCCTAATCACCTCCCAAAGACCTCACTTCTTAAACCCCATAGTTGGATTAAATTTCTACCCTATTACTTCCTCACGATGTGATTAAATTTCAATGTATGAGGGCTGGGGAGATAGCTCAGTCCGTAAAGTGCTTGCATTGCAAGCACAAGTTCCTGGGTTCGATCCCCAGCCTGGAGAAAAAAAAATTTCAATGTATGATGCCTTGGGGGACCCACTTATACCATATCCAAATCACAGCAGCTAGGAAATATGTTTTCCTTTTATTTACTACTTCCTTCTTTCCATTTTTATTTATTTATTTATTTATTTTTTTGAGACAGGCTCTCACCCTGTGGCTCAGGCTGGCCTTGAATTAATTGTCTCAGCCTCCCAGGTAGCTTGGTTCACAGGCTTGCACCATCATGTCTTCTTCCTTCTTTCCTTCCTTCCAATAATTCAATAAAGTAAATTTCTGAATTCATACTAATATTTAACTTCTTTTTCTTACATCCTTAACTCATTTTTTCATGCTAAGAATCCTGCTCTCAAACTACCAGGGATAATAGAATTTGAACATCACAACCAGTATGGTGGCACATACCTGTAATTTTATTTTCTTCCTTTTTTTTTTTTTCAGGGCCGAGGACCCAACTTAGGGCCTTGTGCATGCTAGGAAAGCGCTCTGCCATTGAGCTAAATTCCCAATCCCATATGCCTGCAATTTTAGATACTTGGGAGGTTAAGGCAGGAGGACCAAAAGTTCAGACCAACTAGCAATTTAATGAGACCCTGTCTCAAAATAAAAAATAAAAATAGAAAAAAGGTTGGGGATATAGCTTAGTGGTAAAGCCCCACAGGGTTCAATTTCAGTATCATTAGAAAAAGAAAAAAAATTGAATATTACATAAATCTTCACTTTCTTTATCCTGCTTTACACATACAATAGCTCAAAATAACAATTTTAACAATTAATTTATCTAATTAATTAATTAATTATGCTGTGCTGGGGATTGAGTTCAGGGGTACTTTACCACTGAGCTACATCCCCAGCCCTTTTCATTTTCTACTTTGAGACCAGGTCTAAGTTGGCAAGATTGCCATTGAACTTGGGATTCTCCTGCCTCAGTTTCTGGTCTGCTGCCTCAACTAGATATTTATATTAATAGAAATTCATGATATCTCACAGTAGAGATTTACCATCAAATTATTATGTTTAAAAGTTACTTGAAATAGTTCTCTGTGTAGCTAAGAAGGCTATATAACTACACATTTAGATTTTTTAGTTTCATTTTAGTTTTGAACTTTAGGAATTTATTTTTTCCATTTAATCTTGTTTTATAATTTAATTTGCAAATTTCACATTCATCTTCCTTTTTATAAACTAGAATGAAAGTAACTGAGATCCTTGTTTGTTTGCTTTCAGAGGTCGAGATCAAACCCAGGGCCTTGAGCATGCTAGGTAAGTGCTCTACAGCTGAACCATACCCCCAGCCCATTGAGATCTGTTTTAATCATAGTTCAGACATGTGTTTGCTGTATCTCTTAGGGAATAGTACAAAGTCTCAAAACAGAATTTCTAACAGTGTGTTTTACAGAGGATTCTGTAGGCTGGGAATTGTAGGATTGGGTAGGTGTGGATGGAATTTTATGGTCCAATATCAGGAAAGTTTATGCTCCTGTGGAGAATCATGATGTACATAACGTATGAAAGGCCCTGGAAGAACCAGAGTAGGGAATCTTTCCCAGATTTATATAGAGCCTATTGTTTCACATTTGTCTGCATCAAAAGACTGTCCTCACACTATATTTTTAAAAAACAATAGTTATCTATCCCACTGACCGAGAGTTCTGTGGAATATACTTTGAGAAATGTTGCTCTCAAGTTTTCTCATTTGTAATAAGGGGTTAAGAATATCTGTCTTACTATTCTCTCAGAGCTATCGTGAAGATCAAGTGAGCTAGATATGAAAGATTTTGCTAGTGCCTATATTGAAACTTGGGAATGAGAAGGTTAACTCTAACTCTATGCTACTTAGGTGAACTTATGTCTGGGGGTGGGGGTGGTCAATGGTATGATGAAACTTGGCGATTTCAGAAGAGCCAGAGATTTTAAACGAATGGAAAATGACATACCAGTATCAATTAAGGAAGATATACTGAAAGAAAAAGCGATACTATTTCAAAGAATAGCTATGAAAGGATGAATGATTTTTATCTGGAATTGGGAAGCCCTGGGATCCATATAGAAAAGGGCTTGTTTTCTTAGTGAGTGCATGTGATCTATGCAAAGGACTAGAAACTATTATTAAAGTATTATTTGTGTGATAATGTTTGCCTATCTCACTGTGTATTACCTCCAATAGAGTATATATTAGTTTGTTAGGTTTCTGTAGCAAAATACCACAAGCTGAGTGGTGTAAACAGCAAATATGTATTTCCTCACAGTTCTGGAGTCTGGAAGTCCCAGGTGAAGATATCTGCAGGGCTGGTTTCTTCTGAGACCTACTTCGGACTTAGACTTCTTTTTCCTCTGTCTTCAATTGGTCTTTCTTGAGTGTGCATGCATATCTATGTCCAAGTTTCCTATTCTTATAAGTGTACCAGCTGCTATAATTTGGCTTTGAAGTATTTCCCAAAAGCCCACGTGTTAAAGGTTTGGTCATCAGTCTATTGTGCTCCTGGGAGATGGTGGAATCTTTAAGAGGAAATTAGGTTAGTGGGAGCAGGACTTTGAAGAGATATTGGAACCTTGGCTCCTTCTCTCTTTTCTTTTATTTCCTGGCTACCAGGTGAGCAGCCTCCTCTGCCTTGTGCTCCCACTATAATATATCAACTTATCAAAGACTCAAAAGCAATGGATCCAATAATCCATGGAATAGAACTTCTGAAATTATGATGCAAAATGAAGTTTCGTTTAAACTTATTATCTCAGGTACTTTATCACAGTAACAGAAAGCTGACTAATACACCAGCCATTGGATTAGGGGTCATCCTACCAACCTCATTGAACTTTACCTCTTTAAACTCTCTATTTCTGGGGCTAGGGTTGTGGCTCAGTGGTATAGTGCTTGCCTAGCACGTGAGAGGCACTGAGTTTGATTCTCAGCACTGCATATAAATAAATAAAATAAAGGTCCATCAACAACTAAAAAAATATTTTTAAAAAAATCTCTGTTTCTAAATATAGTCAAATTCTAAGGGAGTGGGCATGAGGACTTCAAACATAGTAATGTTGGAAGATATAAATTCAACCTGAAACTAGGTATATACTATTTTTATCAT